>NC_052170.1:15404268-15704268 GCF_902713615.1 Scyliorhinus canicula
TCCTCCCCTCTGTCTCTCTGTCTCTCTCTCTCCCCTCTGCTCTCTCTCTCCTCTCTCTCTCTCCTCTCTCTCTCCTCTCTCTCTCTCTCTCTCTCCTCTCTCTCTCTCTCTCTCTCCTCTCTCTCTCTTGTCTCTGTCTCGCGTACACATGTTCATATACCTCTCTTGCATGCACACACATCATTGCCTTACACACAAACCCCTCTCTCACACTCACACTCACTCATTCACTCACTCTCTCCCACAGTCTCACTCTCTCCCACAGTCTCACTCTCTCCCACTCTCCCACTCTCCCACTCTCCCACTCTCCCACTCTCCCACTCTCCCACTCTCCCACTCTCCCACTCTCCCACTCTCCCACTCTCCCACTCTCTCACTCTCTCACTCTCTCACTCTCTCACTCTCTCACTCTCTCACTCTCTCACTCTCTCACTCTCTCACTCTCTCACTCTCTCACTCTCTCACTCTCTCACTCTCTCTCTCCATGGTTGTTAGCTCATTTGCTCTGCCGCTTGCTCTCTCCCTCGCTCTTGCCCTGGCCTGGAGCCTGAGGCCTTACTTTCCTACTGTTTCCAGTTTGTCAAATTAGAGGCTGACTTCTCATCGGCTCACTAGTGCAAACACCTCATCACTAGTGAGCCCATCAACAATGAATGCAGGGAGAAACCAGCCTCTGATTGGACAAGCAACTTAATTTTAAAAAATTATACATCAACCTGACCTACTGCAGAACCCCAGATGCATCCAACAGAGCCCCAGGGTTCTGCAGGAACCCAATTTGGGAAACCCTGCTCTAATGAATTCTAAGGATTCAAATCCACCGTGAAGGAATTTCCCCTCCACTCAATCCTAAATGGATGAACCCTAAATCAAGACTCCCGCCAAGGAAAACATCCAGTCAGCATCTCCAGTTGAGTCAATTAGATCATCTCTTCACTACAGTCAACATGGACTTCTTCTACCTGATGTATTCTCATAAGGCAGTCCCGTCATTAATCAGTCTAGTGAACCGTGGCTGCATCCCCTTAAGGCAAGTATATCCTTGGGAACATAGAACAAACAGTGCAGAAGGAGACCATTCGGCCCATCGACCGGAGACAAAACTCTGCAAAATACTCTGGCCTCATCTTAGCCCTTTATAATAGCACTAAAATGTCCTACACAACCCCTTTACAAAAACAGTGAACATCCATTTTGCCGTAGCTCCTTGTATTTGTATGTTAACTGTGTGATTTGTGCATAGGAGCACCCAAATTCCTCTGCATTATAAGTAAACTACCCATTGTGCTGATTAGTGATCTTGTGTGAGAGACATGATGACTCCTCCGCTGCAACCCCTCATATTAATCTGGGAACGTTAAGGCCAACATGGGCGGCACAATAGTTAGCACTGCTATCTCACAGCACCAGGGATTCAAGTTCAATACCAGCCTTGGGTGACTGTGGAGTTTGCATGTTCTTGATGTGTCTGCGTGGGTTTCTTCCCCCAGTCCAAAGATATACCGGTTATGTGGATTGGCCATCATCAATGCGCAGGGTTACCGGGGTAGGGCTGGGTTGCGCGCTGTTACTGGGGCAGGGCGGGGAAGTGGGCCCAGGTAGAGTGCTCTTTTGGCGGGTCGGTGCAGACTTGATTGGTTGAATGGCCTCCTTCTGCACTGCAGGGATTCTATGAACTATAACACCACAACTGCCTGATGGTCTATGGTTGAAGCCAAATAACTCAGCACAAACAAGATCACATTGTGACCTTGGTTACATAGAACATAGAACAGTACAGCACAGAACAGGCCCTTCATCCCTCGATGTTGTGCCGAGCAATGATCACCCTACTCAAACCCACGTATCCACCCAATACCCGTAACCCAACAACCCCCCCTTAACCTTACGTTTTAGGACACTACGGGCAATTTAGCATGGCCAATCCACCTAACCCGCACATCTTTGGACTGTAGGAGGAAACCGGAGCACCCGGAGGAAACCCACGCACACACGGGGAGGACGTGCAGACTCCGCACAGACAGTGACCCAGCCGGGAATCGAACCTGGGACCCTGGAGCTGTGAAGCATTTATGCTAACCACCATGCTACCGTGCTGCCCATGACATGTGATTTTGTATCATTCAGCCATCTAATATCCATTTAGAACCTTGCCACCTCTCTTACTAATACAAATTGGATGAGACAGAACAACAATATGGAATGGTCCAACAAATTTCATTAAGTTCTTTGGAAAAGGGTGATTTGGTAAATAAATTAATTTTCAAAAGGTGTTAAATAGGGAATTTCCAGGGAAGAAATGAATTTGAAAATAGACCAATAGTTGGTCATGACTAAAGCATTCAGTGACTCCCATCGTGTTCACTACTGACTGCAGTTTTAGTTACTCAGTCTCCAGTTGTGTCAACTTTTATATTTATTGCTGCAGAAATCAGCATTTATGCTACATTATGCTACATGGATACAGTTATCCATTGAGGGGGGGGGGGGGGGGGGGGGGGGGGAAGAGAAGAATCTTTTAATGATTTAAAAATGCAATGGAATTAAGAGTTTTGCCTCAAACTTAAAAATCAGTAATTGCTTTAAGCAGGAGCTGAGTGGTCTAAAATGGTGTCACTCCTGACGCCTTATTCTCAACAGCCACCTAATAAACGGCCGTGGAGATGAACCTTCCACATTCTCAATTTTTATATTTTCATGGATGAGCTATACAAGCTCTCTTTCACCAGTGTGAACAAAGTATCAGTAGCCTGGTACAGGGAATATGAAGTATTTGGCATGAGGACAGGTTTGACCTTAGTGGACTGGGCAGAAAGGCTAAAAGGTTGGACAGTTGATGAACAGAGGCAGATTTTTAAGGTATTCAATTCCTCGCCACTAAAATATATCCCAGAGAGGAAGAAAGAAAGATTGTAAGAGGGGGTAAAACGCATTTGCGTTTGCCTTCAAGTTATTAAAGGAATCTAGCACAAAATATGAAAACGAATGCAAAAGTTTCCAGAAGTATATGAAAAAAGGAAGCGGGTAGCTAAAGTCAAATTTGCTCTCTTTGAGGACAAGACTGGGGAGTCAATAATGAAGAACACCTGAATCAATATTTTCCCTCTGTTTGCATTGTGGAGGACACTGGAACCAACCCCAATAGTAACAGGTAATGCAAAGGTTGTTGAAAAGAAAGAACTTAAAGACAATTGACATCACTAGGGAAAACGCGCAAACATTGGGATTGAAGGCCAGCAGGGTCAACTGGCCTGCATCCTAGGGTCTTAAAGGAATTGGAGCAGAAATAATTGAAACGTTGGTTCTCATAATCCCTTGATTCTGGAAAGATTCCAGTGGATTGGAAGAACGCCCCTGTTCGAAAAGGGAGAAAGGCAAAAAGTAGAAAACTAAAGACCAGTTAGTTTAACATCTATTATTGGAAAACTATTGGAATCCATTATTAAGGAGGCATTTGTGAAATCAAAATGCAATCCGTCAAGAGTCGGCATGGTTTTATGAAGGGTATCAATCAACATCTTTTATAAAGGTTAAATCGTGCTTGACTAATTTGCTGGAGTTCTTCAAAGATGTAACAAGCAAAGTGGATAAGGCGGGTCTTGAAGGAGTAGTCTATCTAGACTTCCAGAAGGTATATGCTAAGGCACCACACAATAGGTTAATATCCTTTGGTATGATCCCACCAGGTTGGGGGTAATAAATTAGCTTGGATAGAGCATTGACTAATCAACAGAAAGCAGAGAGTTGGGATAAATGGTCTTTTTCTGGTTGAAAACCTGTAACTAGTGTAACAGGGTTCAGTACTCGGTACTCGGGCTTGTCTTGGATTCGGGGATACAATGTACTATTGCCAAATTTGCAGATGGTGCTAAAATAGGTGGGAAAACAAGTTGCAGCGAGGAAGTAAGAAATTTACAAATGGATATGGATAGGTTAGGTGACTGGGCCAAAATTTGGCAGATGGAATTTTCATGGATAAGGTGGAGTTATCCATTTTAGTCCAGGGAATAAAAAATGGAAAGAAACTTCAAAATGCATCGGTACAGGGGGATCTGGGTGTCTTGGTGCAAGAATCGCAGAAAGTTAGTATGCAGGTGTAGCAGATAATAAAGAAGGCAAATGGAATTTTGGCGCTCATTGCTAATGGAATAGAATATAAAAGTAGGGAAGTGCTGTTACATATAAGGCATTGGTGAGAACCCATCTGGAGCACTACAGCACACAGTGTCGGTCCCTTACATGAGGAAGGATGTAAATGCATTAGAGAAGGTTGAGAGAACGGTCACTAGATTGATTCCAGGAGTGAAGGACTTGTCTTAGGAAGAGAGCTTGAACAGTTTAGGCCTATACTCGCTGGAGTTTAGAAGAATGAGAGGAGATCTAATGGAGGTATATAAGATGCAAACGGGGATTGGCCAGGTAGACGTAGAGTGATTGCCTCCTCTTGACATTCTGGAACGAGAGGCCATAGTTTTGGACTAAGCAGTAGCAGATTTTAAACATGAATAAGGAGGTATTATTTCACTTAGGAGAGTCGTAAATCTGTGGAATTCTCTATTCCAGACTGCAGTGAATGCCGGAACACTAAGCAAATTTAAAGGAGGAGATAGGTTTTTAAATTTGCCGAATGAAGGGTTATGGGGAGCGGACTTTAAAGTGGAGTTGAGGCAGACAGGAGATGAGCCATGATGGTATTAAATGGTGGAGTGGGCTCAAGGGGCTGAATTGCCCATTCCTGCTCCTAGTTCCAATGTTCTTTTGTTCTTATGAAATGTATAAACGGGCTGAAGCCTGTAATTACCTCTTAACTTTAATCCCTTATTAGGTAAACATATTGGTGTTACACCATTGAATATATTTGTGGCTATGGCATTTAGTGTGTCACCAGAATTGTGGTGAGCAAAACTGCCGGGACTTTTATTAAAAGAAAAGAAAAACAATATTGTTGATAACAAATCAATTGAATGCTGAAATGGTTGGGGTAAATCTGACTAGCATTACTGTGACAATCTAGGGACTTATTTTATATTGAGATGGCACTGGGTTGAATCAGCATTGCTTACTGCTCCAGTCTCTGATATCAAACTCTTCAGGATTTGGCTATTGTGGGTCAGCATCCTGAAGGAAGGATACTCGTCGATGCTGACAGGGCTCCGAAACATCCTCGTAGTTCAAATCCATGGCTGGCATCACTTAGCACACCCAGGAGGCATCACCTAGTTGAAAATATTGTAAACTTGATGATCCCATCTTGACAATCCTTCAAGCCTGTTTTGAAATTCAAAAGTTTAAAAATAAATCAGATTTCCACAGATTATGCAACAACGAAAAGAGGCCATCTGGTCCAATCGCTTGAGCCTCCTTCCATTCATGAGGTTTTCATGAAGCTTTAGTAAGAGCAGGCATTTTATTCCCCCTGTGAGGATGTGTCAGTGTGCTGTCGTCCGTTTGATGTCTGTGTGAATGCTTTGAGAACCATTCCATCAATAATCTGAGCTGTTAGCTAAATCATCCACTTACATGTAATTTGAACAGATCTGTCTTATTTTAAATTGACTCTTGAGAATCCTCTTACTAAGGTGGCCTTGGAAGTGTCAGCCATGGCTCGGTCGCACTCTCGCCTAGGAGTCAGAAGGTTATGTGATTAAGCCCCACTCCAAGACCTGAGCCAGGTTGATGCTCCGGTGCAGTACTGTGGGAGTTCTGTATGAGGGTCTATCGTTAAGCTGAGGAGGCCCTGTTTGACCCCCCGCCCCCAGCCAATATTTATCCCTGAATCAGAATCGTGAAATAGATTATCCGGCCATTAAATGAGAGCGTGCCAGTGCAAATTATCATCCCACCTTTCCTGCATTGCAACAGTGACTATTAGAACACTTGTTCATTGGCTATGAAGTGCTTTGAAAAGCACTTTATAAATGCAATACCCTTCACCTACAGATAGCTTCCCTGCCCCAGACACTTGGGGCAAAGAGAAAAATCAACAAAGCGCACACCCCTGTTTAACATTTTAGGTTACGACCATATCTTTATTTCACATCCTCACTTACCAAGGAGGTTTCCCTAATTGACATGTAACTGATATGTGGCGTTCCATCTATTTTAGTGCCCCTATTGATTATTTCAAATCTGTTTGAAGTTTGCAAAGCAATGGGAAGATATTAATTGGGTCAAACATTCTACTAGCGTTTTGTGATTTCATTTGGATTGAAGAAATTGCTAGTTTGCTTGGTTTTATGAAAGCGGAGTTGCCTGCCTGGTACAGGTTACTTGTGATGTACAATGAGAGATGGTGCAATGCAGATTTCAAGTGCCGCACGCTCTGTTCTGAACGCACTTACGAGAAACGATACTCAGTGGGATGTCAAAGGTGATGCAGTAAATAATGGTTCAAAGTTAATATGGGGGGCACACTTCTAAGCAGGTGAACTTAAATGTGGCTGATTATTTTCTAAGTTATTTAATGAGAGACTGATTACAAAGGAAAGAACTTGATTTTACAATAAAATGTCCATTTTAAAAACAAATAGCCTTTACGTGGACTGTGACTTACTTTGGTATAATCTACAATATGAAGGAATTGCCCAAGAACAAGCAATTATGAAAATCTTAAATATATCAACAAAGCCCTAAATTGATAAGAGCTTGTATGAAGCAAGTTTAGTTGCAGTGTGTTGTTGTTGAACTTGAATGGATTATGCTGTCTATTTACTTGTATGATTCTTTTTGTGCAGCTGAGAAACATGACGTAAGCATGGATGTGGGAGGCCCCTCAAGGATGAGAAGCAGCAGCAGTTCTTCTGAGTCAGACAGTAGCAGTGACTCCAGCTCCTCTGAGAGCAACGACTCTGAAACAGGTTAGCGTCAATTCTTTCAGTCATTGAGCCTGTTGCTAGCCTGGTGCTGGTGGTGTCCATTTCCCCTCTGCCCCCACCTACTCTCCATTCACCACCCACGATAGTTTCCAAGCGACAACCAGTGACTTCTAAACACAGCTGCAATACATACAATTTGCCAGATTAATGGAGTTGGAGCCCTTTGCCAATAGTTTGTGTTAAAAGATCGACATGTCTGGAAGAAGTTTAGCGATAGTCTGTTAAAGCTGCATAGAGGAAAAAAAAGTGCAATAATGCCGACATTAACGACCCTTGAAAGCCATAAAGAGCTTGAGTTTGCACTTAAATTGTAAGGCAGCTTCAACAGAGGTTTAAAAAAAAAAATTCTTCTTGGAAAAAAACAGGATTGTTTTTGTTTTTTGCTACCTCTCATCTTGCGAACGATCAACGTTTGACTACCGGCAAATGAAATTTGCTTCACCTATCTAAAATTTATGAAGGATTTCTGGTCAGAACATACACATGCGGAATGCAGTTTACAAAATGTGGTGTGCACCTGTGTGCAGTCCGTGTAGCGTTTCACATGGTTGGTGCTAACACAATGCATTCTGTGGTCAGTGGGGCAGGTTCAAGATCTTCCCCAACTCCTGTGGACTCTTGCGCAATAAGATACGTGTGTGTTTTTTAAAATATAGTTTCTATAAACCGTTTAAAAACACAACAAAAGGAGGAAAATAAAAACATGGTGGGCTACGGCTCTTGTAACCCCTTCAGCTGGCAGAAATTATTTAGGTCCTACGTTCTACCAACTTCATCTTCACGGCCATTGACTCAACGAAGCTGCCGCAAGAATTAGCAAGTAAGCTGTGTAATCTTTTTGTAAAATTATTCTTGATTTTTGTAGAAAATGCTCACCACTTAGCTAGTTGCAAGGCTGCAACTCGATCTTGGGAATCAGATATTTCAAACCTGGCTTGTGTGCAATTTGACATGGATTGGTGGCGGTCTACAAAATTCTAATCATGTGATATCCTGCCGAGATATGGGCACCGTCAGAAAATACCTGTTGTGCGTCTGTGACAATGTTGGACCTTCCTAACCAATTTTCACCACCCATAATGAACAGCCACTGTGGAACACTTGAACAAAGAGCCAATCTGTTAGACCCAGTATTCATCTCTCGCCTTGCCTCCTATAACAATGGTATTTACTGCAAAAGCTATAATTCAGTCTGCGTTCTTTGACTCGAGAGCTGTACTCGTGAGTCCCGTGGCTGAATTACGGGCTTGTAATCTCTCCCCACCCTACATTCTATGCTCGTACTGACCCGTAGGGAGAATACTTCGCAGTTTGAAACCCAACATGTTTAACTGGTCTGCCATCTAGCTTATTGTGGTCGAGTTTCCTTTATGCTTGCTTTGCAGCTTTGTTTGAGACATTTCAAATTTTAGAACTTCTTATCTTTGATCCGGGGAGCACTTGACTCCCAAATACCCGTAAAAAGATTGTATGCCGTTCCACCAAAATAATCTGTCATCTATTAATTATTTATGTAATGTCGGTTGAAAAATTTGAGCAATGGATTTCTAAGGAACATAAACTGGAGCTTCAGTTTACAGTAGTTGAATTTCATTATATACACTAGTTAGTCATTCAAGATTTGCTAACAACTGTTCTAAGGGGCTCTTACTGTATGTATTTAATACATCCAAGATAACTCAACAATTTTTATTTTTGTATTATGCACTTCATTATTGCAAATGTGTTATGATATGTATGGCCTTTGGATGCTGTGATTTCTTACACAAATGCTGTCTTTCAAATGAGTGATTTTTTAAAAACAAAAGTTGTAAGTTGTACTTTTCTATAGATTGTGTAATAGCCACAGAGTGCCGAGTTTGGAACTGAGAGGTCGCCCAGCTGAATGTGACATGTTGTGATTCTCATGATGGTGAAATAACAAATAACTGCTGCAATCTTGTACAGAGGGGCTGGGCCAGTTTGGAGGTTGAGGTTGTGTAAACTGTACATAACTGCCAAAAGACCTGAAGACTTCCTTGGCTCATTATGGTTACCTGGATAGCCCATTTGCTTCAGTGAAAGTGCCAAATGAAAATACAATTTCAAATATTGGCATCTTTGAACTATGGAAGAGCCATCCCAGAAAGGAACGAGCCACTGAACTTTGTGAGATGGCTTATTTGTAGGGCCAACGTTTTGATTAGACCGACTGCTATCTTCGAACCATAGAATAGAACCATAGAATTTTTACAGTACAGAAGGAGGTTTAAATATAAAACAAAAAGTCAAAATTAGTAGCGCAATTTCAATTGGAAGTCATCTGAAACATTGTGAATGAGTCACTAGCCTTGTATTAGGCTGGTGCTGTGTACAGTGTATTCGGTGTTGGAGAAGCCTATTTTGCCAAGGCATTCTCCCAAGTTTTATTGAAATTAAAAGACCAATGATAATGTATTCAAATAGTTTAAAAGTTGCTTAATTCAGATTTTCAGTACAAAATAGTTATCAGGCGTATACTTTATACACTCTCCCAGCTGAATGTGTATTCATTATAATGTAACTTTTCTTAAAATGTGCAAGATAATCTGCACTTTGGTCACTAACTCACCCAGTTGGTGTACAGTTCCTTGGTGACAGCAACACTTTCTGGTGCATCACTTCAATGACCGGTTTTCATGTGATCCTCGAAATCAATTGGATTGCTGAGGGTGACAGCTGAAAGCTTCCCATTCCCACACAAACATTCATTCAACTTCCAGCCGTCACTGATTGTGTTCCAGTTGAAATGCTACTGGTTTCTCCCCCGAAGTGAGTTCAGTAGTAGCATTGCACCTGTGTCTCTGGTTAAATGAACTGCTTTGTCATAGATCAAATATCAAGCTTTGCAACCTTCCAGTCTTTACGGGTTAGTGCAGCCAGATCAGACCTGCATAAACATGGCGTATATTGTACTAAGGTGTCACTATCTGACTCACTGTCTAGTTAGCTTACCAGTAGATATTCAACTTCCGTACCTTTTCAACTCGTACAATACAGCGACCATGTGTGCACTTTAGGTTGAGTTAGTCCAGAGCTGGATATTAATGAACAGATCACAGGAGCAGGAACAGCCAAATATGGCATATGAAAGGGTTAAAGGTTTAAAGAACTTCATCAGCAATCACTTCTCTCTCTCTCTCTCTCTCTCTCTCTTTCTCTTTCCCCCCCCCCCCCAAAGGTTTGTGTTGATGCATTCAGCTGTTGATTTCTCATTGAGGTTTGTGGATGTATATTAGTGATAGTGGCAAGCTTAGAATGTTTCCTTGTGGCATATCCCACTGAGCTCTGAAAGGAGAGCCTGAGTTAAGAATTGAAATCTGCTTGGTTGAGTTGGAATGAGGAGTGCTTGGTTTTGTGTTCTACAGATCAATCCTCAGTTAGTGGCCAGTTGTGATTAAGCACATTTGATCGAAAATGTCGTCATGTATGGGGCAGCACGGTAGCATGGTGGTTAGCATAAATGCTTCACAGCTCCAGGGTCCCAGGTTCGATTCCCGGCTGGGTCACTGTCTGTGCGGAGTCTACACGTCCTCCCCGTGTGTGCGTGGGTTTCCTCCGGGTGCTCCGGTTTCCTCCTACAGTCCAAAGATGTGCGGGCTAGGTGGATTGGCTATGCTAAATTGCCCTTAGTGTCCTAAAAAAATATATAAGGTTAATGGGGGTGGGGTTGTTGGGTTACTGGTATAGGGTGGATACGTTGACTTGAGTAGGGTGATCATTGCTCGGCACAACATCGAGGGCCGAAGGGCCTGTTCTGTGCTGTACTGTTCTATGTTCTATGTAACTGTCCCTTCCGTGTGTATTTTTTTTGTAAAGTTATTGCTGTTGCTTTCACCCATTGACTATCTTCAAAAGAGGAAATATGCATGATTGGGCGCAGTGTTCTAAGTGGCTTGAATTCCACAGGGACGAGCAATTTAGAGAAACTCACCCGTTGTTTATTTTATCCATGCTGCAGCGATAGTCCATTGTACTTCAGACAATATGCTTCAAGAATCAATAAATGCTTCCTTGTCCCTGGCACTATTACCACCAGTTACTGGGCTGTAATCCACAAGTTGTTCATCCTTGTTAATCAACTCAAAATACTCTGTAAACGATCTGGCATTACTGTCCATTGGAATTCGGGGGATGGGGGCAGCAGTGGGCCTGTAGTGTAGCTGTGTGTACATTTTCCATCTTCCATTATGCTTTATTAAAGTCCCAGTTGAACAAGTTGATGGAAATTGTATGCGAGTGCTATTAACTGATTGTGTATAGTAGCACTGTGCTACTCTGGTCATGTCTAAAATGGCGATAGGACCTATTGTCTCAACCACACTCCCAATGTCCATATTTACTTCCATAATTTTGGTTGGGAGACCCACAGCCTCTAGTTATATGCGTGTCAACCTGCAATGGAACAAAGGATACTTGGGTGTTGCAGAAAACAATTAGGCTCTCTGGAAGGCAAGATCAGCCAGGACAAATCTACAGGTTGCATCTGGTAAATGGCGAGTTCTTTGTGGTCTAGTTGTCCCTGTTCCTCTAGACTCTTTACCATCATTATTTTGCCATAATAGAATTCTCCCTCTGTAGTGGTATCTTGAATCTGATTTTTAAGTTACTGAGGACGGGCGATGCTTGACGCTGTTACTTGATATTTTTCGTAATAAATTTGATGCAATTGCTTACTTGCACATAATCCTTTTGGATTTTGGTGTGCCTAAACATTTTCTTGTTTAAAAAGTGCCTTACTAGCCCACAGTTTGAACACCATTTGTATGACTTACATGATATGGTACGATTTTAACTACTGATGCTGCGACCAGAGATCTGTTTTTAAGAAAAAGACGGTGCATCGATATAAATAAGTTGCAGGTTTTAGAATTGTGGCAACAGTTTATGGCTAGATTCATTTGCTGTTATGCTTACGCTAATGATGCTTTTGACTGTTGGGCTAGATCCTTGTATAGGAAGGAAGACGAAGATGCTTGTAAGGGGGAGAAGTTACAAAATAAACATTGGTTGGATCTACTGTTTTTGGCTTGGGTTTGTAACTGGTCCCTCTTCAGAGGTAAATACATAAATCCTCGATATGGGTGCATCCAGATTGCTGTGGATTTGGAATTGGTGCTATGCAATTTTAAATTTTGTATCCCGATTTGTGAGGATTTGAGTTGGGAGCAGCGCTGTCTTTAGATCTGTGCGGATTGATGCTGTTTGCAGTATAGTTTGGGAAGGGGTACCTCCCTGTCCCGTTCTGGGAGTAAGGTTCAAGAATTTGAGGATATTGAGTTACAATCGCTTCGTTTGGAGTTGATTTGGAGCATGTTTCAGAATACATGGCAGACCTGTGTTGAAACTTAGATTTTTGTGATTTTGGAAATGATGCACTCTTTTAGTCAGGACTAACTTCAGGTAGACAGGGAAAATATAAGCAGCGAAGATTAAAAAAAGAAGAGAAATCTCTTTTTAAATTTGATCAGCAGAACAGGGGTTTTAACTTCTGTTTTTGGAATGGCATTGCTGGCCCCTCAGTCAAAACTTTAGCACTCGTTGGCTACTTTTTTTTTCTTTTTGATAAATTTTTTGTAAGCTAAAAGATGAAATTTGTGATTTTTGTTTTGTTTGGAAAATAAACTGGACTATGTACACCAATTTTATTGTGATGAAACAATTCAGTGTTCCAAAACTGTTGTTTTTTTGTATGCAATTGTATATCTTATTTATTTTGACTTTGCATGTTTTGTAATTGTGGGGAAAACGTTTTTTTTTTTGCTTTTAAAACATTGTGTTTTATTTTTGACTTTGGGGTCACACTGAGTAGCTGTTTTTATACGCATTGCATGCAAGAGAAAACCCTAGTTAAAGTCTACACGTAGTGTTTGACAGTTATTAAAATGAGACGGAAAGCTGTATTTCTGGTAAAAGCAGCTGTATAACAACTGGAGCTTAGAACACCTTATCCTGTTTATCACCAGTCTCAGATTTTCCTCTGAGTTGCTTAGCCTGTGACCAGCTCTACCTGCAGCTTAATTGAGACGTATTTATGTTGTATTCTTGCGAGGAGATGCATTCATTAAAGTGGGAAGTCATTTAACTGGGAAGTTAATTTTTATGACATCGCATTGTGTCCATGTTGTGCACTCCATTCCAGACCACTTGAGACAGAGGTTCTTCAGTAGGGCTACTTAGCTGCTTTTTCACAGGTTCCAAGAGTTTTGATGACATTCCTGCCAGTTGACCAATAGCCCACTTACTGGATGTGGTTACCTTGTGAAGAAAGAGAAAACCAACATGCAATTTCAATAGATTACTTTACAATGGATTACTTGATGTTTTCCAAACCAAAGTGATGCAGTTGTTAACTGTTCATTTGAAAGAGGTTAAAAGCACATCTGATCAAGAAGCTTTGATGTCTCCTGGATGTTGCACTACTAGTATTGGTAAGAGATCTGACTTGTTCGTCAGGCAGATATTCATGGGATCGTCAGAATTGGTGCGTAACAGCATGTTGAAAACTATTCCTTTCACCTCTGGGACCTTAGTTTAAAACTTGCTTGAACTGACGGATGGAACTCTCCTAGCTGTAAGAATCTTTTGTGGAGTAATTTTTGGAAATTTCAACCCTGTTAACGGGATCAAATTTTACAGCACAAAACTGCTTGTATGTCTCAGTTGGAGACCACAGGAATATTTGATATAAATACAGCTGTACAATCACACCAGAACAATGAAAGGCTATGAGGCTGGTGCATAATAGATTGGACTATATTTTATCTGGCCTATGCCCTGAATTGTGAATGATGATGATGCTACTAGTGGGCATCAAAGGTTCAACCGTTTGTTTTTCCTTTCAGTTGTTAAGCTTATCCTCATTAACGCAGCAGAGGATAGCTGGCTTAACTGTTATTTGTAGAGCTATGTTGTAGTTTGGTCATTTCTCTCCCCCGCCCGCCCGCTCACCCCTTGGCACATTGTAGCCACAATCAGGCCTAGTTTCTCATGCTTTACAGTGTTGCATGATCTGATAGTATAGCTTGGCCTAACGTATTTGGGGAACCATGAAAGTAAGGAAATGTTTGCAGTTTCCACGTGTGGTCTGATTTTATTCCACCATCAGCAAGATGCTAAAGTTGTTTTTTTGTAGATGTTCAAATTGCAGTGTCGCCCTGAACACCCTAATACTGTACTTCCATATAGTAACTTCATTTGAAGCCTACTTGTGACAATAAGCGATTTTCATTTCATTTCATTTCATATCAAATGCCATGATCCTGCTGTTGTGGCTGATGTCAAAAGCTGGCAGTGAGTAGGAAATGCAGTAACTTTACACTTTGGAATACAACATGACTGCAGGTCTTTTCTTGAGCAATTTTATTCTTAGATTAGCACTTTCCAAGTCACCATGGTCAATCTTAATGAATGTTTAGTGCAGTACTCCTGTTCGGCTGTAGAAGTGGTCTGATTCTCGGTTGGGATTTGGGATTCTTTCAGATGATCTCTGGAGATATCTGAAAATCCTCCAGCTGTGCCCATATCAGTTTCAGGTCTGAGCGAATTCATAACCAATCTTTACAAGACTGAATTTGTGAATGCTCTGAAGTGTTTGTTTATTTGGCTTGCAATAAAACTTGCACGGTAGCATAGTGGTTAGCACAATTGCTTCACAGCTCCAGGGTCTCAGGTTCGATTCCTAGCTTGGGTCACTGTCTATGTGGAGTCTGCACGCTCTCCCCGTGTGCGCGTGCGTTTCCTCCGGGTGCTCCGGTTTCCTCCCACAGTCCAAAGATGTGCAGGTTAGGTGGATTGGCCATGATAAATTGCCCTTAGTGTTGGGTGGGGTTACTGGGTGATGGGGATAGGGTAGAGGTGTGGGCTTGGGTAG
Organism: Scyliorhinus canicula; assembly: GCF_902713615.1. Taxonomy (NCBI): domain Eukaryota; kingdom Metazoa; phylum Chordata; class Chondrichthyes; order Carcharhiniformes; family Scyliorhinidae; genus Scyliorhinus; species Scyliorhinus canicula. The sequence continues at coordinate 15,419,035 of NC_052170.1, forward strand.
GGTGCTCTTTCAAAGAGCCGGTGCAGACTCGATGGGCCGAATGGCCTCCTGCACTGTAAATTCCATGAGTCTATGATTTCATTGAGCACCAGAAGAAATGTTTTAGTGAAGGCATTTCTGGAGATTTCCTAACTGAAGCCTCGAGTCATAGGCATTCACAGATGGTCGATGTTCTTTCACATCACCTGGATGTAAGTGGGAAGGGGTTTGTGGTTAAATGAAGTCAGCAAATACTTCAGCCTGTTGTCACTCATTTGTCATTTTCATTGTTGTAACTGCCCCCTTCAAAGCAAACCTATCAACTGGATATTGGTTGTTACCAGAAATGCAGCTTTTGTAGTACATATAAAAATATATTTTTTACTTTTTCTACTTTTCTAGTTTAATATGTATCCAATGCATGTTGACTTTCTATATTTGGGGTTAAATTATATATGTATTTTTTTTACTTTGTATAGTTTTCTACTTTTCATCAGTTCTCAAATAAAACAAGTTTACAAACAAGAATGTGCTTGCTTGCTGGGTTGAGTTATATACCTTCCGGGTCTATTAGGTCCCTGAATCAGAAATGTATTACAAACCTTGTTGATGTACTTCGGGGTAGGTGACCAACTAAACAGGTAAGTTGATGATGCATCCAAAATGCAGGTAATCTCGGAGTCTCTTATCAGAAGTAATAAGATGAGAAGCTCCATCGCGTGTGCATAAATATTCTATCTCCCACTACATTTTATTTTAAAGGTTGAAAATGCACAGCGGGTCCAATTCCATCTGAGAATAATAGTGAGATCAAATTTTAGACCAAAATGAGGGAGCTGAGCATATCTGGCTCATAACACTGTTATCTGTTCCCACCTCCGTGTCCCATCTGTTTAAGACAGCCTAATATCTCCATCCCTACCAAGCAGTCCAAGCCAAGTGGTGATCACTTTGAACGTGGAGAACTCCCTCGTGAGCTTATTAGGTTCAGCCTATATCCTCCTGTCTAGAATTAATGAAACTTCCATTATTTGTTATCTGATGTGACTATTTAAATTCTTGTTTCAAGCACTTTCCATCTAACATAGATCAAGTGTAGCACTACAAAAACTTGTATTATAAAGAAACTATAAGCAATAAGGCTGTTGAGACAAGGGTGACTGCTAATGCTGAAAAATGCTGCAGGTAAATATTCCAGCAGGTAAATATTCCAGCAATTCAATGGAAACTTTTCACAAATTTGGCCAAAAAGGTACAGGCAACTCTTGATTTTGAAATTGTCCAATATAAAGTTTCCTTAGTGGAGTTTACTAAATTTTGGACGGTCATACATGAGTGAAATATTGTAAGCAAGCAGTGCTCGTATGCATCTTGAATGTTAAGCCATTATTTTTGAAATTCCTATTTGCTTAATGTGAAAATGTTAGTGAACAGTATGTTCTGGGCAGTTCTGGGAGAATTGCAACTTTTGCCACAGTAGGGTATGGAGGATGAGGCACTCTCTTATTTTCTGAGGTGGAGAAAGTAAAGCACTAGTGGTCTGACCCATTTGTTCCTCAGCTACTGCCATGATTTTGATTCTGCCACACTGAAGGAATCTGCAGTAGCACCCTCCCAACCCCCTATCCCCAAGAAATCCAATCTGCATTCCAAAAGCAGCATGGTGGTTCATTATTAGAACCATTACATGCCCCAAAATAGGGCGGCAAGTTGGACGGAGTTGAAATCAATTACATTTGGGATTACACCTTGACCAGTGATAATGTCTGTCACTGGACCCGCAATACAAAGGCCCAGACTAAGCCCCTGGAGACGGCTTTGTATTGAATTTGAAATTTAAATTCAAATTAATAAAATTGGGAATGAAAAGTCAGTGTCTGTAATGGTGACCGGGAAACCACTATCAATTGTCATATTTTGAAAATCCACCTGATTCGCTGTCAACCTAGTCTGGCCTACATTTGATTGCAGACCCACAACAATATGGTTGACTCTTAATGCCCTCTGAAATGGCCCAGCAAGCCACTCAGTTCAAGGGCCATTACGAATGGAGAACAAATGCTGACTCAGCCAGTGATGTTCCCGTCCCATGAAAGAATTTTTTAAAAAAGCAATCAAAAAGTTCCCAAAATGAGTTGGTTTGCTGTGTTAAGCAAACATGACAGTTTATATAAACTGAATGATGCAAATAGCAATGAGATTATCATAGAATTCACAGTGCAGAAGGAGGCCATTCGGCCCATCAAGTCTGCACCTGCTCTTGGAAAGAGCACCCTACCCAAGGTCAACACCTCCACCCTCTCCCCATAACCCAGTAACCCCACCCAACACTAAGGACAATTTTGGACACTTTAGGGCAATTTATCACGGCCAATCCACCTAACCACATCTTTGGACTGTGGGAGGAAACCGGAGCACCCGGAGGAAACCCACGCACCCCCGGGGAGGATGTGCAGACTCCACACAGACAGTGACCCAAGCCGGAATCGAACCTGGGACCCTGGAGCTGTGAAGCAATTGTGCTTTCCACAATGCTACCGTGCTGCCAACTGAATGACCAACTAATCGTTCTGGTGGACTCTGAGAACACTGCCACTCTTTGAAAAAGACCAGGGATCTTTAATGCCTATATAAACCAGGCATTGACTTAATGGCTGATCTGAAAGCTGGCATATTTAGCACTGCAGCACTCCCTCCATACTGTACAAATGTGTCAACCTGGGTTAAATGCTGAACTGATGGAAGATTGTTCAATTTTAAACCTCAGATAAATTTGAAAGGAAAACAAAAAACTGGGGTAAAGGCAATGTAAACTATCTTATCAAACTCGCCCCAGGCTATTTTAAACTCTTAGTACAATGTTGCTAATAAAATGCAGCGGCAGACTTTGGTGTTAATTGCATGGAAAAAAACCTCCCATTATGGTGTTAGTGGCGACTCAGTAGGTAGCGCACACCTCCAAATTAGGGGATGGTGGATTCAAGTCACACTCGAGACTTGAGCACAAAAAATCTAAGCTGACACTATCGACAGTGTGGAGAGGATGCTACATTTTCAGAGGTGTCGCCTTTCAGACAAGATGTTAAACCAAAGTCTTCAGGTGGATGTTAAAGATCCCATGGCATGACATTCCAGAGGGCAGGGATCCATCCCAGGTGTCTTGGCCAATATTTATCCTTCAACCAACATTACTGAAAACAGGTTTTCTGGCCGTTATCATCTTGCTATATGCGATTCTGGCTGTCATGTTTCCTACATTATAATAGTGACTACGCGTCAAACTTTTATGTTGGTTATGAAGCACTTTTGGATATCCGGAGGTAGTGAAAGACCTAATATGTATGAAGTTTCGTTTATATCCGACTAATGATACATTGTAAATTAAAGTTACTATAATTTGGTGATCAAGACTTTACCTTGTTGATGCTGAGGTAATGGCAGAATATTTGAGTTTCTGAAGGGATACCTGAATCATCTTTATCGTCTCTTGTACTCCTCTTCTCCCCTTCCATAAGGGGCTGGTTTAGCACACTGGGCTAAATCGCTGGCTTTTAAAGCAGACCAAGGCAAGCCAGCAGCACGGTTCAATTCCCGTACCAGCCGCCCGAACAGGCGCCGGAATGTGGCGACCAGGGGCTTTTCACAGTAACTTCATTGAAGTCTACTTGTGACAAGCAATTTTCATTTCATTTTTTTTTTCATCTCCCCCAACCAAAGTCTTCAGTTCCCTCCTTGGGGTTGACATTCTGTCTTTGCTACGATGCTGAAATGGCCATTTAAAAAAAACATTGTCAAGAGAAGTACCTTAACTCTAAGGGGGCACCTTCTGCTGCCTTTGAGAGCAAGCGGTACCTCTCCTTGACTATAGAAGATGACTATTGCTAGTCTTGATTGGAGCAGCTAATGAGCCCTGTGCAAGGCGTACAGGCCATTGTATAACGGTTGGGCTAGCTGATTTCTCCTGGTCCTTCTCCCCTCTGCCTCATTCCCTACCTTTCTTCTCCCATCATTCTCTTGTCTTCCCTCCATCTCTTTCCTTTCAAGCCCCCGTTTCCACCTCATTCACTTCCCTCCCAATACAATTCTCCATCACGTTCTCTTCGCCCACTCCAAGTTGGTGTCAATTTATCCATCAACCAACATTACTGAAAACAGGTTATCCGGTTGTTATCACTTTGCTGTGTGCAATTCTGGCAGTCATTCATCAAGACTTCCCTAAATGTCCTGGCTCTAATTTGAAGCGAATGCCTTCTGATGCTGTGTTACACGGCTGGCCCAAAAGCCTAGATTGGACCGGGCTAGGTCGCTGCCAGAACATTTGACATCGGTCCGTGCCTTTGGGGGAGGAAAGATGCAAATTATAAAGAACAAAATAATTCTAAGAATGTGTGGCCAAGGGAAAGTGTATCTGTGACGCAGTTGCACTTGGAAATGAAGTGGGGATCTGATGGCAAATTCCCAGTGCCAATCCAGATATTTGGCAGAATGTTTGAAAACCCTTCACCTCTTCAACCATATCAGCTGCTGCCTGATATCCTTACATTGAACATTACATGTGAGGGTTCCTGCTACCTTTAGGGAAATGTTGCTATTCTGAGCAAAGTCCCACTATGCTGCATTTCTGGTGACTGGAGGCCCTGGACCAGGGGCTGGTTTAGCTCACTGGGCTAAATCGCTGGCTTTTAAAGCAGACCAGGCCAGCAGCACGGTTCGATTCCCGTACCAGCCTCCCCGGACAGGCGCCGGAATGTGGCGACTAGGGGCTTTTCACAGTAACTTCATTGAAGCCTACTCGTGACAATAAGCGATTTTCATTTTTCATTTTCATGTGGTATCTTTTGAAAATAGCAGAGGAGCTATATAGTTCTAATGTAAGCAAAGAAACCCAAAAGATTATTCATTGCTTAGATGACAGTGTAGATTTCCATGGTTCTCTTTGAATAGTCCACAGGATGCTTAAATCATTGGGTTCATTTAATACCATGGAAATTATTATTGCCCTTCTGCGGGCTTTCAAAGGTGATAATTTCCTCTTAAAACAAGAGCTGCAGACGTCTTCAAACAATTCTGCAAGTTATAACCTAGTATGTTAAATATGAAAATTTGCATTGTTGTTTTGAGCAAATGAGGGAATTTATCTTTGCCATATTAATCTGCACTGATTTTTCATTTTATAATGTGCCTCCTCCCATATTAGTTTTCATTTTCAGTTTCACTCACAGGCGATATTCAAGCATATTTTCCACAGTGAGGGCCTGATTGCCCTGCAGTCCTCAATGTTGCTGACGGTCATACATTTCTCCATGAGAGATGTTGGTTAAATGATGGGCCAGTGACTCCAGAAAATCTTTAGTCACTACCAATAAGCAGTTGGTTGCATTGTAAATGTGTGGACGCAGTTTGGCTGCACATCTCTGAGCAATTTGTTAAATGAGAACAATGACTGCCCCTTCTCGCACTCTAAACAGAAAATGTGATCATAACCATTAGATGTCAAGATACTGCTAAGCAAAAGCTTCAGCTAGAAGGCGAGAGAAACATAATTGTAGCCTGAAACGATGGACTGTCTCCCCAATTTACATTTTGTCCTCCCGTTCTTCTAACCTGGCCACCAACTGCAAGAAACAGTGTTTAGGAACTTCCCTACACGGTCATGAATACTTGGCTTGCAATTTGCCAAGTTAACTAGAGCAGTCTATATAAAAAACAGGAGCAGGTAAAAGGAAAAGCATTAACAAGCACAAAGGGAGGCACGGTGGTGCAGTGGTTAGCATTCTTGCCTCACGCCGCTCAGGACCCGGGTTCGATCCCAACCCTGAACACTATCCATGTGGAGTTTGCACATTCTCCCCGTGTCCGTGTGGGTCTCACCCCCACAACCCAAAAAGGTGTGCAGGGTAGGTGGATTGGCCACACTAAATTGCCCCTTAATTGGGGGGAAAAAAAGAAATTGGATACTCTTAAATCTCCAAAAAAGCACAAAAACATTGGGAATGTATTGAATGATTGAGTGAATTAATTATCGGAATGGTTAAGTCAATGAATTAATGATATGGAATCTTGAGCTCCAGGTGAAGCAAGCAGACACAACGAGCAAAGTAAATTATGAACCTGAAGGGGTTGGTTTTAAAATAGCCTGGTCTATTTGATACTGCTTAAACTATGCAGAATAAATTCTCTTGCGTTCTGGCTCTTTGTATGGAGCCCCATCAAATGTGTATCAAGGAGACTGGCTGAGGAATTATGAAATGCAATTTATATAATGGTGACCCTTTTCAGGAGTTGAATGTTAATAATGATACATCTTTGGCCATCTTGCTTCCCTGTGACTTCTGCTACTAAAAGACAAATTAAAGGCTTAACCCGCTGAAGTTTGTTATGGTCGCTCTTTGGAAATCTTGGTGATGTTGGAATAGCTCCGGGTGTTGAGTAACTAAAGCTGCTTTTACTTTGGGCTATCTGCCATTATCACCCTGACCTACTGCTTGTGCGTAGCTATAAGCAGCATCAAAGTAAGCTTGATTGGCTTTCTCAGTCTGATGTTGAGGTATGCCCAGTGTTTAGGAAATAATGCAATATTGCCCGAGTCCTGTGCATCACAGTAGCTGGCAATAAACAAATGTAAAAAACATTTGATAAGCAGTCCAATTTGAATTCTAAACTAAATTGGGCATAATGAAAGGAATGTTTAGAGTGTTCAGATTGTTTTACTCCTCCAAAAATGCTGGATCTTGTGTGTTGTCCCCAGGTCTGACATCTATTCCTCCAAGCGGCCATTCTTAATGTTTGATCTCTACTTGACAGCCTGATTCTAGCATCTTCCTGACATTCGCACAGATGCACTTTGCCGTCCAACATTATAGAAGAGAGAACCCCAATGGGGAACCTTGACTCCTCTTGCTATCCTTAACCCAGGAGTGTTGAGGCAAATTGTCGGCCCTCAGTTGAGGGAACACAATCCAGCGATCCTCCCTCGCCAGTTTGGCACAATACAGTGCATGTACTTTTGGGTAGCTGTCCAGCACCCCTCATTTCCACTGATTCGTGATAGCATTCACAGAAAATGATTAGTCATTGTGACACAAGTTATTGCACGTGTAACTAGAATAAAATTAAGTTACTGGTTTGATAAGTGCGTGATGAAGCTTCATTGCTTTGCAGTTCATTGTCAAAAGTGGGGGGTTGGGGGTGGTGGGTAATGTGTGCTATTTATACTGTATTGGTGCTATGTTGAAGGAGCAAAATCTGAGCAGTTGCTTGCTTGAAGAATGACCCATGAAGGAAAAATGACCCATGAAGTTAAAATGCAACTGAGAGAAAACAGTAGATCTCATAAATAAGTACCTGTCAGTTTAACTTAAACTTTAAAAAGGATGTCCTGTAGCCTGTTCAATGCACCCCACCCCGCAGCTCCCCAATCTCAAAGCAATTTGCAGTGAAATGTTCTACCTAATTTCAAAAGTGCAACTTCAGCATTTATTTTATTTTTTTTGCAACTGGCTCCAGCTTTAAGTTTGAATGATATGCCAAATAGTTTTGCTTATTTGGACCAGTTTCATCAAGCATTCAGCTTTCACCGATGGGTTCTTCATACAGTGTTTTGTAAAAATAAGAGGTTGTTTTATATTGAGAACCTCCTTCAATGTTCTGCTTGGGGGTAACATTCTGCTTAAACACCATTCTAAACCTACCCAACCCTCTCCTCCATCTACTTTGACCATTGACCAAACTTAAAGGTCACCCTTTCTAATATTCTCCCAACCAAAGTTTTCGAATTAAATTTGTTCCATGCACCTTACGATGGGTGCCATGTAAATGCAGATTGTTGTAATAGACCTCAACTTCAGAATGTTTGTCCATGTGATGGTGTTTGGCAACTGGGAAGCTATGTATTTATCTCTGGGTCTTCTGTGCACGTGAGCTGTGTCCATTTTCCATTTTAAGATCCGAATTGGTGAGCATGATTCCAATTTTAAATGTTAAGTTTTCGGCCTTTTATGCAGCAGTGGTCAAAGGCACTGGTGGCAAATATTTAGGGGCAAGCCACTAACAAAGGTGGACCAGGAATGGAGGGAGTTGACAACTGGAAACTCGGTTATGATTTAGGCTCTCCACTTGGGACCAGGATAGACAAGGGACTTAAATATTATTTGATGTTGCTTCCTCCCACGTGCACTGCTTGGGTTTTGCACCACAAGTATTTTTTATAGCAGTTAAGGGACAACAATGGTGTAAAATATTTGGCACCGTTTCGTTCGTAAATTTTCAGCATGTGCAAAACACTTGTGTTCACAGGTGCTATAAATTGCTTTAAAGGAAGTCCCTGAATCGTTTACTAGATCCTTTCTACAATATAATACAATTAGGCGCTCCAACTAGATTTATGTGGTAGACATGCTCTCTGGGGGAAGAAAAGCAAAGACACAGCTCACATTATACCATAATGCTGCTCATGTGCATGGAGGTGCAAGATTATGGAGGAACTGACTCTTGTTTATAATGTTGTGTTGAACCTGCATTCAAAAATCACCTTATTATCTGTGCCAGAAGCAATTCTTAATGGATTTGATTGCGATTCTATTAATACACAGGACAGTACTACGTGCATCCTGTTAATGAGAATACTAATTAAAATGAATGCTCAAGGACAGCCATTCCTATTGCATTACATGGGGGAAAACTGTGATCCTGTGATTCGCTCATCCTTGGATCAACAGCTGGTAGCACAAGGGGCAAAAACAGTCTCGTGCATGTAGTTAACTAGATGGAGTGACTCTCGATGCTCATTGTTTTTTCATGAGTAGACAAAATAATGTTTGCCCAGCTGAGTTGCTGTTACGTAACTTGAATGTGGAAGACAAAGCTTGAACAGGTTTAGAGAATGTGAAACCCGTCCAGTAAGTAAACCCTGCGAGGATGGGGGCAATCAGCCCCACAGGATTGCAGGGTGCGGGTGTACATTCATAGTTAACCCACACGCTGATTAATTAACCATAGCTGCCCCACAGTGGGGAGACTCTGAAGAAAAGGGAGCTTTGATGACTGACGCACTATCTCTTGCTGGTAGAGAAAATGAGGTGTCCACTTGCAACTGGTCACAATAAGACCGAGAACTGTGCTGCCTGCATCCCTTCATATTGGAGTAAGCAAGCAAAATTTACTGGGGCGCAGCGGAGAACCGCATACTCAAACTTGTGAAATAGGAATCTGAGAGCTGTTGTGTTTAATTATTGAATGCAGAAGGGACAGGTTAATGTGCAGCCAGTACAATCTTCATAGAATATGATTAACGAATAGGACATTGCTAACCAAGTGGTCCTGGTTAGGAGGTTTCTATTGTTAATATTTCTGCAAGACGCTAGTTGATTTCTCATGCAAAGTACGGTCCTGAGGTATGGGATTGTTAGTTCCACTATAGAGGCAGAATTCAGATCCCCAAAGGAAAGAGGGACAATCCAGAGGGGAGATCTTCAACTCGGCAAACCATGCCAGTTGATGACATAACGTGCCTACCTTGTCGGCTACAGGTGGATGAAATCGGGTAAAAAATTTGAAGAAATGGGTGGGGGGAGGGGGTGGGTAGGGGAGAAAATTGTAACATCTAGCCCCATTTAAAAACAAACAAAAAAATTGAATTCCTACTCTACAACAAAGGCGGCTATACATTTTTTTGGGATGTAAACACAACTCTTGCTGTAATCTGCTGTGAGCAGGTCCTCTGTTGGAGCTGTTTAAAGAAAAAAAATGTCAGCTGGAGCTCTTTTGTGTACAGTATGGATTAGATGTGGTTGTCCCATCAGCCAGCACATCACAATTTCAACTCTCTTCTGCAGAGATACCACCTAAAGCCAAACATGGCAGCCACAAGAGTCGCTCTGGACGGGAGCAGAAGAAGGTAGGAATAACCATTGAGCTGAGTCTGTTTACTTGTGGGGTGGGTTGGGGTTTTGGCATCTCTTCACTTGCTACTTTGAAAACTTGCGTAAAAATAAGTAAATTTACAAGACCGCTTCACTGTGCTGCTATTTACTCTGACTGCATTTTCTATTGCTTCCCCCCCCCCCCCCAAAATCACACCACACCTCGCTTTAATGTTTCATTAGCCAAGAGAAAAGGCAGGCAATCCCCGCTCTCCTAATGTATTTAAAAATTGTCCCATGTTGTGGTTCCTCTGAGAATGGGAACGTAATTACGAGCATGATCTTTCCTCTTATCCCTTTCCACACGTGAAGTAACAGCAAGGCCCCATCACTGGCTTTAACCTCGAGATGCTACTTTAGTTGGGGGGTGTGGGATGCGGTGCTGGAGGCTGCACAGTTGCTAGAATATGAAGTGTCTCAGAGGTTTAGGATTGCTATTCTCCCCCCCCCCCCCCCTCCTCCCCCAACCACCATGCATTGTCCTCCCCACAGGCTAGTCACAAACACAGAATCCATTGAGCTGGGCTAATTTTGCAGCAGGGAAATCTGATGCCGGAGTCTTGTCATTTCCTTTTCACCATCCTTGTCCGCTGCAACTTTGGCTAGGGGTTTTGTCATGAAAGAATAATGCTCAAGAGCAAAGAAAAGTGGCTGTAAATGTGTCTGTGCAACCCCCCCTCCCCTGCCCTGCTCCGGGGTTTGGAAGGGATAGAAGCAGAGAATTGTAATATAGGGTTAATTAACAAAAATCTTCCTTCACTGTAGCCCTGTCAGAGGAAGTCAAAAAATTGAAAGCTCAGTAATATGCCGGAGGAATGCTTCCTTTGCTTCTCGATTTGATTGTGTGTGTGTGTGTGTGTGTGTGTGTGTGTGTGTGTGGGGGGGGGGGGGGGGGGGGGGGAAGAGAAAGAGTTTGAAAGTAGAAAATCGCAAAGCATTAAAAAAAATGCTTGTGCCACGCTCAAAAGGTCAAATTTAGTCACTGTCAGCTTTTGTTTTAAATGAAGAACAAGTTTGTTCTTCAACATGGTGCAGCACGGTGGCGCAGTGGGTTAGCCCTACTGCCTCACGGCACTGAGGTCCCAGGTTCGATCCCGGCTCTGGGTCACTGTGTGGAGTTTGCACATTCTCCCCGTGTTTGTGTGGGTTCGCCCTCACAACCCAAAAATGTGCAAGGTAAGTGGATTGAACACGCTAAATTGCCAAAGATGTGCAGGTTAGGTGGACTGGCCATGCTAAATTGCCCGTTGTGTCCAAAATTGCCCTTTGTGTCGGGTGGGGTTACTGGGTTATGGGGATAGGGTGGAGGTGTGGGCTTGGGTAGGATGCTCTTTCCAAGAGCCGGTGCAGACTTGATGGGCCGAATGATCTCCTTCTGCACTGTAAATTCTATGAAATTAATTGGGGAAAAAATGAATTGCGTACACAAAATTTATTTTTAAAAATGAACAAGTTTGAGACCTGCCAACTTCTTTCCCCTAGTGTTTTTAATCGGCCCTGCTGGTAATTAAACAAAACAATCTTTAAATTGGAACATTTTGTAAAATGCCTATCCTTTTATTTTTGGAATAACTGAGTTAGGCCACTTGCACCTCGAGCCTGCTCTGCTCCTCAGTTAAGATTATGGCTGATTTTTTACTTCAACCTCATTTCCTGAATACCCTTTCCGAACAAAAATATATGGGCCTCCGTCCTGACTTTCAACTGACCTCCAGTATCCACAGCAGTTTGGGGGAAAGGAGTTCTAGATTGTTACTACCTTTCATGGTGGAAATTCCCTTTTAAATGGCCTGGCTCTAATTTTAAGGTTGCATCTTCTCGTTGGAGGTTTGTCCAGGGAGAGGAAGTAGTTTGTCTTTACTCATTCGAATCCTTTTCACACTTTAAACACCTTGATCGATCATCCCCAAATTTTCTATATGCGGGGAATGCAAACCTTATTCGAGAATCGCTCCTGTGGATGCCTTTGTGCAGCACGCTGGTGAAATCCATTTGCACCATGAACCATTCATCAGCTCTTTTATTGTAAAGCTTCTATTTTAGAAGTCAACGGTTAATATTTCCAAACTGTGACTCAGCTGATCTTGGTTGTGTGTTGATTATAGTTTATTACTGTACTGTGGACTCCTGAAGTTTAGGGTCAAGTTCAGCCACCAAAGGAAATTTTTGCCAGAGGTGGAGACTGGTAGCAGTTATACCTCCATAAAATTGAAACATTTGTAGTATTGCTGTTGGTTGTGCAAGATCCTTGCTGTTGGAAGGGCAGCGGGAGAGTGGGGCTGCTGTGTTTAGCACAGTGAAACACATTATTCAGCACATCATGTGGGAATCAGTAATTTGCACATTGGAGTGGCTTTTGACCTGACTGGACATGCAGAGCCAGCATCAATTCTCCCCCTCCCCTAATCGTCCCTCGCCCTTCCTTGAAGGATGTAAATTCAAAGCATCATCCCAACTGATTCTAATCTTACTTTACCTTTCAAAGAAAGCCACGGAGGCTTGGGTGAGACAGTTGTGGTGATCCCTGAAGCTCAGTTATCTTTTAAAAGCAAAATTTAGATTGTGCCTATCCAATGCAACACAACCCCCACTGAGGCCAATATTTGAAGCTATGAATCTGAGTGGTGCAGCAACTCAAGGCAGTGGCCAGTTTGCTATAACAGAGAAATTGGGAGGTGAAGGTTTTAATCTTTCAGCCTTCAGGAATTATTCCCCGTTCACTGCGCACATGGCAAGTAGGAGACCTGGTGCCGTCTGCTTTGGTAAAAGGAAGGGGCATACTAAATGGAGTGGATTGTGACGTCTGGCTTATTTAATTATGCCAGAAGCTTGTTCCAAAGTGGCATAGTGTGAAGCCTGGGAACAAATTTGTGACAATTAAATGTTGTCAGATGAGGTGATCAGGAGGGCTGGAGAGAAAATACTGAAATTTTGTAATAGACTAATACGAGGAAAATACACGTGACATCTTGAAAGGGAGCACAAGTCTAGAGTGCCTGATCAGGGTTTAAAATTAAACTAATAACATGATATTGACAGCAGCGTTCCTTACTCAACACTGTCTAACGAAGAGTTTCTTTCCTCTCGCCATAGCACCATCACCACCATCAACAGCCGCAGTCAATGAAGCCATCGCCTCCACAATTTGTGCCTACTTCGCTACCGATTATGGAGCCGCAGATATTGACCAATGCCTATGATGCCATGCCACACTTTGGACAGCCCATGATGCACCTTCCTCACCAGAGTGAGCTGCAGACACATTTACCGCCCCTGCCTGAGCAGCACTCGCCCCCTCACCTCACCCAGCATTCAGTGGTGTCTCCTCCAGGTTTGTGCACACAGGCAGCTCTGTTTCTAGCCTTTCAGGAAAGTGCAGCATCAAACCTGATGGGTTTTGTGAAGCTGCTTTGTAGTTATTCTTCATTCCATGAGGATATCATGAACCCTCCTGTTGGGTGGGTAGAAATGTACCATATCCACTTGAACTCTGGAAAACCACCCATGAGTGCATTGTGTAAAGTGTACTTTCCCCCCACCATTATTTTTACTGTAATGTATGCTGAACAAAATGATCTTATGGGTGCATATTTATGCGCATTAAGCACTACAACGTCATGTATCTTGCTGACTTTGTGTACATGAACTTCTTATCCTTGCTTTCCCTCCAAACTCTGCTGCTGTTTCTCACTCCCCGTTAACCTGTGCTGGCCAGAGTCCCTTGGGGAAATCCACTTGAAACGAAAGCCACTCACTCAGCCTTTTCTTCCGCTTTGAAGAGATTGAGCTGGAATGGGGATGGAGGGAGTGAAAGATCAAGATGGAATGGGGATGGAGGGAGTGAAGAGATCAAGATGGGATGGAGGTAGACCGTGGAGGCAATGCAGAAATAAAAACATGTTTCCTGATGACAAAGGGTTGAGTTTTGAAGGAACATGGGCTCTTCAGATTAGCAAAGTGGCTTTCTGAGGGAAATTTCAAGAGGTGGAGTTAGTCATCACTAAATCTTAGAGTTGATGGTAGAAAACTATTCTTGGAACAATGAACTTTAGAGTAGAATCCCAGATAGAGCAGAATCCCAGGAGACAAAACCCTGGCATAATTAAGAAACGGCTGGATTTTTTAAGGATGGAGTGACATGAGGATCTTTTGAGTTAATTTAGATGCCCCACATCCATGACTATTGGTGAAATTTTACTGAATACTTGTTTTCGAAAAGAACAATGTAATAACAGTCTTTCCTTTTGTGATATTTTTCCTTCCAGCTTTGCACAGTAGTCTGCCTCAACAGCCATCCAGACCCAGTGGTAAAGCTGCACCACTACCTCCGAAACAGCCACGGCCTCTTGCACAGTCCCCGCCCATGGTCCCACAGCCTATACTACAACCGCCACAGATGACGCAGCCACCAGCAATGCTGGAAGAAGAGGAACCACCTCCGCGTCTCTCGATTCCTCTACACCCTAGTCAAATGCATCTATACCTGCAGCAGCTGCAGAAGGTCCAGAATCAAACCCCGCTCCTCTCGACAGTCCAGACCTCCTCGCAACCCCTACCCCAGCCAGTCCACAGCCAGCCCCAGCCGGTGCATACACAACCCCAGCCTCTGCCGCACACCCAGCCTCCGCCACATCCCCAACCTCAGCCTCTACCCCAGCAGCAGCAGCAGGTGGTGCAGCAGCAGCATCAGCCGAGGCCGCTTCACATGCAATCTATGCAGTTTCCATCCCACATTCAGCAACCACCGCCACCACAGCCGCAGCACCAACCCCCCCAGCAGGCGAAACCCCAGCAAGTCATCCAGCACCATCACTCTCCACGGCAGCCGAAGCCTGATCCCTATTCCACAGGTAAGGAGTCTTGCAAAGGTTGGCCCACCATCACTTCGATTGTGCATGACAAATGTGTTGAAAGTACTCTGAAGGAGACCTGGGGTGTGGGCATCTTTCATGTTTTTAATATATGAATATATCGAGCAAATTTCTAAATGGAATTGGGTATATATATATCTATCTATATCTATCTATCTATCTCTTGTGTGTGTATATATATTATATATATATATATATATATATATATATATATAAAAAGGAAAAATATTCAGCGTTATGTGGGAGAATTGGAACTAACTTAATAGTTCTTTCTGCGATTCAGCATAGACACGATGGGCCAAATACCTCCTTGTGTTTGTGATTTCCTGAGCCGTAAAATGCTTCCTTGAACCATGAACAGAAAATGCTTTTTAAAACAATGGCTCTTCTGCAGAAAGAAATATTTTTTTCTTCAAATGGGCAGATGTGCTATCAATGCTTGGTTTGTGTGCAGGAAAATTGGGCTTGTTCTATTGTAAAAATGTCTGGTTGCAAGTGGCTTATCCTGCAGTAGTTTCCTTGTGTGCGCACAACTGCCGAAACGCACCTACTATGCGCAAACTTTACTCAATTCAGCAGGAAGGTATTCATGCATCAGGATTGTTTCAACAGGAAATTTGTTTTGCCTCTTTCGATTTTTTTTTGATACTCTTTTATTTTTCCCCCTCAGCTCATTTGACAGACGTACCCTCCCCACTGTTGATGCATTCCCCGCCGCTTCCGCAATTTCCATCCCTTGTCCAGTCACCACCAAGAACTGTACAGACGAAGAAGCAGGTAAACAAAACTGGATTAGTCACTTTAGTATGATGTAACATTGGATTGCGAGTAGTCTATTCTACTCGCTTCTGGTAAGTGCATCAATATTTCTGAAAGCATTTATTTTTTTCCCCCGACCAGCGTCCTGAATAAATTATCTCCTTGCAGAGATATGGATGCAGGGTAGGGGGAGGAAATGCACTTGGTTTAATCATGTGTGCCTAGGCAAGTGAGCATCACCACACATTTCGACCACAGGAAACATCATGCTCGAGTCTAGATCATGTTCTGACCCGACAGGATGGCGGGGAGGATTCGCTGGATAGCAATTAGTAGCGGAAGCTCCAACTAGTCTTATTCCCATCCCAATTCCCCCCCTGGGATCAGCACCGACTCTGGATCATGCCTAGGGCCATTTGTGGTGTGTGTAGCTCATCTATTCATTGCCCTAACCAGCTGAAGCATTGGGGGTGGGAGGGGAGCTGCCTTTGTTTGCGAAGGATCTGTTGACACTGGTGCATTCTGAATGTCAGGTGCAACAGTGCTACTAGTGATTGTCACAATATACATAATAGAAAAAGCTTTGTTGGACCGTTTCCAGTGAATGAGACTCAACAAGGCTGAATGCACCCAACAGGGATCACAATTCTGCAAATGGACTCGATCTGTCAACCCCTCTTCTTCTCATCCCCCACGTGGCCTACCAAGTCTGAAATGGGCGCCATTTGGGAACCATCTTCCCAGAGGGCTGTTGCTATAGATACCTACTGCATTTTCCCTGAAGCTGCTGTATGTTAATAAAGCCTTCTGTCTCAGCCGAGTGGAGCAGTTCAAGTGGAGGGAAATTAAGTGTAGTTAATTCCTAATCGTTCTGCTGTAAAGATGTACTCATTTTAACTGGCCAGGGCTCTCCATTGCGTATTTTGTTGCATACTTTCATTCAGTTAGCTTTTAATGATGGGAGTGAATCAAAATTCAAATATTTTTTTTCTGAAGCATGTTAGGGATTTACTTTACTGGGGGAGTGACCATGACCTCAACTTCTAAACCTATAACATCATTATTCAGAATGTCGGGTGTAAATATTGTATGTGGGCAACAGCTAAGAATTCATTTGAGGAATTTACGCATCCTTTTCTGGAATGGCTCTCATTTAGGGTAACTTTCAACCCAATGGAAATGGTCGGGTTAACTCTTGATTCCCTCCCTCCCACTACTGTTCAGCAAATACCAGTTAATGACTGCCTTCCATGTCGTAAGAGATGGCCTGGTATGATTTGCCCTCTGAATCTTCCTGCTTTGCCTGGTGACAGACCTCCAATGCGTGGAGCATGGTGTTGCATGCAAACACACTATTCTGCCTTGCGAGCATTGGGAAGGGACTTTATCATTGCCTTTCGGGCAGCACGATGGCACAGTGGTTAGCACTGCTGCCTCACAGTGCCGAGGTCCCAGGTTCGATCCCGGCTCTGGGTCACTGTCCGTGTGGAGTTTGCACACCCATGTTTGCATGGGTTTTGCCCCCACAATCCAAAGATGTGCAGGGTAGGTAGATTGGCCACACTAAATTGCCCCTTAATTGGAAAAAATTAATTGAGTACTCTAAAATCTTTTAAAAATAAAATCATTGTCTTTCAGAAAAATGCTGTGTGAACTGCTCTTATATTTGAGCTTTAGTTTGATTGGATGCCTATTTCTGGTAATATATTAAGGGATGCTAGAACTGGGGAAGGGAACACTTCACTTTAACTAGCCTGGCACTCCATGTCAAGTACAAACTGTAGAACAGAGTTACTTCTGTAGTTACTCTGGTGACATTTTTCCCAATCAGAAGGGACTTCCTAATTTCCTCCAAAAGCCATTCTTTTCTGGTTGGTTTTTCAAATTAGTTACATGAGGAGTACCCACTGGCCTGTGCCCATGAGGAACAGATTGAGGCACTAAGACACTTTGGGCTCTGCAGTCCAGTAGCATGGAGATCTCGGAACAGCCTGGGTTGGATTGGTGTGCTCTATTGAAGTTTTATTGTCTTACAGGAGCCCCGAACTCCCTCAATAGTGCAATCACAACCATTGGTGAGTGTGAAAGAAGAGAAGACCCACTCTTCACCGGCAATCCGAAATGAGGCGTTTAGCCCTTCGATGCGCCCGGAGCAATCGAAACAGAGGGAGGGAGGCAAGCCTCCTCCACATCTTGGGCACAGTAAGTACAAAGAACAAAGAAAAGTACAGCACAGGAAAAGGCCCTTCGGCTCTCCAAGCCTGTGCCGACCATGCTGCCCGTCTAAACTAAAATCTTCTGCACTTCCTGGGTCTATTCCCATCCTATTCATGTATTTGTCAAGATGCCCCTTAAATGTCACTTGTCCCTGCTTCCATCACCTCCTCTGGCAGCGAGTTCCAGGCACACATTACCTTCTGTTTAAAAAAAAAACTTGCCTTGTACATCTCCTCTAAGCCTTGCCCCTTGTACCTTAAACCTATGCCCCCTAGTAATTGACGCCTCTACCCTGGGAAAAAGCCTCTGACTATCCACTCTGTCTATACCCTCATAAATTTCTAGACCTCTATCAGATCGCCCCTCAACCTCAGTCATTCCAGTGAGAATAAACCGAGTTTATTCAATCTCTCATCATAGTTAATGCCCTCCATCCCAGGCAACATCCTGGCAAATCTCTTCTGCACCCTCTAAAGTCTCCACATCCTTCTGGTAGTGTGGTGACCAGAATTGAACACTACACTCCAAGTAAGGTTCTATACAGCTGCAACATGACTTGTCAATTGTTATACTTAATGCCCCGGTCAATGAAGGCAAGCATGCCGTATGCCTTCTTGACTACCTTCTCCACCTGTGTTGCCCCTTTCAGTGACCTGTGGACCTGTGCACTTAGATCTCTCTGACTTTCAATACTCTTGAGGGTTCTACCATTCACTGTAAATTCCCCACCTGCATTAGACCTTCCAAAATGCATTACTTCACATTTGTCCGGATTAAACTCCATCTGCCATCTCTCTGCTCAAGTCTCCAAACGATCTAAATCCTGCTGTATCCTCTGACAGTCCTCATTGCTATCCGCAATTCCACCAACCTTTGTGTCGTCTGCAAACTTACTAATCAGATCAGTTACATTTTCCTCTAGATCATTTATATATACTACGAACAGCAAAGGTCCCAGCACTGATCCCTGCGGAACACCACTAGTCACAGCCCTCTAATTAGAAAAGCACCCTTCCATTGCTGCTACTCTGCCTTCCATGACCTAGCCAGTTCTGTATCTATCTTGCCAGCTCACCCCTGATCCCGTGTGACTTCAACTTTTGTACCAGTCTACCATGAGGGACCTTGTCAAAGGCCTTACTGAAGTCCATATAGACAACATCCACTGCCCTACCTGCATCAATCATCTTTGTGACCTCCTCGAATAACTCTTATCAAGTTAGTGAGACACGACATCCCCTTCACAGAACCATGCTGCCTCTCGCTAATAAGTCCATTTGCTTCCAAATGGGAGTAGATCCTGTCTCGAAGAATTCTCTACAGTAATTTCCCTACCACTGACGTAAGGCTCACTGGCCTGTAGTTCCCTGGATTATCCTTGCTACCCTTCTTAAATAAAGGAACAACATTGGCTATTCTACAGTCCTCCGGGACATCACCTGAAGACAGTGAGGATCCAAAGATTTCTGTCAAGGCCTCAGCAATTTCCCTTCTAGCCTCCTTCACTATTCTGGGGTAGATCCCATTAGGCCCTGGGGACTTATCTACCTTAATATTTTTCAAGACGCCCACCACCTCGTCTTTTTGGATCTCAATGTGATCCAGGCTATCTACTCGCCCTTCTCCAGACTCAACATCCACCAATTCCTTCTCTTTGGTGAATACTGATGCAAAGTATCCAAGTAAATTTGATACTCGCCCATTTCCTCTGGCTCCACACATAGATTCCCTTGCCTATCATTCAGTGGGCCAACCCTTTCCCTGGCTACCCTCTTGCTTTTTATGTACGTGTAGTAAACAATGGAGTTGCTGAAAATGTGGCACTCTTCAAAGGGGCAGAAAATTGTTTAAGCATAAACTCCCTCAGTCAACCTTAAAATTTAGAACTAGTCCATTCAGGGTTGATGTCAGAAAGCACTTTCATAAAGTGTAGAGGAAATCTGGAACACTTCCCTCGAAGGCTATTAAGCCTGAACATCAATTAGCAATTTCAAAACCTTTATGTATTGTTGCTGTGCGTTAAACAATACAAAACTAAGGTGGATAAATGGAATTGAGGTGCAGATCAGCCATTGAATGGCAGAACAGGCTCAAAGGGCTGAATACCTTTTCCTGTTGCCGGCTCACTGTGCACTAGAGGATGTTTTCCCCTCAAGTATCACTGATTGTGTGGTCATTCATCTGTGTTTTTTTTGGAACATCGCTTTGTGAAATGTTTGCCAGCTTAGCAATCGCCCTGCTTCCGAGTACTTCATTGTATATGAAAGGTTTTGGCAAGTGGGTGACTTTTAACTGCTTGAAATGCCCTCGCAAGACACTCAATTCCAGGAATGCTGGCCCAGTCAGCAATTCCCACATCCCATAAATGTTCCCTAAAAAGTGATGGAGGCACAACTTAAGTGCTAGGATTTCCCTTCTCAGACCCACGGCTGCTGTCATCTAGAACAACAAGGGCATTGGACACATGGGAACACCATCACCTGGAAGTTTCCTTCAAGCCGCACACTATCCTGATTTGGAAATGTATTGCCGTTCCTTGAAAATCCTGGACCTCCCTCTCTTCACAGCGCCATGGCTGTACCTACACCATATAGACTGCAAGGGTTCAAAGAGGCGACTCGCCACCGCCTTCACAAGAACAATAATGGACAGGCAGTAAAGACTGTCCTAGCCAGCGGCGCCCGCATCCCAGGAATTAATTTTTTAAAAACAATGGTGTTCTTCCCAGACCTAGCCAAATATTTATTTCTCAACCAATATCACTAAAACAGATGATCTCATTTATCGTATTGTAGTTTGTGGGAATTTTCTCTGGACGAATTGGTTGCTACATTTCTTGCATAACGACAATGGCATCACTACAAAAGTACTCAATTGATTCTAAAGTACGTTGGGGCATTGTGTCATGAAAGGTGCTACAGCAGTGTAAATCTTTTTCTGATGCCTATCAAAGCAAACTTTAAATCATGGTGCACTGTTTACATTGAACGGAGAGTAAGTAAGTCTGTTTATAAAAAAAAAAGAGAATGGAAGTTCAGAGTTTCGATTTAATGATAGTAAATGTCATCTCCTCCTGCTGCGCCCCTCTCCATTAGTATTTCATGCTTTAAATGTTTAATGATTGTGTTGAAATTTGGGTGAGTTGGTCTGTTTATAAATGGAAATCCTGTTGTACAGCTTTTGCGCTGACCCTAGAAGGGAGTCTGGTAAGTTTGCAGTGTTCATACCATACTTGAAAGGTGTGATGACCATGTGCTGGAAAAAGTTTGGGTTTTATGTGCAATTTCCCTTTGAGACTAAAATGTGCTGGAGAGCAGTTTTGAAATGAAGTTAATTGGTATCCTGATTATGGCATCATTAAGCTCCAAGAAATGCACGTGACCTGGGGATGAACAGCTAAGAAGCAAAGGGTAAATAGAAAGCTAATTGCAGTGGGGTGGGGGTCAGCCTGTTTATTCTGTTTCCCAGTTCAGAGGACTGGGAATTCATGCAAAGAGAAACAAGCAAGGCTCTCTCCGAATGGAACAGTTTTCAGTTTGGCAGTCTTCGAACAGACCCTGGTGTTGAAGCAGATCTCTGAGAACAGAGCAGAGATTGTGTTACTTTGTGTGTTATACAGTTGGAAAGGACAGAACACTGAAGACAGAAAGAGTGAGGGATTGTGGAGTGGACAATGCACACTGCTGCTGTTGAGGTGATGCCAGAGCACACCAGACCGTTTTAAAGGGGTCGAAGAAGGACGTTTCTGGGGATTCTGTCATCAGGACCGTCGTGGCCTGAGTGAGGAAGGGTTTTCGTGGACGTGAGCCTTGTTGGTAGTAACCGGGTCCGGAGACTTCGGATGGAATACGGCTGCTGGTGAATACGAATTGAGCCAAAACGATTGGATGGGAAGTGAGAGATCCTTTAAAACAAAGGCCCAGGTGGAAAGTCTGTGAGATTGCACGTGTTGCCACATTCGCGTGCAAATTCTTGTAACTATGTGAGGTGTATCTTTGTTGTATCGATTATTTAAACAACATTTATCTTTTTTATTTGAAATATCCTTCACCTGTTAATTAATGTTTGCGTTACATTGATTTTAGTTGATTTGTTACAGTAAAATTTTAAAAGTGAAATCGTGTCCAGCGGTTTTCTTTGGCCTTGTGGGGGATTCAGTCTCCACAGGGATCGTAACAAAGTCCAGTGGATGTGTGTGTCTCATGACTCTAGAAATATGAAGGAATCCTATACTTTGTGCTCTTGTGGTTTTTTGTTTTTTTAATTGCTACTCTCTTTTCCAGTGCCCCTGTACTTGTATAAATTCCAGTGCTAATTGGGAGATAGTTTTAGTCGACGACCCCTCCTTCACCACCATCTATTGAAGCACCCGAACACTGCAGAAATGGAGTGCCGCAAGCCATATTTTATCACTATGGTGCTGCTCCCTACAGCTACAATATGCAGCATCACTATGATCTTCCCTTTTCTCGGCGGGAGAAAATGATTTGTTACTGACCAGCGAACTTTACAAGACTCATCACTAAGCACAGAATGCAGGAAATTGACAGTGTAGCTGGGTCCGGAACTTATGGTTGCCTGAAATGCTTTACCTGAAACTCTAACCTGACTGCCACTTTAGGCTGAGCTTCTATTTAAGAGCATAAGACAATAAGAAATAGGACCAGTAGTTGGCCAGTCAGCCTCTTGACCTTTCTCCAGCATTCATCAAGATTATGGCTGATCTAACCGTGGCCTCAACTCGGCTTTCCTGCCTGCCCTAACCGTTGATTCCCTTACAGATTAAAAATCTGTCTAACTCAGCCTTGAATATATTCAGTGATCCAGCATTCATTGCTATCTTGGGTAGAGAATTCTAACAATTAACGACTCAGGAAATTTCTCCCCATCCCCATCTTAAATAGAAGACCCCTTACTGTATCTCTTGAGTTCTGGATTCCCCAGCAAAGGGAAACAACCTCTTGGCATCTATCCTGTCAAGCGCCCTGAGAATCTTGTGTTTCAATATCACCTCTTGATTCTTCAAAACTCCAATGAGCAGCGGCTCCACCTGCTGAATGTCTCATCCCAAGAGTCAACCCAATGGACCTTCTATGAACTGCCTCCAATAAAAGCATATCCCTCAAATACGATGACCTGCTGTCCCTTTCCACTTACCTCTCAATAATAAGATTGTTATTTAATAGTGACATAACCAACGATTGGGTAGCACGCTAGCACAAGTGATTAGCACTGTGGCTTCACAGCGCCAGGGTCCCAGGTTTGATTCCCCACTGGGTCACTGTCTGTGCGGAGTCTGCATGTTCTCCCAGTGTCTGCATGGGTTTCCTCCGGGTGCTCCGGTTTCCTATCAGTCCAAAGACGTGCAGGTTAGGAGGATTGGCCATGCTAAATTACCCTTAGTGTCCAAAAAGGTTAGATGGGGTTATTGGGTTACGGAGATGGGGTGGAAGTGAGGGCTTAAGTGGGTCGGTGCAGACTCAATGGGCCGAATGGCCGCCTTCTGCACTGTATGTTCTATGAGTGACACTGATCTGGATCTCTCCAGGTTGCATACGTATAATTAAATAATACTGTAAGCCACTGGGGAGTGAAAACAATTGAGATGATTCTTGGTTTGCTGTCTTTTTGACTAGAACAATCCAGCACATGTAGTGTGGTCGCAAGCTCACTTCAGAGTCATAAAGTTTTTTTTTTCAATCTTTTCCTGATAGTTAGAACCCCTCAGTGTCACCCTTGTAATTCGCACACAGAATTTTTATTCTAAGGAAGATTAAATGTTGACACAAGCGACATGGTGGCACAGCGGTTAGCATTACTGTCTTACAGCTCCAGGGACCTTGCATTTGTGGAGTTTGCACGTTCTTCCCATATCTACGTGGGTTTCCTCCGGGTTTTCTGGTTTCCCCTTTCAATCCAAAGATGTGCAGGTTAGGTGGATTGGCCACGGTCAATTGCACCTTAGTGTACAGGGATGTGCAGGTTAGGTTATGGTGGTAGGGTGGGATGGGCAGGGCAGTGGACCTGGGTTAGAGTGCTCTTTCGGAGGGTCAGTGCTGACTCGATGGGTCGAATGGCCTCCTTCGCTGTAGGGATTCTGTGATTCTTCTATGAAAAGCGTGATCATTGGGTGTGACGAGATGAATTAAATATGCAAACAAATGTAAAATACACAACATTTATAACTGGGCATGATATTCTAACTATTCCCGTCTTGATTGTTGCTGGAAAAGCTTTTTGTCGTGCACTCGTTTGGACAGACTCAAGAGTACCAAATTTCAAAGGGAACAACAATTCATACTGCCTGAGCAAAGGAGCTGATTTGATTGGCAAGTCGGCTCTGGTGGAGGCATTGCTGTTTCTCGTGCAGCAGAAACTCTTGCTCTCTTTGAAATTTAGCGTTCTTGTGATGTCCTGAAGTGTATAAGATGAAACGTTTCAACAGTTTATCCTTTTCTGCTGCAATACTCAAGTTCCGTACAAAAGAGCAACTATTTTTGTTCCGGTCTCGTACATATTCACTCATGTAAAATTTACTAGTTATTGGGGTGGGAGTGCGGTGATGTTTAAGATACAGCATTGATCTAGTATTTGCTAAAAGCATGTTAGAGCTAAGTGTGTCTCTCTATTTTGAGTTTAAAATGGTTACACCATCTGGAACATACATTTCAAAAGGTCCCAGCCTTTTATTTGTTGGGTTTTTAATAGCCTTTTGTAACTTGTACTTTTCAGATGCTTGCCAAAGTAAAACCGTTCTGCCAGTAAATTGACTTAGGATACTAGTGCAGTACTTGAATAGACCAGTTCCCTCAGTCACTTTCTAAAAATCAGTAGTGCTGGGTCTCGCTGTGTTAGTCAAATGGTGATAGCTGTCACACAGCCACAGGACGTGCTTTTAAACAGTCTCTGCATTTCCCTCTTCCAGGACCAGAGATGAAACACATGGAAGTTGCTGGACCAGTGATTCGCCCTCCAGAACACGGCACGCAGCCTTCTCCTCAGGACAAAGAGAAGCAGAAACAACAAACGCCCAAAACTCCTGTCGCTCCCAAAAAGGTGAGAGAGTTTAGGTGTTGACTGGTGTGCTCCTAGCCTTTAACTTTTTCCTCCGCCTCCCTGCGCGAGCCCCCCCCCCCCCCCCCCCTTGTTGGAATGTATTTGAACAAGTGATGGCTGACTTGACCATTCTTCAGACGAGTCTGGCCTGATTATGATCGCCCACAAAGGACTTTCTGACCCAGAATAGCATTACACTAAGATGCCTTTTGTCACTGCAATTTTCATTTACCTTCTGATATGCATTTTCATTTCTCATTTGTCTCGCTTGGTTTTCTTCTCCATCCCAACCAGTTAGATCTGTGCATTAATGAATGAAATACAGTAGTCCCCCTTTATAACACGGGTGTTGGGGTCCAAGACCCCAACCCGCGTTGTAACCGAGCCGCGGATATCCATGATGGGGGTTTTAAATTTATTTTAAAATCTATGCTAGCGCTTCCCATTGTGAGTCTAGGGGGGGGGGGGGGGGGCGGGGGCGGGGGGAGAGGTCAGACCCCCGTAGACTCTCAATGGGAAGCGCTAGCATAGATTTTAAAATAAATTTAAAACCCCCATTGTGGATCCAATTAAAATTTCAGCGGCCGGCTCACTTTGATCCGGAGAGGGAAGCTGTTCTCACTGAAATCAGCCGGCCGCTGAAATTGACACTGCCCGCTGCTCTCTCCCTCCAATCCAACTTTTAAGTTTTAATGTTTCTGATTGGAGGGAGAGAGCAGCCGGCAGTGTCAATTTCTTTTTTTTTCCTCCGGCTCGCCCCCTCTCCCCCCACATCCTCCAACTAGACCCCTCTCCCCGCACACCCTCCGACTCGCCCCCTCTCCCCCCCAACACCCTCCGGCTCGCCCCCTCTCCCCCCACACCCTCCGGCTCGCCCCCTCTCCCCCAACACCCACTGGGCTCTGTCTCCTCCTCCTCTCCCCCCCCCAACACCCGCCCCTCCCTCCTCTCCCCCCCAACACCCGCCCCCCCTCCTCCCCCCAACACCCGCCCCCCCTCCTCTCCCCCCAACACCCGCCCCCCCTCCTCTCCCCCCAACACCCGCCCCCCTCTTTTCCCCCCAACACCCCGCCCCCCTCTTCTCCCCCCCAACACCCGCCCCCCCTCTTCCCCCCAACACCCGCCCCCCCAACACCCGCCCCCCCTTCTCCCCCCAAACACCCGCCCCCCCCTCTTCTCCCCCCCTCCTCCCCCCCAAACACCCGCCCCCCTCTCTTCCCCCTCTCTTCCCCCCTCTTCTCCCCCCCTTCTCCCCCCCCTTCTTCTCCCCCCCCTCTTCTCCCCCCTCTTCTCCCCCCCCCCTCTTCTCTCCCCCCCCCTCTTCTCCTCCCCCCCTCTTCTCTCCCTCCCCCCCCTCTTCTCCCCCCCCCCCCTCTTCTCCCCCCCCCCCTCTTCTCCCCCCCCCTCTTCTCCCCTCCTCAACACCCGCCCCCCCTCGGCAGTGTCAATTTCAGCGGCCAGCTGATTGTTTCAATGAGAGAGCAGCTTCCCTCTCTGGATCAAAGTGAGCCGGCCGCTGAAATTGACACTGCCGGCTGTTCTCTCCCTCCAATCCAACTTTTAAGTTTTAATGTTTCTGATTGGAGGGAGAGAGCAGCCGGCAGTGTCAATATCAGCGGCCGGCTCACTTTGATCCGGAGAGGGAAGCTGCTCTCTCACTGAAACAATCAGCTGGCCGCTGAAATTGACACTGCCGGCTGCTCTCTCCATCTAATCAGAAACATTAAAACTTAAAAGTTGGATTGGAGGGAGAGAGCAGCGGGCAGTGTTAATTTCAGCGGCCGGCTGATTGTTTCAGTGAGAGAGCAGCTTCCTTCTCCGGATCAAAGTGAGCCGGCCGCTGAAATTGACACAACTGACAGTTGGGGTCCATCAGCCCCCCCGCGGTATATCGCGAACCGCGGTATTGCGGAGCGCGGTATAACGGGGGACTACTGTATATTGTTGTCGGAGTGAACGATTATTTCCTGATTTAAAAAAATATATAGATTTAGAGTAGTTTTTCTTTTGCAATTTAGCGTGGCCAATGAGAAGGTGACCAATCAGGTGGACGAGGGTAAAGCAGTTGATGTGGTGTATATGGATTTCAGTAAAGCGTTTGATAAGGTTCCCCACGATAGGCTATTGCAGAAAATACGGAGGCATGGGATTCGGGGTGATTTAGCAGTTTGGATCAGAAATTGGCTCGCTGTAAGAACACAGAGGGTGGTGGTTGATAGGAAATGTTCAGCCTGGAGTTCAGTAACTAGTGGTGTACCACAAGGATCTGTTGTGGGACCACTGCTGTTTCTCATTTTTATAAATGACCTGGAGGAGGGCGTAGAAGGAGGGGCTGGTTTAACTCACCAGGCTAAATCGCTGGCTTTTAAAGCAGACCAAGCAGGCCAGCAGCACGGTTCGATTCCCGTACCAGCCTCCCCGGACAGGCGCCGGAATGTGGCGACTAGGGGCTTTTCACAGTAACTTCATTGAAGCCTACTCGTGACAATAAGCAATTTTCATTTTCATAGAAGGATGGGTGAGTAAATTTGCAGATGACACTAAAGTCTGTGGAGTTGTGGACAGTGCGGAAGGATGTTGCAGGTTACAGAGGGACATCGATAAGCTGCAGAGCTGGGCTGAGAGGTGGCAAATAGAGTTTAATGCAGAAAAGTGTCAGGTGATTCATTTTGGAAGGAGTAACAGGAATACAGAGTACTGGGCTAATGGTAAGATTCTTGGTAGTATGGATGAGCAGAGAGATCTCCGTGTCCATGTACATAGATCCCTGAAAGTTGCCACCCAGGTTGATGGGGTTGTTAAGAAGACATACGGTGTGTTAGCGTTTATTGGCAGAGGGATTGAGTTTCGGCGCCATGAGGTCATGTTGCTGCTGTACAAAACACTGGTGCGGCCACATTTGGAGTATTGCGTGCAGTTCTGGTCGCTGCATTATAGGAAGGATGTGGAAGCATTGGAAAGGGTGCAGAGGAGATTTACCAGGATGGCTGGTATGGAGGGAAGATCTTATGAGGAAAGGCTGAGGGACTTGAGGCTGTTTTTGTTAGAGAGAAGAAGGTTAAGAGGTGACTTATTTGAGGCATACAAGATGATCAGAGGATTAGATAGGGTGGACAGTGAGAGCCTTTTTCCTCGGATGGTGATGGCTAGCACGAGGGGGCATAGCTTTAAATTGAGGGGAGATAGATATAGGACAGTTGTCAGAGGTAGGTTCTTTACTCAGAGTAGTAAGGGCGTGGAATAACCTGCCTGCAACAATAGTGGACTCGCCAACATTAAGGGCATTTAAATGGTCATTGGATAAACATATGGATGATAAAGGAATAGTGTAGATGGGCTTTAGTGGTTTCACAGGTCAGCGCAACATTGAGGGCCGAAGGGCCTGTACTGCGCTGTAATTTTCTATGATCTAATCCACCTAACCAGCACATCTTTGGGTTGTGGGAATGAAACCCATGCAGACATGGGGAGAATGTGCAAACTCCACACGGACAGTGACCCAGGGCCTGGATTCGAACCGGGTCCTCAGCACCACAGTCCCAGTGCTAACCACTGCGCCACATGCCGCCCTAGTGTTCCGATTTTTAAAGAAAAATGCTTGAAAACATAATTTCAGCTTTTTAGCATTTCTCCTCTTTAGTATATTTAAATTGAATAAAAACGCCTAGTTTTTCTTGCCTTTAGTTTTTCGTTACTGTTAGGTGCCTCTGGTTACTCATGAATGCTGCATGGGGTTCCATTTTCTTTGTTGGTCTCTGTGCTTTAGGATCTCAAGATCAAGAACATGGGCTCTTGGGCAAGTCTGGTTAAGAAGACTCCTTCTACCCCCTCATCCACAGCTAAATCATCGAGCGATAGCTTTGAGCAATTTAGACGGGCAGCACGCGAGAAGGAGGAACGGGAAAAAGCACTGAAAGCACAGGAGGAGTTCCGTAAAATGCAACAGGAGGCAGCTGAAAAAGAACGTGTCCGGATGGAGCAGGAGAGGCAAAGGCAAGTCTAGCTCTTGGTTTTGTCGAGTTATCAAACCTGTGTTTTGCAGCAGTGACGTTGCCAAATATAAACAATACCCGATGTGGTAGTGCCTACCGTTGGCCGTCAGTGCTTATTTCCAATGTTTGCGGCACCCAAATTTACACCTGTCACCTGCCTTGGGCACCTACTAGCGCACTCTGGTGAACAGATGAATCTTTAGCACTACCTAGTGCCAGGAAGGCTTACAGATCAGAAGGGAAAGTCTTGATGGTGCTGAGGGGCATCAAGCAACAGCAATTGAGAGGAAGAAAGATCGGTTTCATCAGCGTCCTTTCCTGCCATGTGCTAAGAAGTCCTCACTGACACCTTGAATTGCCCCTTCGAGTCCAGTGCTGACCTATATAGCCCTTTACCAGAGAGTGCAGCTGAGAGATTTGGAATATGTTGGCCCAGATTTTCCTGTCAAAATAACGGTGAGGCTAATGGTTCTCTAGGCACAAGGGGTACAGCAACTTCAGGCAAGGCGTCAGACGTATGGCTAAACTCAAAAGTGCTTCTCTGAGCTGTGCCACTGTTAGCTTAAGGAGCAATGCTGTTTGCCTTGCCATTGAATAGTACGAAGCTGCAGCATTTGTGGTATCAGCTCATGTTTTTAGTTGCCTGCCACACTGAAACGAAACCCAAATATGCTATGGCAAGTCTGACGGCAGGCCCTGTGGATCTCGCTGCAGCAAACCCTGGGCCGTTAGTTACACTGTTGGTTGGGTATGTGTTAATCTGATAGCCACAGCAACTGTTTCAACCAACATGAATGAGAACTCTGCTTTGACCAAGTTTCGCTCCTGATTGCAGAGGTCGAGATGAAGAAGATGCTTTGGAGTGCGCACGGAGAGCTCACGAGGAGGTGAGGAGGCAGCAGCAACATCAGCAACAGCAGCAGCAACAGCAACAGAGCTCTCAGCCGACCTCACAGTCTATGCTGGATCAGCAGCGAGAGCTAGCAAGGAAACGAGAGCAGGAACGAAGGCGGAAGGAAGCGGTAAGTTTCCAATGCATCTTCCTGCCATGCCTGACTTAGCTTTTTGGAGCCAGGTTTGATTGTTGTCAGTTTTTACGGACTTGGTTTCAGGGAGGGTGTAGTTAAGCCAACTGCAGTCAGGACATGTGCGCCTCTGGGCTAGGAAATGGGATAAAAATTGTCCTGCGTTCCTGTTCCTGATTATCTGTTGACCCCCCTCCTGTGAAGTGTGGAATCTGGACATTAGTCTGGAACAGGATTTGACTTTCCCACCATCTCCATTGCCAAATAGCTTTTCAGCACTGACCAGAACACTAACCACTGAGGAAAGGAACCTGATGGGCTCCTGGCACCCGGTGAAATAGTAACTTTGAGAGTGTCCGTACCTGTAAAAGGTGAAGAAAATTTTTCAAAGGTTAGTTTTTAAATTGGCTGTTGCTCTCACATATTCTTCATATGCATCAAAATCTAAATTTCAGCTTGGCCAAGCATAACCTGTTAATGTCTTTTGGGGTAGCATTTTTGAGTTTTAAAATGAAATATTAATCCTGTAGAACAATGTAGCCAAGCTTGGAGAATCTGGAGAAGGAAGGTGTGAAATTATTCTTTAGAATTGTGCCAAAGGCTTATGTCTTCCGTGACATAAAACCTTCATTCCATTTTCATGCAAGCTTGCAGTGGTTTCAAATTTCCACAATTTCCCCTTAATGGTTCATTTTCAAACTGGAGCTATAGGCAGAATGCGCGCACAATTTTTTTTCAGGGTGTGGAACAAATTACCACAACTTTATTTAACTGCAGCAGCCCCTCGGAGGCTCATTCTTGCACAGCAGCTGTAGCAACACCGTGAGCAATAGTGTGTGGTGGGAAGAGTTCACACCTGCACTATCCCATTAAATTAACCTGTCTAACCAAGAGTATGGATTACAAAGCTGTGCCTGATTTTAAAAATTGATCTGCATAGTAGGCCAGGAGTGCGATACATAAAATAAAAAATAATAATAATAATTCCAATTAAAGGGCAAATTAGCCAGTCCACATCCCCTGCACATCTTTGGGTTGTGGGGGATGAGATCCAGGCAGACACGGGGGAGAATGTGGAAATGCCACACGGACCCGTAGCCAGGATCGAACTCGGCGCCGTGAGGCCACTGAACCACCAAACCGTCCGCAGGAGTGTGATACTTCAATAGGCTGATGGTGTGAGGATTTAATTTTTAAGATGGATGGGATCGTGCTTCTATTCTAAGTCACCGACCGGGTTTGTGTTTATTATGTTCATTGAAATGAGCGGGCATATTTTTTCTTGCTAGAGTTAAGGAGGTTTTAATGGACATTATCTAGCAATCTGATTGCTTAATCTGTCACACTGACAAATCTGCATAAAATGTAGGACATTTGAGACCGTTTCATAATAAATGACTCATGTTAGCAAAAGAATTTGGTCTTCCCTGGAGCCATCAGTTGTGGTGTTATGTTGAGAAAATGACCATTGCTCAGGTTGTTGAAAGTACTTTTTGCATCTTGTCAGGAGTTTAACACCCCCCCCCCCCCCCCCCCCCCCCACCTCTTTCAGTCTCAATTCACCCAAATTATTCTCGGGTGGATTTCTTCCATTGGGTGCTCTTGAGCTTGCAACAGCAGTGTGGAGTAACCTGAATCACCTGCTCCTGGTGCACCTTCTCCCAAAAGCAACATGCCCCAGATTGTGGAATTGCTGCACGACTAGGTGACTCCTGCACCATTTAGGAACCAGTTATGTTGCCCCTTGACCATTCAGTGCGATCAAGTTGAATACTTGACCTAACCAGCCTCGAGGAGAATTGCCAATAAGCAATAGATGCTGGCCTTGCCACCAATATCCATGTCCCTAGAATTAATAAAACAATCTCTATATATCTGACTATAGCCATCATACTTGACAAAAAATTGGCTTTGGTGTACCATTGCAATATGCTATTGTATGAAATTTTGGGGAAAATGTTGGTTTTAAATTGAATGGAACAATGTAAACTAATGTTGGCTGTATATCTTCTTTACTGTGATCTAGATGGCGGCTACAATTGACATGAATTTTCAGAGCGACTTAATGGCAATATTTGAAGAGAATCTCTTCTGAGGAGGGCTCCAGATGCTAGATATCCTGACTCTTGAAAGTACTACGAAACTGTTTTCCATGAGTTACGTGGCACCGTAGTGTTTCGGCCAGGTTCTTGGTGCACGGTCTTTCTGCATGTGTGACCCAGTGAGTGAGCGAATCGTTCAGTCAATGCCTTGAATGGATGGACGAACACGGATGGACAGAAGTCTGCCTTACATTTAACCCACAATATAGGAATGAACAAATAGACAAAAAAAAACTTATCTATGTTGTTTAGAAAACACGTGCACAAGTGTGCGTCCAGCTTTCCGAATGATACTACTGTAAAGGGGGTGGGGGGTGGGTGGGGTGGGTGGGGTGGGTGGGGGGTGTGTGTACCCATTAGCTGCAAGGCTGTCCTCGCCAAACTCCTTCACTATGTAAGAAAAGACACAGTAACATTCTGATGTATCCGATCAAACAGGGTTTCACTGTTGCCGTGTGAGGGCCCTGTTTGCTGAACGGTTTCTCTGCGTTGGTTCTATAAATCTAGTGAGTCTCCTTCAGTGTTAATGAGGAGAACAGGGCGATGCCATGATAAATTAAACAAACATTGGGTGAATTCCCCTGTAACCGGGAAAACTGGGCCCTTCACTTAAGTCACAACAGTATAATCTGGATGGACTATTTAAGCAGTGCGACTTTGTGTTCATTACTTTTTTTTTTACAGTGCATAGTGCTGTCTGCGGATTTTGTTTATCTACAGAGTTTCCAGTTACTAGGCTCCGTGTGTTCTGAAAAGCCATGTGATGGTTATGACAATACAAAAAAAGGGAAAAAATAATCGTATGTCGGAGGTTATGAGTTTAAACAGCAGTCCCATCTAAAACGTTTTTGTTTTTTTTTCCTGTTTTAATTTCTTTTCTGCAGTGTTTGGGATCAAAGCTGGACTACCAACCAAAGTAGGTGAAATTGTTTGTCTCGTTACCTCAGGAGATACGAATGTTGAATGGCACTGCTGAAACTGTTTTTGTACTGTTGTCCCTCTGAATAGTAGAGATACGAGAGCTGACTTTCTTTTCTGCGAATAGCCAGAGGTCACAGCCGCCCTTGAATAGTGTTCGACCGATGCTGTATAGTGGGTATGGTTGGTGTGCGACACTTAAAACTTGTTGAATGTTTTCTGTAATTAAACACTCACTTTATTCATGTAGCAGACTTTTCAATACACTTCGGAGGCCCAGGTGCGTGAATTTTATCTTAAATGGTCGATTCCGGAACTTCCCGTTTTTTCTTCTTCAGAGGGGTGTACAAAATATACATGCTGTTTCTGTGCAAGTGTCTCATTCGTGTTTGCTAAAAGCACCAAGTGAAGTGCTGGCTCTCCTAGTTAAACTCCGCAGCAAGAATTAGACGAGTGATTGTTTTATTATTATATGGCAAGATTTAAATTAATATACCATTCCTCGTCTTTGCCTTTAAATATAATTTTATTTTTTCAGCTGTTTTTAACCCTTTTCCCCTTTTTTTTTTAAATGAACATTTTAATGTGCCAAAATACCCACTATACAGTACCAGCGATTCCAGTGTTGGCAATTACCTCGGGTTAAAGTCGGTTTTACTGAGAGGCAGAAAAATTGCATTTGGTCTGTATCGATTATTGAATAAACACACCTTTTATACAATACGCTGGTGTCTGTTCTTTAAACCAGAGATGGAATTCAGTGGTGTTGTAATTGTCACCATTGGAGTGCGTGTCGATGGTTGCTTGCCATAAGGATGGCACGTCTTGAATAAAGGCAAGAAGACGTTTTTGGGAGAAAAATACATTACCTAGAATTGAGTTTTTACGCAACTCCCTGCAAATAGTCTGGCCATGCACCTTTTGTTTGGCGACTGTGGCTTTCAGGTAATTGCCTGCGGAACAATCAGCTGTGAGTTGCTTGATTTGAATGGACAAAAAAAGCCAAATTGGCAGAAGAAAGAATAGAGTCACCCTGGACCCTGCAATATTTTCAAAAAATTATCTTTTGTTTACGGAATTTCTCTGCCTTCTGATGTGAAATACAGTGAGTATTGGAGTCAACTCAGCTATAGTAAACTGCAGATGCCTTTTTGGGGGGGAGGATCTTTGGGAGCTCTGTGGCTATAAGGACAAGGATGGTATGCTTTAAAATGGCCTGCTCCATTTCATAAAAGTAGATGGCACTCAAAAACTCCTGATTGCCTGTAGAGAAACAAGTAGAGAAAGATATGCTTGTCAAGGTGAGTGAGAAATTTAGAATTTGTTTTGGATTAGTCAAGAGTTAAATCAAATCATGATGGGCTGAGTGGCCACATTTCTACTCCTGAACTATGGTTCAGTGGATTCTGAGAAGAGGATAGTTAGTGAAATGAAGGCATTGGTCATCTGAATTCTCTTCCAATTGTCTGAATGCTATTGCAACAGATGTATGACAGTATCCAGTTGGAGAAGCGTAGTTTTTACTGGTGAAGGAACCAAAGAACCCACCCGAACATCCTGAGCAATTAAAAATAAAATCGCCATAGTCCCAGATGACCATGGGCTGCTTTCCCCTTTGAGAGGGGTGTGCTGACTGGTGGTGATTTTAATCTGAGGATCGCCACACGTTGATTGAGGGGAAAGGTTGAGAAGGCAGGCCCTTCACGAATAACCTGAGCAATTACCATTGCACCAGTCTCTCTTCAGGGCCTTGTATAATCCCTGTGCACCAATTTAACAATGTATTTCTGCATTGATAAACTGCCTTTTTCAATGATGTTCCTTGGGAGCAGTAAATAGACTTAGGGATTTGAAAGACTTGTTGAGTGGCTAACTACACAGGAGGTGGCACTAGTTTTTTCCAAACTCTTGGTCGTGTTTCGGCTGCTTCCATAGAATTGAATTATCAACTTTTTGGTTGCATTAGCTGTGTACGTAGCTTGGAGTTGAACTTGTATAGTGACAAAGTTTCCGGAATCCTTCATTTTAGGAACCGAGCATCAAAAGTTTGATCGAAGTATGTTTTGATGTTTTAAAAAAAAAAAGCTTGTTAACATTATCCCTTGATTCCCAACCACCACTCTTTCTCCTCCAGGAGTAGTGTTGACTCGCATTGGACCACTGCAAAGTAGCACAGTGGTTAGCACAGCTGCTTCACAGTGCCAGGGACCCGGGTTCGATTCCCGGCTTGGGTCATTGTCTGTGCGGAGTCTGCACGTTCTCCCCGTGTCTGCGTGTGTTTCCTCCCACAAGTCCCGAAAGACTTGCTTGTTAGGTGAATTGGACATTCTGAATTCTCCCTCAGTGTACCCGAACAGGCACCCTAATGCGGCAACTAGGGGCTTTTCACAGTAACCTCATTGCAGTGTTAATGTAAGCCTACTTGTGACACGAATAAAGATTGTTATTTACAATTGACCAAATTAGTGTTAATGGTGTGAAATAGGATTACTCTGTGGCAGACAAGTGAAATGAATGAAATGAAATGAAATTACTTATTGTCACAAGTAGGCTTCAAATGAAGTTACTGTGAAAAACCCTTAGTCGCCACATTCTGGCGCCTGTTCGGGAGGCTGGTATGGGAATTGAACCGTGCTGCTGTCCTGCCTTGGTCTGCTTTAAAAGCCAGCTATTTAGCCCAGTGTGCTAAACCAGCCCCTAGTTAAATATTGTGAAATAAGTGAAATATTGACCATAGTCAGTTATTGAAGCTACTTGATTCTGAATATTACCCACCTGTGAGATTAGATTACAACGTTTGCTGAAGTTAATTTGACTGGATTTGTGGGCTTTAGTTTTGTAAAACTTCAGAAGTGGCTACCCCCTTGCAAGGCATCATGTAAATATAAAAATGTATTTTTCCTCTGTCGCCTGAACACATTTTATACAATCTTCTCATCCGTGACTTATTATTTGTAACAGCCCTGCATGACCATCCATTCTTATTCAAAGGCCAACACACTAAAACAAGTAATTAGCACTTGTTGAGGTGGTGGTTTGCATTGCACTGTCAGTTATATTGCTTCAGTGGGTAAACCACAAAATAGAACAAGACCTATTATAACTTTCCATCTTGATGGCGAATCTAGCCTCCCCTTTCACCTCGCTCACAGTGGGGTCGGCCCAGAGCATTTCAAGAGTGGAATTAAATATCTGCGCCACTTTCTGGGGCCATCTGAGGAAGCTGAGGTGGTGGAGGAAATGAGGACTTGTGTGCTCGTCTCTGAGCAGCAGTTGCACATATTGCCAGAAGTCGCCAGTGATACTTGGGACTTCACGGGGCAATTAGTGAGCAAGCAGTTAGACTGCTACTGTTCGAAGTGGCTTCAGCCCTGATTACTGGAGCTGGCTGAATCCTATCTTAAGTTTCCAATTAGTTTGGTTTGAAAAAATATTATTGCCCGTTCTCTGTTTAACCAGTTATTGGCCAAACTGAGATGCTTCTTGTGTTTAAGCTGAATATTTTTGGTTTGTAAAACCTTTTGTGTTTTGGCTTTAAAAAAAAAAAGAAAAAAATCAAGTAGCTAATGAAAAATGGTTTGTAATTGCGGGTTCTGGAAACCTGGACTGGTCAACTGCAGCAATGTTGCATGTTAGCCCCTGTGCACCTATACACTTTGTGATGACGACGTCATTTCTCCAATGAAGGAATTTGTTTTGAGTACAGTATGCAGTGCCACTATTGCATTGCATGGTTAATGAATACCATCAAGTTCTGTGAAGCACTTCCAATTTATATTGCCTCTTCATTTTGTGAAATCCCTGAGACAACTTTGATGTTTTAAAAATTTTAGATTAAGAGTACCCAATTCATTTTTTCCAATTAAGGGGCGATTTTAGCGTGGCCAATCCACCTAGCCTGCAGATCTTTGGGTTGTGGGGGCGAAACCCACGCAAACACCGGGAGAATGTGCAAACTCCACACGGACAGTGACCCAGAGCCAGGATCGAACCTGTGACCTTGCCGCCGTGAGCCAGCAGTGCTAACCACTGCGCCACCGTGCTGCCCCCAAACATGCCTGATCTGAGGGCGCCTCTCACTAGCAGTTTCAAATATTGCTTGCAGACACAAGTAGTATTAAGGATTCCAGGGCAATCAGTAAGCTAACGGTTTTGAAAAATGAAGCAATCTCTTCTGCAAGCGATCCTTGCATACGCTACACACACTTATTTAGCAGGTAATTTGTGCACAGTGGTATTGTGAATATGCATATGTTTTTGACCCAGTTACCTCGAAATATCTCTCAATGGATTGCAAGTGGTTTTTAAAAAATTGCAAATCGCGTTGTGTGAAAAATATACAGTATGTACATAAAATCATTTATATATGTATGCAGAGAATAAAATATTTGTATTAAAATATTAGAAACAGTAGGCAAAGATTTGTTCCTCAGTGTTCTAACTTTGCTAAATATTACTCATTGTTTTATGTTAGCGTTTCAACCTCATTCTATTCTGATACACATCTAAAACTTAAATGTTGTACACAAATGTTTACAGATTGTACCCCAGTGCACCTATTTTTTTTCCCCAGCCCTGTGCTTTGATTTATATTTCGTTCCTCAGTTCTTATGTGAGTTTAAATCCCACAGAGTGCACGTTTGGAACCGGGAATAAATGAATTGTTCAGTGAATGCATTTTTGAATACCTGCCAGAGACATTTGCTGTCCTCCCTTCCCCCACCCCTCACGTTTGTGTGCTCTACGTGCAGGGCCTGTTTTACATTGTTTAATGTTTGTTTTGTGGACAACTGGACTTGCAAAGACTGAAAACATTACAGCTTGATGTAAACTAGTAATTAAATGATACAAGTCAGCTTTTTGTAATGTAAATCAAAATGACAATGCCACTCTTACTCGAGTGCCAAAGTTCTCTACTTATGTTGAATATGAAAATGCTTGTATTAAACTCAGATTTGTAGAAAGACATGACTAGATTTTGCCACTTGAATTTCAAAGGTTTTTGACATAAACATTTTTACTGAATATAGAACGAATGCAATTCCAGTTTGGAAAAGAAGCTTGGCAGGAGCTGATATTTGGGATTGCGGTCTCAATTCTACCATTGCGGAAGTGATGTTTGAAAGTTGTACACAGTGGTGGAAGTGGACATTTAATTTATTTCTACTATACATTCGTTCGTTTTCTTGATGGAAAGTTCTTGGTATCGTTGTACATGATTGTTGAATGTGGATGTGGACTATTACACAAAAGTTCTTTGGTTTAGAAATCACAGCTTTCAGTTTACTCCAGAAACGATGTCAGAAAATCCAAGCCTGCTCCTGAACACACTGCACTTCCAGCTGTTGCCACACTTTGTGCTAAAGCACTGACAGTCATTTTCTTCTGCTTCCCGCTGAGCAATTGACATAAAATGTAGGTCCTTCGCAGTTAATTTTTCACAATTTATATTGCTTGGTGTGAATGGATAAAAATCTTAGTGCACCCAAATTCTTCAGCTGCTTGCCTGAATTGAAAAATGAACTTGAGGTTGAATGTCTCCTCATCTAAAAGATATTTTTAAAAATCAAATGAAGGTGAGAGGAAAAGGAATGATGAGTTACATTCCATTGAATACATTATTTGTATTATTTTGAGTGTGGACCCCCCTTCTGTTCCTTCCTGCTGTTCTCCACTGCACTACTGAACTCTAATAAATGTACCTTAAATGCCCTCGGTCCTCGGGGCCTTTTCGTCTGTGAACTTTGACAGGCTATGTGGTTTGGGGACACTATCTAAAGCAAAGCTAGATTCTGGCCTGATTGTATATCTGCCCTGTGTGCAGCAGAGATCACGAGTGATGGGATGGGTTACCTGATTTCAGGACAAGGAAAGGCAGTATCCTCCAATGTTAATTCCCGAAAGACGTGCGTATTAGGTAATTTGGAAGTTCTGAATTCTCCCTCGGTGTACCTGAACAGGCCCCGTAGTGTAGCGACTGGGAATTTTCACAGTAACTGGATTGCAGTGTTTTTTTTCCAGAGTTACAAAGCCAGGGCTTAGGAGTGTGGACCGGGGTGAACCCCAAATCCAGCTTCTTGCCTGCTCCAGAAACCAACTCAAATTCAAATTGAATCCAATTCATGGTCACCACAGGAGAGACGTACCAGATCTGAGCCAAAAGACCGAGAAGCAATTTATTGCAGTGTTAATGTAAGCCTACTTGTGACACTAATAAAGATTATTATTACAATTCTTGAGTACTAGTTCAGGCCTGTACACTTGTGAGAACAGGATCAACTTTGCTCTGATATTCAAGAGTTTTAACTGTCCACTGGTCAGTGTCTAGAGGTGCATGTTAAGCACTGGCCACTTGGACTATGTACTGGAGAGCTGCAACCACCTGTGAAACTTACTCCAGCATGGCCGAGTGTTTAGAGGAGAAAATATACTTGGCGTTGAACCAAGAACAACAACATTGCATGGAAATGTTCAGTACAGATACAAGCTATTTGGCCCAACAGATCTACCCTCGTATACGTGCT
Organism: Scyliorhinus canicula; assembly: GCF_902713615.1. Taxonomy (NCBI): domain Eukaryota; kingdom Metazoa; phylum Chordata; class Chondrichthyes; order Carcharhiniformes; family Scyliorhinidae; genus Scyliorhinus; species Scyliorhinus canicula. The sequence continues at coordinate 15,458,398 of NC_052170.1, forward strand.
CCACACCGACCTGCCTCCACTTGCCTTTGGTTCCATGATCCTGACATTTCTGGTCAAATTCTTGAATTCCTTAACTAATGAGGGTGAGAGGAAAAAGAGGTTGTCAAGAGTAGCATCATTGCCAGAGATGCGAGGGGCAGACCCATCTAGCCCTCTCAGGTAAGTAATACATAAAGCCGATTTAATTAACCATCAAGGATGGGATACGGACAAACTCCCATGAGATATATTCGTAGAGGGGGAGTCGCTGCTAAAGATGATTATGTACAACTGATTGTGAAAATCTCTCCTTCCTCCCTGAAGACTTAAGTTACTATGTATGTAATCTGTTGCAGGTTGTCACTCCTACTCGGGAACTTTGCTCTGGCTTCACTGGTTGTTAATTATTCACATTGATTATAGCATTTGTAGCATTTGATGTATCCTATTATATGTGTCTCCTTTAAGGAAAAATAGAACTTTGAGACTGCAAGTCACAATACTTAGCATGGGGTGATTTTTTTCTTAAATATTTATTGTACAGACTGTAACTTGCATAACCTTGGGCTGCAAAATGTAAACGGAAAATAGCTTTGCCGTTTGAAGGTCTTTGATAAGAATGACTCCATGTTGCTGGCTGTCTGTATCTATGAACTTCATGACTGTTTAAGGCTCCTTGTGATGGCTGAGATCCTCAAACAGGGCAAATGAATGAGATTGAGAAATACGATAAGGTTTTGATTTGTGGATAAAGATGCACCGAGATCCAGATGGGAGGAGAATAAAAGGGGAAGTATAAAGTTTTATTTGCTGACATCCAGGACACCGTATAACAGTGAAGATGCACAAATGATCACGGACAGGAAAAATGAAGACTTTTATCATGTTATCACCCTCAAGAAACAAACAAATATTCAACGTTTTTATCTGTGGTCTCTTCGGAGTGCAACTACCCTCACCTAGGAATGGTTCCATGGGCACTTGGCCGTGCCTAAGTGGCTACTCATGAGCCTAGACAGGATATGGACAGGGCCCCAATACACATGTATGTTACTGCTGGATTTGCAGAAATAGAGATTATTTTCATCCTCTCCCAAGTTCAAGGATTCCAAGGTTAATTATATGGCTGCAGTTGAAGTTGTCAAAATGAGCCGTGAGCGATTCTCCCTGTGTCTGGGTGGGTCTCACCCCCACAATTCAAATATGTGCAAGGTTGGTGGATTGGCCACGCTACATTGCCCCTTAATTCAAAAACAAAAGCTGTTAACAAAGATTGAATCTGGGGCCTATTGATCAAAAGTGTCTTCGTATTATAACAGACAGTGCCAGTAATCTTTTTCCACCTTTTCATTTTCCTCTATTCTCTTGATGGGGGCGTGAAGTCATAGGTCCCTTACCCAGTGTGCAAGTGAAGACCGATGTGCAGCCTGACCAACTGAAGGGGCAATCTTGCTTGACATTGGGGAGGGGCAGGAATGTTGCTGTCCAGTAGGAGGGGGGGGGGGGGGGGGGGGGGGGGGGGGCAGGAGAGCGGGTTAAGCACTGCAAGATCCCAGTGCACCAATGAGGAGGGAGCACGTACTGTGCATGCAAGTGATTTAAAGAATAGAATTAGGGGAGAAAACGCATCCTGGCAGCATTCAATACTGGCACAGGACAATAAAGTAAAATAAGGGAAGGCTGGTCACCCTTCGGTATGTGTGGTTGTCCACATCGTACCTACACATTCCAGAAGGATGATTTTTGCTATAATGACTGGCAAGAACTCAATTAGCTATCCTCAAATGGCTACTATAAGCCCACCGTCTCCTATGGCCACATTGATTATACGGTGTAACACTCACTTTTGTGTTCTCAGTTTCTCCAGCTCTATATCACAAACAACCCCATCAATGGAACCTAAAACTTTAACTTTGTTTTTCTCTTTCCACAGATGCTGCCAGACGAACATTTCCTGGTTTCACTTCAGAAAGCAAAGCTATATTATTCCCCACCTCATGATACTGAGATTATTGTGCTGAGTTTACCTTAGGAATCCAATATGCTCAGCTACCTTCTCAAAGGTCTGTCCCTTGAGTTTGGCAATAAAATCATGCAGTATTACTCTGTGGTCTTGCAAAGGCCAGATATAATTTTAGTTAATTCCTTAGAATCATAGAATTTAGAGAGCAGAAGGAGGCCATTCAGCCCATCAGGTCTGCACCGGCCCTTGGAAAGAGCACCCTACCCAAGCCCAGACCACCCTTCCCCACACCTCCACCCCCTCCCCCACACGACCTCCACCCCCTCCCCCACATGACCTCCACCCCCTCCCCCACACCACCCCCTCCCCCACACCTCCTCCACCCCCTCCCCCACACCTCCTCCACCCCCTCCCCCACACCACCTCCACACCTCCTCCACCCCCTCCCCCACACCTCCTCCACCCCCTCCCCACACCTCCTCCACCCCCTCCCCACACCTCCTCCACCCCCTCCCCCACACCTCCTCCACCCCCTCCCCCACACCTCCTCCACCCCCTCCCCCACACCTCCTCCACCCCCTCCCCCACACCTCCTCCACCCCCTCCCCCACACCTCCTCCACCCCTCCCCCACACCACCTCCACCCCTCCCCCACACCACCTCCACCCCCTCCCCCACACCACCTCCACCCCCTCCCCCACACCTCCACCCCCTCCCCCCACACCTCCACCCCCTCCCCCACACCTCCACCCCCTCCCCCACACCTCCCCCCCCTCCCCCACACCTCCACCCCCCCCCCCCCCACACCTCCTCCTCCACACCTCCTCCACCCCCTCCCCCACACCTCCCCTCCCCCACACCTCCTCCACCCCCTCGCCCACACCTCCTCCTCCACCCCCTCCCCCACACCCCCTCCTCCACCCCCTCCCCCACACCCCCTCCTCCACCCCCTCCCCCACACCTCCACCCCCTCCCCCACACCACCTCCACCCCCTCCCCCACACCTCCTCCACCCCCTCCCCCACACCTCCTCCACCCCGTCCCCCACACCTCTCTCCACCCCCTCCCCCACACCTCCTCCACCCCCTCCCCCACACCTCCTCCACCCCCTCCCCCACACCTCCTCCTCCACCCCCCCCTCCACCCCCTCCCCCACACCCCCTCCTCCACCCCCTCCCCCACACCCCCCTCCACCCCCTCCCCCACACCTCCACCCCCACACCTCCACCCCCTCCCCCACACCACCCCCCTCCCCCACACCACCTCCACCCCCACACCACCTCCACCCCCTCCCCCACTCCACCCCCTCCCCCACACCTCCTCCACCCCCTCCCCCACACCTCCTCCACCCCCTCCCCCACACCTCCTCCACCCCCTCCCCCACACCTCCTCCACCCCCTCCCCCACACCTCCTCCACCCCCTCCCCCACACCTCCTCCACCCCCTCCCCCACACCTCCTCCACCCCCTCCCCCACACCTCCTCCACCCCCTCCCCCACACCTCCTCCACCCCCTCCCCCACCCCCTCCCCCACACCTCCTCCACCCCCTCCCCCACACCCCCCCCTCCCCCACACCTCCTCCACCCCCTCCCCTACACCTCCTCCACCCCCTCCCCCACACCTCCTCCACCCCCTCCCCCACACCTCCTCCTCCACCCCCTCCCCCACACCACCTCCTCCCCCTCCCCTACACCTCCTCCACCCCCTCCCCTACACCTCCTCCACCCCCTCCCCCACACCTCCTCCACCCCCTCCCCCACACCTCCTCCTCCACCCCCTCCCCCACACCACCTCCTCCCCCTCCCCCACACCTCCACCCCCTCCCCCGCACCTCCTCCCCCGCACCTCCACCCCCTCCCCCGCACCTCCACCCCCTCCCCCACACCTCCACCCCCTCCCCCACACCTCCACCCCCTCCCCCACACCTCCACCCCCTCCCCCACACCTCCACCTCCTCCACCCCCTCCCCCACACCTCCTCCACCCCCTCCCCCACACCTCCTCCACCCCCTCCCCCACACCTCCTCCACCCCCTCCCCCACACCTCCTCCACCCCCTCCCCCACACCTCCTCCACCCCCTCCCCCACACCTCCTCCACCCCCTCCCCCACACCTCCTCCACCCCCTCCCCCACACCTCCTCCACCCCCTCCCCCACACCTCCTCCACCCCCTCCCCCACACCTCCTCCACCCCCTCCCCCACACCTTCCCTACCCCCTCCCCCACACCTTCCCTACCTAACCTTTTTTGAACACTAAGGGCAATTTAGCTTAGCCAATTCACCTAACCTGCACATCTTTGGGCTGTGGGAGGAAACCGGAGCACCTGGACATGGGCAGAACGTACGGACTCCACAGACAATGACCCAAGCATGGATTCGAACCTGGGACCTTGGAGCGGTGAAGCAACTATTTCCAAACTCCACGAACATTGCCAATTGTTTTCACCAAGCTATCAAAACTCCCCAAATGTTTCCATTGTGACACTTAAAAGCACATTTCCATTTTAGATGCAATTCACACTTGAAACTCATAATTGGTTTTACCTTGTGTCTGCCACTTTCCTGACCGCAACTCTCCACCCCCCCCCCCCCCCCCCCCTTGATTTGATTACCCATCATTTGCTCTGATTTTGAAGTAATTTGCAGAAACTGTGCCTAACCTCTCAATATCCATCGCTTTGTTCTCTGACCGTTATACAGGCTTTTGGCTGTTTATATCAGCACCCATGTTTTGTTCATGTTCTCCAAAATATGCCTTCCTTTACATTTCCCCCTCTTTTTTTAAATAACTCACTTCTGAACATCGACTCGCACAACTTTCTTGATAATTCACTCCCTAAATGTTTATTTCAGGGGTAAACTGAGCTTGCAACTTCAGTCAGCTTTTTTCGAACATCCCATGATCGTTTCTCATTCTCTGCCCTAATTCCTTTCCTCCCATTTCACTGTGTTTATTCACTAATACTGTCAGCTTTTTTATTTCATCTCTGGAAGGAATGCCACTTGTCACTAGATCCCAGTTGTACTACTTCCTGATGTATTATTCCATGCAATAAGTTGTATATCTATGTAGTACTATCCATCACAGTGACCCTTCTGGGTTGTGAGTGCGGCCCAGACACATTTTGTTGACCATGGCCCACGTGCATTCTACTGATTTCCGTCAGCTGTTGTATTTTTGCTGCTCTGACTGAAGTGATTGGCAGGTGAAGCAAGGGGGCAGTGAGGGGAGTGCTGATTGCTCACAGTGACAGCCGTGATCCTCTCTGGTCAGTGTAAATATTTCTTTTATTTTTCCCATTTGCTTTTTGCCTCAGGACCCTCTCTTCCCCCCCCCCCCCCCCCCTCGCTGTTTTCCTCAGGACCCTCTCTTCCCCCCCCCCCCCCCGGCTGTTTGCATGAGGACCCTCTTCTCCACCCCCTTGCTGTTTGCCTCAGGACCCGACCTGACCCCCCCGTTTGCCTCGGGACCCTCCACCCTCTCTGCTGTTTGCCTCAGGACCCTCCCTCCCCCTGTTGTTTGCCTCAGGACCCTCCCCCCCCCCCGTTTGCCTCAGGATCCTTCCCCCTGTTTACCTCAGGACCCTCCCTCCCCCCGTTTGCCTCAGGACCCGACCCTCCCTCTCTTCCCCCCCTGTTTGCCTCAGGACCCTCCCTCCCCCCTGTTTGCCTCAGGACCTTCCCTCCCCCTGTTTGCCTCAGGACCCTCCCTCCCCCCTGTTTGCCTCAGGACCCTCCCTCCCCCCTTGTTTGCCTCAGGACCCTCCCTCCCCCCCCGTTTGCCTCAGGACCTTCCCCCCCGTTTGCCTCAGGACCCTCCCCCCCCCCCCTCCGTTTGCCTCAGGACCCGACCCTCCCTCTCTCCCCCCCCCCCTGTTTGCCTCAGGACCCTCCCTCCCCCCCTGTTTGCCTCAGGACCTTCCCTCCCCCTGTTTGCCTCAGGACCCTCCCTCCCCCCCTGTTTGCCTCAGGACCCTCCCTCCCCCCCTGTTTGCCTCAGGACCCTCCCTCCCCCCTGTTTGCCTCAGGACCCTCCCTCCCCCCCTGTTTGCCTCAGGACCCTCCCTCCCCCCCCTGTTTGCCTCAGGACCTTCCCCCCCGTTTGCCTCAGGACCCTCCCTCCCCCCTGTTTGCCTCAGGACCTTCCCTCCCCCTGTTTGCCTCAGGACCCTCCCTCCCCCCTGTTTGCCTCAGGACCCTCCCTCCCCCCTTGTTTGCCTCAGGACCCTCCCTCCCCCCCGTTTGCCTCAGGACCTTCCCCCCCCTTTGCCTCAGGACCCTCCCCCCCCCCCCCCGTTTGCCTCAGGACCCGACCCTCCCTCTCCCCCCCCCCCCCCTGTTTGCCTCAGGACCCTCCCTCCCCCCCTGTTTGCCTCAGGACCTTCCCTCCCCCTGTTTGCCTCAGGACCCTCCCTCCCCCCTGTTTGCCTCAGGACCCTCCCTCCCCCCCCTGTTTGCCTCAGGACCCTCCCTCCCCCCCCCCTGTTTGCCTCAGGACCTTCCCCCCCGTTTGCCTCAGGACCCTCCCCCCCCCCTCCGTTTGCCTCAGGACCCGACCCTCCCTCTCTTCCCCCCCCCCCCTGTTTGCCTCAGGACCCTCCCTCCCCCCCTGTTTGCCTCAGGACCTTCCCTCCCCCTGTTTGCCTCAGGACCCTCCCTCCCCCCTGTTTGCCTCAGGACCCTCCCTCCCCCTGTTTGCCTCAGGACCCTCCCCCCCCCCCCTGTTTGCCTCAGGACCCTCCCTCCCCCCCTGTTTGCCTCAGGACCCTCCCTCCCCCCCTGTTTGCCTCAGGACCCTCCCTCCCCCCCCTGTTTGCCTCAGGACCCTCCCTCCCCCCCTGTTTGCCTCAGGACCCTCCCTCCTGTTGTTTGCCTCAGGACCCTCCCCCCTGTTTGCCTCAGGACCCTCCCTCTCCTCCCCCCCGTTTGCCTCAGGACCCTCCCTCCTGTTGTTTGCCTCAGGACCATTCCCCCCTCCCCCTGTTTGCCTCAGGACCCTCCCCCCGTTTGCCTCAGGACCCTTCCCACCCCCTGTTTACCTCAGGACCCTCCCTCCCCCCGTTTGCTTCAGGACCCTCCCTCCCCCCGTTTGCTTCAGGACCCGACCCCCCCTCTACCCCCCCCCCTCCCTCCCCCCGTTTGCCTCAGGACCCTCCCTCTCCCCCTGTTTGCCTCAGGACCCTCCCTCCCCCCCTGTTTGCCTCAGGTCCCTCCCTCCCCCCTCCCCCCCCCCTGTTTGCCTCAGGACCTTTCCTTCCTCCCCCCCTGTTTGCCTCAGGACCTTTCCTTCCTCCCCTCCTGTTTGCCTCAGGACCCTCCCTCTTCCTCCCCCCCGTTTGCCTCAGGACCCTCCCTCTTCCTCCCCCCGTTTGCCTCAGGACCCTCCCTCCCCCCTGTTTGCCTCAGGACCCTCCCTCCCCCCTGTTTGCCTCAGGACCCTCCCTCCCCCCTGTTTGCCTCAGGACCCTCCCTCTCCTCCCCCCCGTTTGCCTCAGGACCCTCCCTCTCCTCCCCCCCGTTTGCCTCAGGACCCTCCCTCCTGTTGTTTGCCTCGGGACCCTCCCCCCGTTTGCTTCAGGACCCTTCCCACCCCCTGTTTACCTCAGGACCCTCCCTCCCCCCGTTTGCTTCAGGACCCGACCCCCCCCCCAACTCTCTTTCCCCCCCCTCTCTCCTCTCCCCCCCCCCCCTGTTTGCCTCAGGACCCTCCCTCCCCCCCTGTTTGCCTCAGGACCCTCCCTCCCCCCCTGTTTGCCTCAGGACCCTCCCTCCCCCCCTGTTTGCCTCAGGACCCTCCCTCCCTCCCCCCCCCTGTTTGCCTCAGGACCCTCCCTCCCCCCCCTGTTTGCCTCAGGACCCTCCCTCCCTCCCCCCCCTGTTTGCCTCAGGTCCCTCCCTCCCCCCCCCCCCCCTGTTTGCCTCAGGACCTTTCCTTCCTCCCCCCCTGTTTGCCTCAGGACCTTTCCTTCCTCCCCTCCTGTTTGCCTCAGGACCCTCCCTCTTCCTCCCCCCCCCCCCCTGTTTGCCTCAGGACCCTCCCTCCCCCCTGTTTGCCTCAGGACCCTCCCTCCCCCCTGTTTGCCTCAGGACCCTCCCTCCCCCCTGTTTGCCTCAGGACCCTCCCCTCGCGCGCGCGTCGCATGTCACACCTGCACCGCCCACGCACCCTTGACCGACAGCCTGGCCACCCAATCGCAGCTCGAGGGCCGTCATTGGCCGAAGCCCATTGGAGTGAGGGGGAAGGGGCGTGGCTTCAGCCGCCGCACCTCCTCGGCCAAGATGGCGAAGCTAGGCTCCCGCCTGCTGGTGCTGCCCAGCCGCCTGGCGCTGGCCGCCGGCGCCGTCGCTTACTGGACTGCCGTCTACTCCCTGACGGTGCTGGCCACCAGCGTGTTCGTGCTGCGGATGGCCTGGGTCGCCGTCAGGAAGCGAGGCCGAGCCTTCCAGTGGCGGCGTCGGGACAGCCCGCCCGCCTGCCTCAGCGACCCGTCCTTGGGGACTCACTGCTTCGTGAGGGTGAAGGTACAGCGCCGCGCGCCGGAGCCGTTGGCTCACCTGCCGGCTTTGAAAATCAATCGGGGTGCGCCCCTCTTGAGTCCGCGCGCGGCGCCCCCTGGGATTTGTAGTCCACTGGCGCATATTGCGCATGCGAACTCCGGAGTGGCAGTGGATCTGTGCCATGTAATGGGACTGGTTCCCCGGTTGTTGGAGAAACGTTTCACCCCATCCATCACTGTTAGGTCTGTGATATCCTCTCCAGTTATTCAGTCTGGATCTGTAAAGACTTACCTGCAAAGACTCGCATTCAAAGTATCGTCTTGCATCATTGACTTTATATATATATATATATATATACATATATATATGTTTCTGGAACCAAAGTCTTCACTCACCTGAGGAAGGAGTGGTGCTCTGAAAGCTAGTGATTCGAAATTAACCTATTGGACTTTAACCTGGTGCTGTAAGACTTCTTACTGTGCTCACCCCCGTCAAACTCTGGCATCTCCACATCGGGTCGGGGGTAGGGTGCGCTTTCGGAGGGTCAGTGCAGACTCGTTGGACCGAAAAGCCTCCTCCTGCACTATGGGGATTCAGTGGAGGTTTTTTTCAACTCATCTAATTCTTGTTTTGATTTATTTTTTTCACAAATGGGTTTATGGGATGCACACATTGCTGGCAAGGCCAACCTTTGGTGCCCATTCCTTTTATAAATTTATTTTTTCTTACAATTTTAAAGTGACCCTGAGTTTGAAAATGACTGATTTAAGATCTCACTGCATCCGTTGAAAAAAAATCAAGACGTTTGTCCTCAAACTTGGTGTGCTGTGTCTTCAAATGCGTCTGAAGTTTAGAGGGTTTTAATCTTTCATCTGCCGGAATATAACACACGTGAAGTTTGCATCCTGATTCGCATAGGCACAATTTATAAACCCGTACCTCAAGAAATCATCTTTATAATGCTTTGTTCCTGTTTTCAGCTTCTCCATGGGTTGACCAGAGGCCCAGGAGTTCACACCAGTACTGCTGGCAGCTACAAAATGGCAGAATCTCTCCCGTGCCCAGAGCATGTGACGTCAATGTGCGGGATGTGTGACCTGCTCTGTATCGCTGCTTCTGGAGAGAAGACTGCATCAATTAAAAAAAAAACAGAATCTGCTCCTGCGTCAGTGCTCTGATGTCAGGAGGAGGCAGTCTGCCTCGCTGGGCTCCGGGCCTGTGCACTGCTGAGGGGGCACTGGTGTGCGGGATGGCGGGCATTCTGAAAGCCAGACATGGCCATTGGGCACTTCTTCCCGTAATTGGGAATGCCGTGACAGATGGCCCGCGAACCTCCCGACAACCACCCATGATCCACCATGTTTACTGGTATTCTCTCAAATTAAGTTGTCAGAGGTGCCGACCTCGCTTTGTAAACCATGACAATGGTACTCCCTTACACTCTGTTTCTCACTCTCGCTCCCCAGGATTCAGGGCTGCGGTTTCATTATGTGGCAGCTGGAGAGAGGAACAAACAATTGATGTTGCTACTTCATGGCTTTCCTGAGTTTTGGTAAATACTGCCCCTTCAGTAGTTTTACTTGAACAATATTTTCTGCCTGTGGTAGGCTACACTGAAGCCAAGTGCTAAACTGGACACTTGTGTGTTTTTTAAACTTTTCTGTAGCTTTAATTTTGTTATTGGCATTCCCATTGATGAAAGCAACTAACTTGAATTGATACAACACCTTTCACATCCTTGGGATGCACTATGGAGTGAGAGGGGCTTGTGTGAGCTTCTCTTGGCTATATTTGTGTTAGTGGGGCACAAAGTGTTGTTTCATCCTTGCCCAATGCTCCCCTTCTGTGCCCAATCTCAATAGTCACACTCTCACCCTCAAGTCAGCAGGCTCAAGTCCAACTCCAGGGTATCAAAGAGACAATTTAGGCTGGCACTCGGCTGGCATTGGGTTGATACTGCACTCTCCAAGGTGGCCCCTTTCGTATGAAAAGTTAAACCCAATCCTTGTCTACCCTCTCAGGTGGACATAAAAGTTCCCTTGCCAACTTTTATCAGAAGAGCAGGGGCGCTCTTCCTGGTGTCCTACCAATATTTATCCCTCAACGAACATTACAAAGCAGTTGGGAGTTCTTTGTCACATAGAAACAAATTAGCTGCCTTGTTTCCTTCACTAGTGTTACACTTCAAAGGTTCCTGCCTGTAAAGTGCTTTGAGATATCTTGAGATTGAAGGGTTCTATATAAATGCAAGTCTTTGTACCATCTTCCTCCTTGTGCAGCCGTATACACACATTCATGCATATATTCCAATCTCAGTCATAGCACGATCAGGGATTGATGCAAATCTGCAGATGACTGCTCATCTGGTTGTTATACTGTTCCTTAACAGTAGGCTATGCCTGGAGATGCCTGTGTCTTGGCTTCAGTTGATGAGAAGCATCATAAACCAGGTGAATAAGCATAGGGTGTTAAATGATGCATATGTTGGTGTCACATTCAGCAAGACAATTCCTGCTGAATGCAGCTCCTTAGTTGCAGGACTGGTTACACTGTCGTTATATTCAAAGCTTGTGCACAGAGGGAGAGTTGGGTGTGATTCACGTGGGGCTGTGCTTGGCAACTGGTGCTGGACCCCAGTCGACCGTTCTATTCGGTCTAGACAACTAGCATTTGCTTTAAATGCTGTTGCTAATGCAGCAAACCACAGTCCCAGAGAACAAAGGAGTTAAGCAGTTCTGATGAAACGTTAACTCTGTTTCTCTCTCCACAGATGTTGCCTGACCTGTTGAACAATGTTCCCTATGCTTACGTACACCGCCTCGCAGCAATCACTAAGGTACTGCGCAGGCCGCTCACAAACTGCCCCCATTAACGTCAAGTGCAAAAAAAAAAGACACAGAGCACTTAGATAGTAAATAAACTGTGCCCACCCACAAATATATACAGGAATAATCACTGCTCAGTCATTCTACCGTTTCCTCTGTTTTGATTCCACTTTCCCAGCTGCAGCTGAATTTTACTTTTGTTAAAGAGCCAAACTTTAGCCAACTACACACACTGGGTGGCACTGCTGTTCAACCAGTTAAAACCACGTGACAGATTATCCCCGAAGCCTTGGGCACCCCACCTGTAGGGGACACTGGTTGGTTGCCAAGTGGGAAGAATCCCAGGTTAGTGAACCAGGCTGGCAGGTCAATCTTCGTTTAAGAATGTTAGCATTCATGTCAGGAGGGGTAGAATACAAGACCAGGGATGTACTTCTGAGGCTGTATAAGGCTCTGGTCAGACCCCATTTAGAGTGTTGTGAGCAGTTTTGGGTCCCATATCCAAGGAAGAATATGCTGGCCTTGGAAAGGGTCTAGCGGAGGTTCACAAGAATGACGCCCTGGAATGAAAAGCTTGTCGTATGAGGAACGGTTGACGACTCTGGGTCTGTACTCATTGGAGTTTAGAAGGATGAGGGGGGATCTTATTGCAACTTAAAGGATATTGAGAGGTCTGGATAGAGTTGACGCGGAGAAGATGTTTCCACTAGTAGGGAAAACTAGATCCAGGGAAACTGAAGGGACGATCCTTTAAAACAGAAATAAGGAGAGATTTCTTCAGCCAGAGGGTGGTGAATCTGTGGAAATCTTTGCCGCAGAAGGCTGTGGAGGCCAAATCACTGAGTGTCTTTAAGACAGAGATCGATAGGTTCTTGATTAATAAGGGGATCAGGGGTTCTGGGAAGAAGGCAGGAGAATGGGGATGAGAAACATATCAGCCATGATTGAATGGTGGAGCAGACTCAATGGGCCGAATGGCTTAATTCTGCTGCTCAGTCTTGTGGTCTTAATGCAGTGCCTTAAGAGTACCAACTCAGAGATAAATGGCCAAGCCTCCCTCTGCTCTACGAGGAGCATAGGTAGCCCAAAAGAGATGAATTTATTTTGTTATAATTTTGACCTTGGATGCTGATGTAAAATGAGCAAGATCGACAGCCTGCTGGACACACCTTTTCCATTAGAATATGATAAAAGGAAATCAGAGGAGGTGTTTAATGAGCAACCAAGCCGATTTTGGGCCTTTGATGTCCAAAAGTCAACGGTAACCCTTTTGAGTCCAGTTTGCACTTTGGAAGCTTCCCTGAGGCTTGACCTAGAAATTAATGGGTTACAACCTTAAAAAAAGAATGCTGGCAATCTTAATTAAAAACAGTAAACTGTTGCATTTGTGGAGAGAAACGTAGAGTTAATGTTTCAGATGTTAATAAAAATCATGATGGAGTAGTAACAATATGATCATTCCCCTGAAACGTTATCTTGTTTCTCTCTCCACAGATCCTGCCTGTACTGCTGAGTGTTTCCAGCATTTCATGATTTTTTGTGGGTTAAATTAGTTGAAAATAAAAACTAAAAAATCTTGGTTAGCTGCAGCCTATTACACAGTATTTCCAGCAGAGGAAACAGCCTAACAGATCCATTGCTGGTGATTATGCTCCACAACGAACCTGTCCTGTACGTTCTCCTGATAAAGAGCAGATAACATTGAAAGTAAATGAAAACCTTCAGTACATCAAGTTAAAATTGAGAAATCAACAGCTGTAAAACCACACTTGGACTTATTGACTGTCTCTGAGTCAATCCAGGGACAACGACAATTCAAAGTCCGAACTCCAGCCTGTGCTGATTACCTAATTGGTTTGAGCTGAAGTGCTCTCATTAAAGTTGACCTTTGAGCGGAGTAGGATTTGGAGAGAATCAGTAAAGTCCCTTGCTCCTGATTGCTGTCTAATGACATTTTCTAGGAATCTGAATTTTGGAAGTTGGATGAAGCTAGAAACACAATAGACTTTGATCACAATGCCCCTCCCCTTGCTATCTAATGACATTTTCTAGGAATCTCTGAGTTTTGGATGTTGGATGAAGCTAGAAACACAATAGACTTTGATCACAGTGCCCCTCCCCACCCCTCATCCAACTGTCAGATGGATCCATCAAGGCTCACTGGTGAATAACACCATCTCATCACCTTTTGTACAAGAGGTTAAATGTTGGCCCCCAAGTGTCTCCCCCAGGTGGACCTGAGTGATCCCTTAGTCACTGTATGGAATCAGAGAAGGTGTGCTCTACCCGATGCCATGGCCAATATTTATCTCTTCAGCAACATCACAAAAACAGATCAACTGGTCATTATTACATTGCGGTTTTTGGGAACTTGTGCGCAAATTGGCTGCCGCGTTTCTGGCACTGCAACTGTGACTACACTTCAAAAGTATTTAATTTGCTGGAAAGCACGTAGGGGTACCCTGATGTTGTGAGGTTCTTCCTTTCTTTGTTTTTAAGCAGCCACTTGTTCAGCAGCAGGGAGCCGTGAACTTCAGGACAGGAGTCTCTGGTGAAAGCAAAAGACTAGCTTGTTTGCAGGGGCGTGGGAATTTCACTTAGTTCTTTACTGCACTTTTATGTGTGACTGCAGGTACATTGTCACAGAATGCGGTAACTGAAACTGTGCGGTAACTGCTAGTCCGAAATGTGGAGCGTGCCGTCTCCTCTCACAGCCCTTGCATCAGCAGTGATGTCAAATGTTTTCTTGTGTCACAGGTATTCATGGCGTTACCAGCTGCGGGAGTTCAAGAGTGAGTACCGAGTGGTGGCGATAGATTTACGTGGTTATGGGGATTCTGATGCACCCTCTGGTCGAGGTGACTACAAGCTGGAGTGTTTGGTGACGGATGTCAAAGATGTTATTGAAGCTCTAGGTATGCTGATTGTGACAGACCCACAGCAATGTGGTTGACTCTTAAATGGCCTCGCAAGTTCCTCAATTTAAGGGCAATTAGGGATGGGCAACATAGCCTTGCCAGCGAAGCCAACATCATGAATTTTAAACAAACCCCGACTCGTGCCATTGAACTATCATGCCAAGAGCTGATCATGGATATATAATGGGATTGAGCTTTGGCTGCCATCCCCTTCCTTGATCCCTGGGTGCTGAGGCCAATTCTATCCCCCTTATTTCTTCTCTGGCTCAAATCAGGCAACGTTGAGTCTTCAGTGACTTATCAGTACAGCGCTTTAACCCTGTTGACGTGGTGCAAAGTCTGTGAATACAATCCGTGTAATGCTGGTTGGGCGGACACCTTGTCCTACAAATAGCCTCCCTGGCCAGTCTGATGGCGCTGTTTTGTGATGTTCCTAGGTTACAGCAGTTGTATTCTGGTGGGGCATGACTGGGGCGGCATCCTGGCTTGGAACTTGGCGATTTGCAATCCGGAGATGGTGGAGAGGTTGATAATCCTGAATGCGCCACATCCAAAATCGTTCCAAGGTGAGCTGACGGCTTTTGTTTATTTGCAGCTCATGGTGTTCAGGGTAAGGTCCTGGCATGGATGGAGGATTGGCTGACTGGCAGAAGGCAAAGAGTGGGGACAAAGGGTTCTTTTTCAGGATGGCAGCCGGTGACTAGTGGTGTGGCTCAGGGGTCTGTGTTGGGACCACAACTTTTTACAATATGCATAAATGATCTGGAAGAAGGTACTGAAGGCACTGTTGCTAAGTTTGCAGATGATACAAAGATCTGTCGAGGGACAAGTAGTATTGAGGAAGCAAGGGGGCTACAGAAGGACTTGGACAAGCTAGGAGAGTGGACAATGAAGTGGTAAATGAAATACAATGTGGAAAAGTATGAGGTTATGCATTTTGGAAGAGGGAATCTAGGCATAGACTATTTTCTAAATGGGGAAATGCTTCGGAAAGCAGAAGCATAAAGGGACTTGGGAGTCCTTGTTCACGATTCTCTTAAGGTTAATGTGCAGATTCAGTCGGCAGTTAAGAAGGCAAATGCAATGTTAGCATTCATGTCAAGAGGGGTAGAATACAAGACCAGGGATGTACGTCTGGCGCTGTATAAGGCTCTGGTCAGACCGTATTTGGAGTATTGTGAGCAGTTTTGGGCCCCATATCTAAGGAAGGATGTGCTGGCCTTGGAAAGGTTCCAGAGGAGGTTCACAAGAATGATCTCTGGAATGAAAAACTTGTCGTATGAAGAACGTTTGAGGACTCTGGGTCTGTACTCGTTGGAGTTTAGAAGGATGAGAGGGGATCTTATTGAACCGTACAAGATACTGTGAGGCCTGGATAGAGTGGACGTGGAGAGGATGTTTCCACTAGTAGGAAAAACTAGAATCAGAGGACACCATCTCAGATTAAGGGGACGATCCTTTAAAACCGAGATGAGGAGGAAATTCTTCAGCCAGAGGGTGGTGAATCTGTGGAATTCTTTGCCGCAGAAGGCTGTGGAGGCCAATTCATTGAGTGTCTTTAAGACAGAGATAGATAGGTTCTTGATTAATAAGGGGATCAGGGATTATGGGGAGAAGGCAGGAGAAGGGGGATGAGAAAATATCAGCCATGATTGAATGGCGGAGCAGACTCGATGGGCCAAGTGGCCTAATTCTGCTCCTATGTCTTATGGTCTTGTTATCTAATAAAGCAGTGCAGACTTGTCTGAGAACGGGGGAGCTGAAACAAGCCAGTTGAAACAGTTTTTGAAGACATTCAGCTAGAGTTTCTACAGGGTTTTGGACTGGAGTCCGATCTGTTCTGTAAATAAGTATCAAGCAACCTCTTAAAGATAGTATTTAACAAAAACCCAATAAAAACATTTATTTAAAAAAAAAGATAGTATTTAAGGTGGACTGAGAGTTGAGGTGGTCTATTTTGTTGTTTAAGTGGGAATATAAATCGCAAGTTAGGGTATTATATTCACTCTATTGAGTAGTATTCTTTAAGGGGTAATTGTAAGCTATTTTCTAGTGTGATGTTAAAGATCTTAATACTGTGTTCGTAATTTAAAAAAAAATTTAGTGTACCCAATTAATTTTTTTCCAATTAAGGGGCAATTTAGTGTGTTCAATCCACCTAGCCTGCTCATCTTTGGGTTGTGGGGGCGAAACCCAAGCAAACACTGGGAGAATGTGCAAACTCCACACAGACAGTGACCCAGAGCCGGGATCGAACCTGGCACCTCAGCGCCGTGAGACAACAGGGCTTACCCACTGCGCCACCGTGTTGCCCATACTGTGTTAGTAATAATGTTTGTTTTAATATCCGGTATCCCTATTTCTTAGTTTATTTTGCAATTACTTCTGGAGCAAAAGTATCTTTCCCTCACAATCTTACAAAAGTAAAATAAAATATTTGGGTTTCTGTCCAGTGTCCTACCAACTGTTGGGGTCTGTTCTGAGATCGTAATAAGCTCTTTATGTGGATCAGCGTCAGATTTTGTTTAATAATAATCTTGTGAAGCATTTGGGATGTTTTACTACGATAAAGATGCAAGTTTCTTTTTAGATTTCCTGAACTTATCCCAGCTGCTGAAGTCCAGCTATATATTCTTCTTCCAAGTGCCAAAGCTTCCTGAGCTTCTCTTATGTATGGATGACTTCAAGGTAAACTGCTCACCTCCTCGGCTGAAAGCATTGCTGACTTTCTCCACGTTTCTGTGTGGTTTTCCTTCGGGTGCTACCACAGTCCCATAATGTGCAAGTTAGGTGGACTGGCCATGCTAAATTTCCCCTTAGTGCCCAAAGGTGTGCAGATTAGGTTATGGGTATAGGCGGGGAGGGCGGGTGAATGGGCCTAGGTAGAGTGCTCTTTCCGAGGGTCAATGCAGACTTGATGGGCCGAATGACACTGCAGTGATTCTATGGACTCAGTTTGCCATCTGGAGTGTGTGGGATGGCCAGTCTGTCATGGAGGCAGCTCAAGGCCATGCCCTATCCTGTCAACAATAGACTCGACCGCCTGAAATCAAAGGCGACAGATTCAATAGTAACCTTCAAAGGGGACTTGCAAAGGAAAGATTTTCTGGAGTACTAACTAATGTTGTGGGGGCGAGGATGGGGAAGTATGTGGGACGAATTGGATAGCTCTGACAAAGAACCAGTGCAGGCATAATGCGCCAAATGGCCTTCTATGCTGTAAGGTTCTGCAGGTCTGCATTACCGTGGGTTGTTGGATATTAATCAGAAGGCTTGTGTGGTCCCTCCCAGCAGTCGAAGCACGCTGAGTCCAACTGCTCTCTCTCCCCTAACTACCCCAACTCAGACCAGTTACTGAGCCCAGGATTACCAGCTGGTCAGGTCACCAACTGCACCTTGGTTAATTCTGTTGAATATGCTTCATCTTCCTCTCGATTTAAGAAAAAATAGATGTTGCATAAAATCTTTTTCTGCACTATACTTTCTAGGCCATGAAGAGCATGTACATGAGTAAATGGATGGGAATCCAGAATAAAAGCAGCAGGTTGACTGAGGAAGAGTTAGAGGCTTATGTTTACAACTTCTCTCGGCCTGGAGCACTGGTGGGCCCCCTCAACTATTACAGGAACATCTTCAGGTAGGAAATTCAAGATTGTACCTTTTGTGGCATAATCTGATTTCAGATGGCTTCTGTGACTCATGCTGTTGCAGTTTGGCGGTTATTGTGTGTTTTTGTTGCCATTCCGTTCAGTATGTATATACAACCAATTTGTGTTCAATGTTTTCTCCCTTTTCCTGCCATTTTTTTCTGTTGCGATCATCATCCTTCCTCTCTCCGTTATTGTTCATTGTCTTCCTCTTCTTCCACTTCCTCTTCCACTTCCTCTTCCTCCTCCTTCACCTCCTCTTCCACTTCCTTCTCCTTCTCCTCATCAGTTTTACACTCCATTTTATAATATTCCCCCTCACCAGAGGTGTTGGTTTGGTTTTGCGCACACATTCCAACAAAGGAATCTCCAAGCAAGTTCTACCTGCGAGATGCCTTTGCGAGACTGAAATACCCTGGTTATCTTCCTCCTCCTCCGACTGGTTACCTCGCTCCGCTCAATCTGCTGTCTTTGTTTTACACGAACAGCGCGGTTGGGAGGAGGGGCTGCGAGTGCCATATGATAGAACCATGGACCCTTACAGCACAGAAGGGGGCCATTCAGCCCATTGTGCCTGTGTTGACTACCCAATCAGTCCCTCTCCCGTGCTCTTCCCTGTAGATGTGCAAATTATTTTTCCTTTCTAGTACTTACTCAATTCCCTTTTGAAATTGAACCTACTTCCATTGCATTCTAGATCACAGTAAGAAGCCTTGCAACACCAGGTTAAGTCCAACAGTTTATTTGGAATCATTAGCTTTTGGTGCGCAGTTCCTTCATCAGGTGAGTGTGCACCGAAAGCTAGTGATTCCAAACAAACCTGTTGGACTTTAACCTGGTGTTGTAAGACTTCTTACTGTGCCCACCCCAGCCCAACGGCAGCATCTCTACATAATTCTCGATCACTGCAGCTTGCTACATAAAATAAAAATCCCATTGGCGCGATTATCCGCCCACCACGCCGGGTGGGAGAATAGCGGGAGAGCCTCCCGACATTTTTCACGCCCTCCCGCTATCCCCCCCCCAACGCCCGACCCACGCCACGAATCGCCGCTCGCCGTTCTTCGAGGCCGATGGGCCGGGCCTTCACGCCCGTTTCAACACGGCAGCAAACACACCTGCTCGCTGCCGTCGTGAAACGGGCATCTGGGGGCTCGATTGGCACGGCAGTACCACGGCCGTGCCAAGGGGGGCATAGACCCGTGATCGGTACCCACGTCTTGCGGGGCGGCTGAGGGAAAAGACGGCAACTGCGCATGCGCGGCTGACCGTCGTCAAGGCCGCGCCGCCGTGACGCATGGGGGCCGCACTCCTAGCCCCGCCCCGGGGGGGGGGGAGAGAATCGGCCCCGGAAGTGGGCGTGAAGGCTGCCGTGGGTCACGGCCTGTCCCACGGCAGCCTTTACGATTCTCCGCATTTGCGGAGAATCTCACCCCATATCTTTCCCCAGTTCATTTGCCAGTTATCTTGAGTCTGTACCACCTGGTATATCCCATAGAATCCCAACAGTGCAGAGGGCGGCCATTCGACCCATCGAGTCTGCACCCATTCCGGCCATTTTTCTCTGTTGCGATCGTCATCTTTCCTCTGTTATTGTCATCGTCTTCCTTTTCCTCCTCCATTTCTTCTTCCTCCTCCACTCTACATCCCAGCCACATCTCCCTATCCCCATAACCTAACTTGCACATCCCTGGAAACTTGGAGGCAATTTTGCATGGCCAATCGACCTCTCACATTAGGTGTGACGATGCTGCTTTTAAATGACTACCAAAATTGGCTGCCTCGTTTCTTGAATTACAACAGCGGCTACACCTCAAAATACTTAATTGGCTGTAAAGCATTTTCAGATGCTCTTAGATCATGTAAGTCGCTGTATAAATGCAGGCCTGTCTGCAGGTTACAATTCGTAAACTAGCCCAGTAGTGGCCTTTGATCGGATAAATGTGGAGAAAATGTCAGTCAAAACACGGGGCCGTAAATGTAAGCAAATTCCTAATAAATTGAATTGGGAATTCGGGAGAAACGTCTTTACTCAGACTGGCGAGAATACGCAACACACTACCACAGGAGTTAGGCAAGGTGACTGACATTTAAGGGGAAACTAGATAAACACAGGGGGGAGAAATGAGTAGAACTTTATGCTGATTGGGTGAGTGGAGGCTCATGTTGAGCATAGACTATTTGGCAGGACTGTCCTGTTTCTGTGCTGTAAAATTCAATAGCCCATAACTTTCTGCTTGCCCAGGTCGCATTTAGGGGGAACTCCAATAATGCGGTGGGGAATCCCTCCAGCAAGTTTCCACGTAAGGGTTGACCCGGCAATTGCCTAGAAGTGTTAATTTCCTCTGGATCCCCCCTTTCACGGTCTCCTCCTAATTGTCTGAACCACTTACATTTAGAACTTACCTTCTTCCTTTAAATTGTCCCTTTGAGCATCTCCTTTATGGCAGCTAGTGTCGTAAAAGGGGCATTCCTATGTTCCCTGCGCGCAGTTACTCTTCGACAATGCAACCGGAGGCACGCTTCACTGCTCCTGTCTCACCCAGCCTGAGTGAGGAAGGTTGGAAGTTTGGACGAGTCGGGGCTTCGTAATTTCAACGTGGTTAATTCATTTCGGACTGGCAATCCGCCGGAGATTACCACTCTGCGGAAGTTGTGGGCATGTAAGCTGTTTTCTTCCCAACTAGATTTTCAACTTGCCCCTGCTGCAGGATCAGGTTTGTGCCACTAGAGGCTCTCAGTCAGCTTTGAACCCTGGCCCTGCGCAGCAGCCATTCAAAGGCCTAACTTCACACTGAGTTGGGGGAATCCAGATATTTCACCCCTGCCGTCTATCTCTGCAACATATTTGTTCGAGTGTTTCACCAGTTACTGTGGTTGGCCTGGAATACAGTTGCACCCATCAAGTGTGGGAATACATTTTGGCCTGCAGTGACAGATACAGGCCAGATATGTTATCCACATGTCAGATGTCCTCTGGTTTTCATTCCTCATGTAAGAATGACCGCAATTTCCAGCACTTTATTGTATTTTGAGGGGGTAAAATGTAGGGGAATGGAAGTCATAGCTCAGTCTTGCCCTGCCCATACATATAGTGGGGATCGCTGAGTAAGCAGTCAGGAGCATGGCTTTTTCTGTAGCTTGCCAAGACAGGAGTGCTGAGAGCTGATTGTGATTCATTGAAATGCTGGGACTAGGGATAGAAGGAAAAACTCAAGTTACTTGGCATGCATGACCCTGGCGCCCACAGGGCTTGTGGCTTCAAATAGCTTCAATGGGGTCATGATGATCTCTGTCCACCTGTTGCCTCTCCAGGATGGAGCGCATGGCAAGCGTGTGAGGGGTGCACAAATATAAAAGCGGCAGGCTTCAGAGGGGAGAGATGGAAATGAAGGAAGAATAAAATATTGAAGCATGCATGGCTGCTCCCTTTCCAATCTTAAGAACATGATAACATAAGGAGCAGCAGGAGTAGGCAATTCAGCCCCTCCAACCTGCTCTTCCATTCAATCTGATCATGGCTGATCTCCTTGCGGTCTCGACTCCAATTTCTCCATAAGCCTTCACCCCATTATTAATTAAAAATCGGACTATCTCCTTAAATTTACTCAATGTCCCAGCATCCACCGTACTCTGGGGTAGTGAATTCCACAGACCTTTAGAGAAGTAATTTCTTCTAATCTCTGTTTTAAATTGCTCCTCCTTATCCTAAAACCATGACCTGTCATTCTAGATTGCCCCACAAGAGGAATCATCCGCTCTACATCTACTTTGTCAATACCTTTTGTCTTATAGATCTCAATGAGATCTCCTCCCATTCTTCTAAACTCGAGCGAGTATAGGCCTAAAATAACCAATCGCTCTTCATAAGTCAAGCTCCTCATCTCTGGAATCCATCCAGTGAACCTCCTCTGAACTGTCTCTAATTCTCTGAGTAAGCATGGCTTCTCTCCCCTTTGTTTTAGCTCCCTTCACAATCTCCGGATGTCCCAGTACACTTTTTGTGGTGTTATTACTGTTGCAGCGAAGGAATTGCATGAAGGAAGCATATCAAGCTCCCACTCGACAGAATAAGCATCATTTGTTTTTATAAACAGGAAACGCTGAATAAACCCAGCATGTCTGGCGGCATCTGTGGAGAAACAGAGAGACAGGAGTTTTAAGGCTAAATTACCCTTCTGAAGCTAGAACTGATTTCCAGCAATCCTGTTTCTCTTCCCGCAGATGCTGAATTTTTACAACATTTTATTTCAGATTTCCAGCATCCGTAGCATTGTGCCTTTATCGTCACCTGTTTTAGTTGTGTTGGTTGAGGGATAAATGCTGGCCACTTGAGAAAGAAAGATTGCCTCGATTTAATCAGTTCTGTGGGTGGAGCAGAAGGGAGGAAAGAAGTTAATACTGGAATAAAGAAATTGCCTGCCTTGGGAAAGAAATACACAATTGTGCTTGTTGAATGGCCACAACTGGTGTTCACTAATTTCACCTTTATCACACCTATGTTAGTATCTTGTTAATGGAAATGAATTGTTACTTCATTACTTCTGGGGTATGAAAGACTATTATTTTTTAAAAAGCTTTTGGCTGCAACATGGTATAACAGCATCTATCCTATTGCATGTCAGGCAATAAGCTCTGGTATTCTCTCTTTAAGCCTCTTGCCTCAATATCCTTAAGACATTTCTTCAGGCCTATCTCTTTCACCATGCTTTTGATCACATGTCCTCATCTCTTATGTGGTTTGGTGTCAAATCTTTCTTCTTAACGCTGCTTTGAAGCACTTTGGCATATTTAACTTCGTTAAAGGCACTGTGTAAATACTGGATTTTGCCGCCTAGTGAAATATGAACTGGCTGCCCTCTGATCTGAAGGTGAGACGCCGACCTACCAGCTGAGCCAGGCTGGCCCTCGCTGACTGTATGTGCTTACTTCTGTTGCAGCAACCACCCGGCAACGTGCCACGATGTGACCGTGCCCACCCTGGTGATCTGGGGAGACAAGGACGGAGCTCTGGAGGTTGGCATGACTTCCCATATGGAGCAGTACATAAAGAACGTGTTCCGGTTGAAGGTGGTGCCTGGGGCCAGTCACTGGGTCCAGCAGGACCAACCCGATGTAGTCAACAAACTCATCTGGACGTTCCTGAAGGAAAGCAACAAGTAGACTCTCGAATCCACACGATGTGTGCATGATGCATCCTTACATGTGTGTGAAACATAATTTATATACAATCTTCCTATAAGGAAAAATAACTTCACAAATTTATAACTGAAATTTTTTTATAGTATCCTAATTGAATGTTATTAAATGCAGCAAATGCTGAGGTTTATAATAGCACAATGGCTACGGGTGACAGAGCAAGTGCTCTTTCATTATGTTCTCCTCGCCAGTCCACTTGTGCATAGTGCTGTCAAATGATTGAACAAAAGGGAGGAGAAAAGCTGCAAATCATGGGGGGTATACCTCACCAAGTGAGAAACAGATTCAAGTTATAGGTGACTGGCGACCAGGACTAGCGACCAACTATTCTCATCCTTTAATGGACAGTCATGGACTAATGGGGTAGCACCAGAGATGTGGGTTCGATTCTGACCTCAGGTGACTATCTGTGCGGAGTTTGCATATTCTCCCCGTGTCTACGCGGGTTTCCTCTGGTGCTCTTGTTTCCTCCCACAGTCCAAAGATGTGCAGGTTAGGTGGAGTGGCCACGTTAAATTGCCCCTTAGTGTCCAACGGTTAGATGGGGTTATAGGGATAGGGTGGGGGAATTGGGCCTGGATCGGGTGTTCTTTTGGAAGGTCGGTGCAGGCGCGATGGGCCGGGTGACCTCCTCCTGCACTCTAGGGATTCTATGGAAGTCAGTTTACAGAACCTCCTTTTCCGGCATTGCTAGTTTGGTGCTGGCTGTGGCTTGTAGGATAAGCTACCGGGAAGAATGGAAGAGTCTACCCAGAATTATGTTTTCTCTGCACATTGCCTGGATAACGGGGGACACTGGTTGATGTCTCATCCCAAATAAAGTCACCACCAACAGTGCAGCCGGCCCTACATTGGAGAATCAGCCTGGGCAATGGTTCAAGTGTCCAGAGTGGGACTTGAACCCACTTTTGAGTTTAAAGTGAGCGTATTATCCACTGAGTTAACAGTCAGCTGAATGGAGGGGAGTGTGGGAGGCAGTGAAAGTGCTGCAATCCTGTCTCCAAACTACATAGAATCACCCTTAACTTTTCAAACAACTGGGAGCAGCT
This sequence comes from Scyliorhinus canicula, assembly GCF_902713615.1. Lineage (NCBI taxonomy): Eukaryota > Metazoa > Chordata > Chondrichthyes > Carcharhiniformes > Scyliorhinidae > Scyliorhinus > Scyliorhinus canicula. Next base: position 15,482,477 of record NC_052170.1, read on the forward strand.
CGGTGACACAGTGGTTAGCACTGCTGTCTCACAGTGCCGAGGTCCCAGGTTTGATCCTGCCTTTGGGTCACGGTCTGTGTGGAGTTTGCACATTCTTCCATGTTTGCGTGGATTTCGCCCCCACAACCCAAAGATGTGCAGGTTAGGTGGATTGGCCACGCTAATTTTCCCCTTAATTGGAAAAAAGCAACTTTTCAAACAACACTTTTCTACTTCCTTTTTTCTTCTGAGGGGGGGGGGGAATTGCAAGTGACATTCACGCCACACAAGTGCCAGGCAATGGCTGTCTTCAACAAAAGAGAATCTAACCACCTTCTCTTGACATTTAGCAAGATTACCATTTCTGAATCCCCTAACATGAAATAGACCAGCCGTATAGATACAAGAGTCAGCCAGATGTTGGGAATTATGCAGCAGGTGTTTCACCTCCCAACTCTCCAAATCCTGCCCACTATCAGCAAGGAACAAATCAGGAATGTGATGGAATACTCCTTCACTTGCTTGGATGAGTGCAGCTCCAGTAACACTCGAGATGCTCAACACCATCCAGGACAAAGCAGTCCGCTTGATTTACCCCCCATCTGCCACCTTAAACATTAACTTGCCCCACCACCGATTCACACTGGTAGCAGTGTGTATCATCTCTCCTTTCTCCCTTTTGCTCTGTCTCTATCCCTTCCTTTTATTCTTTCTTTCTCTCCACCGCTTTCTTTCTCTCATTATTTTCTTCTTTCCCCCACTCTTTATCCTCCGCTGCAGCATTTCATCAAGGTTCCTACTACAATGCTCTTTCAAACCTGTGACCTATATAATCTACAATGACAAGGGGACACTACAACCTGCCAGTTCTCCCTCAGGTGGCCCACCATGCTGACTTGAAAATATATCACTGTCCCTTCATTAACACTGGGTCAGAATCCTGGGACTTGTGCTCCAACAACATAGTGGGTGCAGCACCTCCACTAGATGGGCTGCAGCAGCTTAAGAAGGCAGCTCACCACAACCTTCTTAAGGGCAATTAGGGATGGGCAATGAATGTTGGCCAGCAATGCTCACAACACAAGAACAAATAAAAACAAAAAGCGGTATGTCATTGCATAATCTTAGAAAAATTTAGTTACGGAGTGTTTTTAAAAAAACAATGGAGTGATAATGAGCTTTGGCTATTGAGGGTTGGAGTGATGGTTGTATGGAGGACATACGGTATTAAGGTAATAGTAATGGTTTGAAATAACGGCTAATGCTAGTATAGTTCGTGGGCACTGTGTGCATGTCTGGCCATTTAACACCCAGTGACTTAATCCCCTGCTGTCCATTGCTGGAGATGATCAGTGATGCGAACTAATGATTGTGTGTTAGGGCACCACAGTGGCGCAGTGGTTAGCACTGCTGCCTCACGGCGGCGAAGTCCCTGGTTCGATCCCGGCTCTGGGTCACTGTCCGTGTGGAGTTTGCACATTCTCCCCGTGTTGCGTGGGTTTCGCCCCCACAACCCAAAGATGTGCAGGGTAGGTGGATTGGCCATACTAAATAGCCCCTTAATTGGAAAAAATGAATTGGGTACTTTAAATTTATAGAAGAAACTAATGATTGTGTGTTAATGTTGAGCTAAACGGCATTAACTTTTACTTTTAAGTCTGTCTCATCTTTGTGGAGCATGCTCATTGGGCGAATTGGACATTCTGAATTCTCCCTCCGTGTACCCGAACAGGCGCCGAAGTGTGGATTTCCACAGTAACTTCTTTGCAGTGTTAATGTAAGCCTACTTGTGACAATAATAAAGATTATTATTGTGTCATAATGGCCATGAAGTAGACAATTTCATCCTTAAGTCCATGCTGACGTGCTAGAGCAATCCAGTAAATTCCATTCCCCTCACCCTGGCCCCATTGCCATGCAAGTTTATGTCTCGCTAGTGCCCATCCAATTTCATTTTGAAATCATTGATCGTTTCCACTTCCACCACCTTTATTGGCAGTGGGTCTCAGGATACTGCTGTACGTCTTGATCTTATTCAACCAAATTGGCCCTAACTATTTGGATACCCCTGGTCTGGGGGCTCTTCATCTGTCCTGTTCAGCAGCCTCAGGAGTTGAGAGGGGAATGGATAGGCAATTGGTTCCCTCTGCTTATCACACACATGCTGAACTTGCTGTTTTGAAAAGACTTGTCTTCCTTTTCTCTCTTCCTCATTCTTTCTCTCCTTTCTCCCTTTTGCTCTGTCTCTACCTCTTTTTTTATTCTTGCTTACTCTCCACCCCTTTATGTCTCTCTCGTTCTTTTTCTCTTTCCCACTCTTCTTCCTCTGCTGCCAAGCACAGGTAAACTCCGGATCTAGAGTCTAGAGTTGCCTGTCCTGAACATTGCTACCAGGACGATGTGCGATTATCAGCCACCGGTTTGGGCTTTAACTCAGTGGTGCTAAAGTGCATATGCAGTGATGAATGAGCACAGCAGGAAGAAATGTTGCTCCCGTTCAATTATCCAAACTTGATGGATTCTGGTGGCTCCCTCTTGGAGCATGTCCGATCCCAGATCCTTGCTACTCGGACCCTCAAAGCCTTAGCGACGCTCATCTAATTGTGCTTTCACTCCCTTTTCACTGGTCTGTCCTCTTTGAAGTTTTGTGAGCCTGGAGGTTTAGTCATTGATGGATGAATCCTAAATCAGAACACCCAAGATCTGGATGTCAGCGGATAGGGTACAGTGCAAGTTTAAAACCTTTATTTCACTGAGGCAAAAAGCCCCTGAACTTTTCCAACCTAAACTCGCTGCTGTTAAGATTAAACAACTCAATTTTTATTTATTGCCGGTATTACGGCAGACAGTGGCGCAATGGGACTATGGGACTAGTAATTCAGAGACCCAGGGTAAAACTCTGGGAACCCGGGTTCGAATCCCACCACTGCAGATCACAAAATAACTCTGGAATTAAATGCCTAATAATGACCGTGTAACTATTGTCGATTGTCGTTTAAAAAAAAAAAACCCTCTGGTTCGCTAATGTCCTTTAGGGAAGGAAATTGTCTGGCCCAAATCACCCCAGACCCATAGCAATGTGGTTAACTCTTAACTGCCCCTTAAAGGGCAATAAATGCTGGGCCACACCCATATCCCATGAATGAATGAATTTAAAAAAATCAGATGAACCTGTCCACATTTGTGATGACTTCTACTTTATTTGCGCTGAGAATGGCTTCCTGAAGCTGCAGCATGGTTTCACATTGCAAGCAGATTCAGAGAAGGTTTCCCTCATGAAGAACAGTTGAGCAGGTTGGACCTATACTCATTGGAGCTTAGAAGAATGAGATATGATTTTATTGAAACATATTAAGGTTCTGAGGGAGCTTGACAGGGTAGGTACTGGGAAGATGTTGCCTCTTGTGGCAGAATCTAGACCGACAGGGCATGAGTTAGAAGTAAGGGATCTCTATTTAACATCTCACCCGAATGATAACGGGCTGGATTCTCTGCCATGCCGCACCACATTTCTGCCTCGACCCACCGGCGGGATTCTCCGTTATGCCGGCTGGTCAATGGGGATTTCCCATTATGGGGCAGCCCCATGCTGTCGGGAAACCCCCGGGCGCCGGCAAAACGGAGACTTGCCGGCGGAGAATCCCACCCAACATTTCTGGTTCAGTACTGAATTGGAGTCAGTCCAGTTTCTGCTGTTGTCTTTGGAGAGAGTCTCGAGGTGGGAGTGATACCCACTAAACCTCAGCTGACCTCGGCAGTGAACCAAGTTGAGGGACAGGTTGATGATGTAAGCTTCCCTCCGCCGATCACTTATCTATGGACCTAATTACTGAATCATAGAATCATAGAATTTACAGTGCAGAAGGAGGCCATTCGGCCCATCGAGTCTACACCGACTCTTGGAAAGAGCACCCTACCCAAGTCCACACCTCTGCCCTATCCCCATAACCCAGTAACCCCACCCAACACTAAGAGCAATTTAGCATGGCCAATCCACCTATGGCACATCTTTGGACTGTGGGAGGAATCCGGAGCACCCGGAGGAAACCCACACACACACGGGGAGAACATGCAGAATCCGCACAGACAAGCTGGGAATAGAACCTGGGACCCTGGAGCTGTGAAGCAATTGTGCTAACCACTGTGCTACCGTGCTGGCCCCAAGTCCTCCTCTTTTCTGATACCTATACATGTGTGTTTTTCAATTTGTAGCTCTCTGTCACAAGTACAGCCCAGCATTCCAACCAACAGCAATTTGTATTTATGGATTGCTGATAAAATGTGCAACAGTGCGGCACGAAATTTGACACCGAGCCAAGAACAAAAGCTTGATCAAAGAAGTATGTTTTAAGCAGTGTTTTAAAGGAGGAGAGAAAGGAAGAGCGTTTTAGGAATGAAGGAAGTGGGAAACGTGCAAGAGGGCAGATTGGAGGAACACAAGATGCATAGAAGATAGGAGGAGGCCTTTTGGTCCTTTGAGTCTGATCTTCCATTTCTCACGATCATGGCTGATCCAACTCAATAGCCTAATCCTGCTTTCTTCCCATAACCTTTCATCCTATTCGCCCCAAATGCTGTATCTAGCTGCCTCTTGAATATATTCAATGTTTTAGCATCAACTACTTCCTGTGGTAATGAATTCCACAGGCTCATCACTCTGGGTGAAGAAATGTCGTCTCATCTTTGTCCGAAATGGTTTACCCTAAATCCTCAGACTGTGACTCCCAGTTCTGGACTCATCCACCATCAGGAACATCTTCCCTGCATCTATCCTGTCTAGTCTTGTTTGAATTTTGTAAGTCCCTACGTGATCCCCTGTCATTCTTCTGAACTCCAGCGAGGGTTTCCAGTATTCGTGTAACAGCTTCTCCTCATTCATGTTTCACTCAAATGTGTCGCTGAGTTGGGCATATGAACTGCACAAGCCACCATGGATGCTGACGTTCCGTGCTCACCTACTGTCTCGATGGCTCAGCGAGGTTGGTAAGGGCCTTGGCAACAGGCACACGGTTACTTTTCAAAAACCCCTGCTGAGCTGGTACCGGGAACTCTGCATCGTTCAAAGTAACCAAAGAGGAATCAACCTCTGGAGCCTGTTGACTGAATCTGTGCAGTAGATGGATCGATCTACCAGCTCGATGCTCCAAAGACTTTGATGACCATTTCAGCATTGAACATTGTTTGATTATTGTAACAATGATAGATGTTATAATACAGGCATCTGATGATAGGACCTATGGAAATTAACAATTTATTCACATCGGGGAATGTGCAATTTACTGACACAAAAGCTAATTTTGTATCTAATGTATGTAAAAATGTTATGCTAAGTCTTCCCATTAAAAGCTTCTATAAACTGACTTGGGGATTTCCCCTCTGATAGATGCCAGTGTTGCAGCTGTACTGGGACAGCTTGGCTAGGGGCATGGCTAATTCTGGAGCACAAGTCTTGTCGCAATATTGTCATATTAACTAACTTGAGAGAGACTACAGCACTCTGAGGTACAGAGGGATCTGCGTGTCTTGGTACATGAATCGCAAAAAAGTTAGTCTTGTACTGATTCAGGTACAGCAAGTGATTAGGAAGGCAAATGAAACGTTGACCTTTATTGCGAGGGAAATGGTATATAAAAGTAGAAATGTTTTGCTGCAGATGTGCAGCGTGCGGGTGAGACCACATCTGCAGTAGTTTGTGAAGTTTTGGTCTTATTTAAGGAAGGGCATATTTACATTGCTCATTTAACTGGTTCCTGAGATGAGGGTGGTATCGTATCTGGAAAATTTGTATAAGTTGGAGTTTAGTAGAATAGGAGGCGATCTTACTGAAACACATAAGATCCTGAGTGGTCTTGACAGGGTGGATGATGAATGGATGTTTGCCTTTGTAGGAGAGACCGGTAGTTGGGAACACAGTTTACAAATAAGGGGTCCCCCATTTAAGGTTTTTTTCTCCCAAGAGTTGAGAGTCTGTGGAAGTCTCTTCCACAGCGAGTAGTTAAGGCAGTGTCATTGAACATTTTAAAGCAGAGGTAGATAGATTCTTGACTACAAGGGAGTCAACTGGCATTGTAGGCAGGAGAGTGGCAGTGAGGTCACAATCAGATCAGCCATGATTTCATTGAATTGCGGAGCAGGCTCGAAGGGCCAGATGGTCTCCTCTTAATTTGTATGTTTGTATGTATAAGGAGCCTGCTTAATCCATAACCAGCTTTCGAGGGTGCGAGTCTTGTATGTGTGATCCTCCCTAAATGAAAGAAAGACCACTTCTATCCTGCCTTTCCCGACCTTGGGACATGGCAAACTGCTTTACAGCCAAATTGCAATGTAGTAAAAATAGAAAATGCTGGATAACCTCAGCAGGTCTGGCAGCATCTGTGTAGAGGGAAACAGAGTTACTGTTTCGTGTCTAAATGACCCTTCTACAGATGTAGTCACTGATATAATGTGGGGAACACACCAGCCAATTTGCATGCAACATGGTTCCATAATCTGCAATGAGATATGGACCAGGTAAGCTTTTGTTTATGTTGGCTGAGGGATACAAATTGGTCAGGACAGTGGCGAAAACTCTCCTGCTGTTTGAATTAGTGCATTCAATCTTTTATGCCTACCTGACAGGAATTGAAGTCGTGGATTAATATCTCCTCCCAAGCACAACCACAGGATTGGAATGGAGCGTTAGCCTGGGGTTTGTCCTCAAATCTCTGGAGTGGGATTTGAACCCATAGCCTTGTACATCAGAGGCAAGAGTGATCCCCACTGAACCAATAGCTATGAAGCTATGAGTAAAAGTTGTTCCATGGAAGCTCCTGCTATGGTTCAGTTGATTATATATAATTTTGATGTAAACCACACTAATTCATCCTATTCTTCAAGAAAATACGATTTGTAAAAAGAAGTTTGCAGTTGCTAGCTATTCAGAAGGCACCCAAGGCACTTTTCAGCCAAAGAAGTAATTCTGCTTTTCAAGCATAGTTACTGTTGGAGGTAACCGGAGTTTATAATGCAGCCGATACGAGACAGAACTTGCATAGCAGCCTCCGGGTGTCTCGCAAAGTTGCTGTTCTTGATGCCCCCATTTTCCAAAATGCTTCTAGTACAAGGGGTTATATTTAAACTAAAGCAAAACATTACATGTGCTGGAAAACTTAAAATGAGGCTGAAAATGCTGGAAACATCTAGTAGGTTTGTCTGGCAGAACCTGTGAAGAGAGAAGCCAAGTTTACCTTTCAGGCCGATGACAGGCTGGAGGCGATTCACCAAAATGGAGCGCAAGTGTTTGCACCGTCGTGAATGCCGTCGCGTTTCATGACGGCGCAAAACGGGCATGGGGATGACTGATTCTGTCCCCCATAAGGGGCCAGCACGGCGCTGGAGCGGTTCACGCTGCGCCAACCTGCGCAGGCGCAGTTGGGCCGATCCAACCTGCGCACGTGCGGGGGACTTCTGCGCACTGGCCCCGACTCAACATGGCGTCGGTGTTCAGGGGCCGGCTGCGCAGGAAAGTAGGACGGCGGGGGGAAAGAGGCCAGTCCGCCGATTGGTGGGCCCCGATCGTGGACCAGACCTCATCGGAGGCCTTCCCGGTGAAGGATCGCTTTTCCCCGCCCCACAGGCTGCCCCCACCCCGGGCCCTTCGTGCAGAGTTCCCGCTGGTAGCGACATGGGGTGAGCGGCGCCTGTGGGACTCTGTCGTATCCGCTCAGCCCATCCAGCCCAGTAACAAAAGGAAACATTCAATTACTCGACATAATCCCAATAGGTCCTTTTTCAAGTAATTGTTGGTCGTGCAGTCTGTTGCTTGAAGGAAAATTATTTTTTGTCAATAAGGGCATTTTAATCTTCGAGTACAGTGGCAGGTGGTGGGCTAGCAGATTTAACCTGGCACTGAGAAGAGTATGAACACACATAGGGGCACACCGGGCAGGGGAAGAAGATTGTCATTTGGGCCTGTTGCCTATCATCAAGGTGTGACTGATATCTTGGCCATCTCCTCACCACCACCCACACATTTCTCTTTACTCTCTTTGACCCTCCTCCCACTGGGACAGGTTATTATCCCATCTGGGCACAACTTTTCTCACGCACTCAATGTTAGCGAAACGGTTAGGCCCACTCAAACTGAGAGTTACATATATTCTAGAAGGACTCTGGCATTAATCAGTGAACCCTATACCCTCGCCCCTAATCCCCATCCACTGTTACAAAACAAATGGATCTAGTCCCAAATCTCACTTGCACATGAGCCAGGGGGTCAGTGTGCTGGCAGCAGTCAGACATAAACAGAAGCTGAGGGACATTATAGAGCTTTCCTCACTGCGATCTGTCATCACCATCCTGCATTGATGGGCTAAGGAGACACAAGGACCCCTCCCTCCCCCCCAGACCCAGCACTGTGAAGACTTATTTTCAAATGGACCTCCTCCCTTGGTTGCAAAGAGGTTGCAAGGCTTGGGGAGAGTGGGATACTGTAGAGCTGTCGGATAGCATGATGGTGTTATTGTGCGAAGCGGGAAGGGATGAGGCCATCCCTGGTCCTCCTGCCCATGCAATCCCTTTCCTCTGCCTGGCTTCCATCCTCTGGCTCATATTCAACCTCTCCTTCCACTCCCTCCTCATTAAAGGAGACGTTCCACCCTTCCTGGCCAACGTCAAGGACATCATCCCGCTGCTGCGCCAACTTATGGAGGGCAGAGCAGACCACTAAGATGCGGGAGACCCTCTGGGGACTACTACAGAGTCTCAATGCACCTGTCAAGAGCCTATTGAAATTTATGTAGTCCGATGCTCTGGCATAGAGTGCATCCGTGACCTCATTTGTGGGCAGATGACTGCGAAATGTCACACAGGTCACCTGTTGAATCTTGGAATGAATCCATGGCATTGACGTTTAGGGCTGCTGTCACCTATACGGCAACAGTGTGTGGATGCCCTCCTCCTCCAAGTTGGCTAGAATGTTGCATAGGTGCTGCACCTCCCTGTTGAAGTAGAGTCTCCTGCAACACTTGTCCGACAGCTCCATGAAGGACACCTGGGTCCTGTAAACTTCGGCCTCCTTCACCTTAAGTCCCCTGGCCGGCTCATGCTGTGTGCAGCCCTCAAGCCTGCCCTGTGTCCCCCAGGGCACCTGGGGCTGGGTTTCCCCTAGTTGCGGCAGCTCGCTCCTGCTAGAGTCTGATGAGCAGAATTGCCAGTTCCATTGGTTCCAGTCCGAGATCTCTCGGAAAGCTGTGAGCGATAAGAGACAGTGAGAGACAGAGACAGTCAGGTGGGTGTCCAACCTCAGACCCTTTCCTTCACTCTTTGTCCTTTGTCAGGGATAGGCAAGACTAAGAGGCATTGTTTTCACTCGGGCTGCATCATCCCGAGATCTCATTGCTGTCAGGTCTTTAAACTTAAGACTCCTGGGAGTAGCCATTCCTACACCTTATCCTGCAGCTTTTGCTCACTCACATGTCTGGCCCCCTCCCGATTACATCACTTGACTGACCCTGGTAAATGCCATTTACCCTTCAGAGCTGCCTGTGGCATCCCATCTAGTTGTCCCCTCCCTTGATATGTACAACACTAGGGTTCTAACAGGCTGTTTAAATGGTTGCCCGTTCCTCGTGGGAAGGGTCAAGTGGATACTTAGGTATACCCTGAAGGCTAATGGATACTCCATGACAGGCGCAGAGGTGCAGCAATTATGCTTACATATTCCCCCTCGGTCTCCTGCACCCAACCTTTTATCCTTGAAACATGAATTTTCACCCATATCCTTGACTTTGAGAATGTGGACAGCTGATATTGTTAAAGGTTAATTCTTGATGGCCAATTAGTTTGACGAGCATGACTCTCAGGATGTTAGAGGGTACACTTACTCTCCGAATCAGGGACATGCAGGAGGAAGAAGCTACACTCTTACTCGGGCTACATCATATCGAGATCTGCAGACTGACGGAACACTCTGAAAATTAAAAAAAACACTTGGCCTGCAGGCTTCAGGGCAACTGACACCAGCCGTGACCCCCATCCCGGAGGAGGCCCCCAAACATCCTTGAACCATTCTCCCTTGGAGCTGACCAGCAGGAACTATCCCCTTGTACACCCTAGTACTCCCCTCCTTCCTCCCTCTTGGAGGTACAGTGCCTGGTTCCTGTTTTAAAAAAACAGTTGTAATTCACGCCCTTTTTACATCACGCTGGTTGGTGGGAAGATTCACTGAAGTCAATTTTGAACTCGCTAATAAAATATATTCAAATTCTCGCTCTTCCTGGACATGAATCTGATTGCGTCATTTATTGGAGCCCAGGAAGATCACGTTTTAATATCTCACTGGCGCACATCCCGTTTTTGGCCTCTCACGATATTTTGCAGCCATTACAGGATTTGCACCCGCAGTTAATGGATCAGTAGAATTGTGCCCAGTGCCTTTCAGTTGGGATGTTAAACCAACGCCATGTCTGCCTTTTTGGATGACTGTAAAAAAATTCAAAGCACTATTTTGAAGAAGAGCGGGAGAGTTTGTTTTCCGCAGTATCGTGGCCAGAAGCGGACTTACAATGAAACAGACCATGCCTAGGCACAGGGCCCCAACCAATGGGATGCCCTGTGCTGGCCTGTGTCTGTGTGCACCAATCAGAGCTTGATAGGCTCAAATGGAGAGCTATCAGTGGGCAATGCAGAGCAACATCAGACTGATTGGTTGGGTACCCAAAGAGCATTTTTTTCAATCCCTAATTAAAGCCCTGGGGCTTAGATTACGGTGTGTATTGGGAACAGATGGGAAGGTGTGGATAGTGGATGTTAAAAACTCCCAGCGAGATTTCGGAAGGACAAAACCAGCAACCCAGGCGGCAAGAAGGTGCAGACCATCCATTGCCAATTCTGTCCCTGATTTCCAAACCCCTATCCAACCTGTTCTGGGATGCACTGGTCGGCTCCCAGACCCTCCTGCGCCGCGTTGTCCTCCTGAGTCACCGAGCTGGGATGGCTGAGAGTGTGCATCTTCTGCCCAGCTCCGACACCCTGTCGATGAACCGCGCTGGGTGTGGGTGAGTGACCACAGGTCACCATGAAGCCGTGGCTCCGTGATGAGAAGGGACAGCTCTTTCACTCCTTGGCTTTTTGCATGGCGGACGGGCAGGGCGAGCTGGACCTGGCTCATTCCCTGACCCTGGGGAGACACTACACCAGCACACAGAAAATAAGGATCCCCAACATGTGAAAGTAAAAGTCGCCATAGTCCCCAAGGACCATGGGCTGCTCTTCCCCTTTATCCTTTGCGAAAGAGCTGACTAGTGGTGATTTAAGCTTGAGGGTCACCACACCTCGGGTGAGGTTGAGAAGACCGGGCTTTCATGAATAACCTCAGCCTGTATGAGGAATGAACCCGTACTGTTGGCCCCAGTCTGCATCATGAACCAGCCATCCAGCAACTGAGCTAACCGACGCCCAACATGTACCAACGTATAACTAGGATGGAACCACTGGAGCAGTGAAGCTTATTTAAACAGCTGCTTGTCTAGCTGGGGCATAGGTACACATTTTCGTATTATGCAATTATTAAATACATATGCAATTACTAAATACAAATTGTAACCATGCTTACAATATTTTTGTTTAAGATATTTTATTGTATATTGAATGTGGGTTGTCTTTTCAACGTGCACTGGTCAGATAGGTATGAATGGTGCACGAGTAGTGAGGGATAGCATTTACCTAACTTGGACAGGTGATGTCAGCTTTTCAGTCCTTCCCCTTCTACATTTTGTCCCTTTCCTTTTTCTAACTCTTTTCCACATAGGCACATACACGTATTCTTGCCTTTTGGTCAGTTTCCAACATTCTTCAGGTGGATGAGCTCTGGTTCAAAAGTATTCAATCCTTTATTTGTAATGGTTATCCTGTGGGGACCTTGTGCTTTGACACACTTTCGTTATCATGATGTTCATCAATAATAAGGCCCCACAGGGTGGTTGCCCAATCAATTTTATCACCTGAAATCTACTAGCTCTAAACTACACAGTTAAAAGAAATAAAGTTTTCTCTTGTTTTGTGCGCAAAAGGATTGCTCAATTTCCAATATTGGCCCTAAATTAGCGATAGATATTATATTGGAACTAAATTCTTTTGTTAGGCAGTTCATTTCCAAATTATATTTTCCAATATTTTTACCACACTGCCCTTCGCTTTCTACCCTAAAAGCTCTTTGGGAGCAAGATTTTGGTCAAAATACTCCAGCCGTTAGCTGGCGGTGGGATTCTCTGGTCCCAGTGGCAGTGCACTCCCCGCCTGTGGGTTTCCCAGCAATGTGGGGTGGCTTCAATGGAAATTCCTATTGACAGCCGCGGAAGTTTGGGCTATTTCCAAATACCTGTTTTCATGACCAGGTTTCGGTGGCCAGAAGCAGCTTGAGTCTCCGATCATCCAAATGTTGGGTCTTTATTTTGTGAAAGGCGAGTGCAGTTCAGGCTTAACCCTGCATCACTCACTCAAATGCCACGGATGCTCATCGACATCACATCAGCTCAGAAGATACACAAGTCTGAAGACCCGCACATCAAGACAAAGGAACAGCTTCTTCCCCACAACTACTCGACTCCTCAACGACTCTTCCTCGACAAATCTGCTCCCTGTAAGAACACTATTCACGACGTCCTATGCTGCTCTTGCTCATGTATTGCTTGTTTGGCCCTTGTTCTGCACTGTAACAATCACTATTTGTTGATGTACCATTTGTCAATGTACTCTGTCAATTATTCTTTTGTCTACTACGTGCGTATTGTGTACGTTCCCTTGGCCGCAGAAAATACTTTTCACTGTACGTGTGATAATAAATATCAATAACACACCGTTGTAACAGTGCTAAGACATCACTATTTTTATTGTGCATATATATGTATCTACAAGGCTAATTTACAACATTTTAAAAGCTGGACATAGACTTTAAAATTACAAACCACGCCGGGCACTGACTTTTAAACAAAAGGAACTTTCTGACAGTATCAGAGAAGCTAACAACTTGTTACCTATGAAGAAATGCTAATGACCCTGTGAGCTGCGAAGACCAAATTCCCAGGGAATTATACAAAGGCCATCTACATTTCCTACGCCAGGCCTGGCTAAGAGAGGCTACAAGACCGGTAGGACAAAGGACCCTGCAACCTCCTATCAAATTCTTAATGGTTGTAGCATTAACAATCTGGGGGAATCTGATATTGCCTAGTGGGGTCACAATGCAGTGTGCCACCTTCTACCTCGCAGCTCAGAATAAGGGCTCGATCCTGATGAATGCCTGTTTCCCCCTTCTACACTGTTTCTGCTGGGACTTCTGAACTTTTATACAAGACTAATTCATCTCTACCTGCTCATCCCATTGTGGAAGTTGTCTCTACTGGAAAAGTGAATTATCCAGCATAAGTCAGCATCCTGCCGACCTCTGTGAAGGAATATACCATTGGCTTTGATTCTAGATTCCAGAATCTAGACTCACGTGAAACAATTCTTCTGTGGTCTTTACCCTGTGAATCTTCCTTTCTCTATCTCCCCGCTCCTTTTATTATATGAATGAGAAAGGAGGCTATATTGTTACCCTCATCTTGTGTCTGAGTGTATGCAAATAAACTACCCCTTTAAGTTTACCCTATCTCGAATTTGCCGTGGGGCCAATAATAGAAATTGGATCATACCAAAACTGAGGGGCTGGGAAGTACGCCATTGCTTATAAAGGGGGAAATCAGAAATTGAAACATCTTTCTGGTTGCGGATGAGTGGCAAGAGGAAGCGTCAAAGCTGTTTAACTTAACTCAGAAACTAATTAACTCAGCACCTTTCTCTCATGCCCACATGTCTGTCCTTGGACTGCTGCAATGTTCCAGTGAAGCCCGTCTCCAACTGGAGGAGCAGCACCTCATCTTCCGGTTGGAAACATTACAGCCCACGGAACTCAACGTTGAGTTCAGCAACTTTAGGCTGTGACCTTTCTCCTCCATCTTAAAATATCTCATACATCTTTGTCTCAATGGAAAAACACTCCCCCCCGTCCCCTGGTCACCCATTTCTTGTTCTTAAGGTTGCTGCACTTTTGTGGCAATCTCTCCCAGCTACAGTATAGTGTCTAACCAATTTTCCCCCTCAGTTCTGATGAAGAGCAAAACAAACTCAAAACATTAACACTGTTCTCTCTCCCAACAGATGCTGCCAGTCCTGCTGAGTTTTTGCAGCATCCTCAATTCTGATTCCAGCCTCTGCAGTATTTTGCTTATTTTACTGTTTAAATTAAACCCCTTTCGTGTCTGTAACATAATCTAAACACATTGTGCGGCTAAACTACATAATCGCTTAATTTATTTGGAACATAAACAAGCAAAATATAAAACCTTGGCACAGCACTAATGCAATGCAACCTAACCATTGAAAAATACACAGCAAAAGACACCTTTTCTGAGCTGCTCCTTGGGCACACTGCCTCTGGTGGTGTCTGTAACAGATAATTTCTCAAGTCCTTCTGCCTTGCTCCTCATAAAAAGGAGAATCCTAATAATGAACCCGGAGAAAATATCTTATTTATATATAAATGTATATATAGGTAGGGACTTCTGGTGGCAACAGGTAGGAAAAGGTTGCACATAAGGTGGCTCCTGCCATAGTCATTGTTTTTTTGCAGAGAAGGAATTTGTCGGTGAAAATATGTTGAAATCTATGAAGAGGGTTGATGGTAAGAAGATTACAGGGGGTAATCCTTTGATGGACCCGCCAGTAAGCTCGCAAAGTCCAGCAGGAGGCAAGGCGGCGGACCCGGCCTTGGATGGGGCCGTCCATATCACCGTGGAAACGCTGACATGGGGTGATGCCGCAGGTATTTGAAAAACAGTTTGCAAATAATTTTGAAGAGCAGGGCAGGGCAGTCAATTGAGGAGGCACTTGGCCCGATTAGGGAGAAGCTAGAAAAAACTTTGGTGACAGAGCGTGGAGAGATGCTGAAGAATGTGGAGGCGATCAAATCACCTTGTTGGAAGCTGAGATGGGCTTGATTGAATGGATTCGATTGGGATTTTAATAGGGATGGTGGGGAGCGGTTGGTTTGAGATGTTTTGTAGTTTGTATCTGGTGTACGTTTGGAATTGAGGGGGCTACTGTTGTTGGAGGGGTAGTGGTCAGGGTAACAGTATGGGGAATATATGGCCCCCTGGGGGGGACCTCGCGTATTGCAAGGGTGTTGGGCTTTGGTAACACATCCGCAGTTGGAACAGGTTGGGGAGTGTTGTTTTTTTTCTTCGTTCTTTGAGCATGTATCCTGGGTGGGGGGGTTACCTTTGCTAGCTGTAAAGTTTCAGCTGCACGGGAGTTGCATGGGTGGAGGGGCTGCAGCTTGTTGGACCCGCTTCAACAAGATTCAGTGAGCCTAGCTTATTTGTTTGGTAGGGAGAATGGGAGAGGGGATGGTGTGTCTCTAGAAAGCTTTTTCTCAGGTTTATGGGGGATGGGGTAGGGATCTGACTAGGACTGAGAGTTTTTCTGTGCCTCGTCTAAGGGGTGGGATTGGTGGCTGTCTTGGGTGGGCCCTGGGCTCGGGCCTTCTGGCTGTGGCGACCTTTGTCTTTTATCTTTAGGAACTGGACACAATCAGTGGGCCCAGTGGAGCCGGTGGTGATAAGTTGGGGGGGGGGGGGGGGGGGTTCCAAGAGTAGGGGTTTGTTAATGGTAATTTGTTTGTTTGGATTCACTTAATTTGTGATTTATAAATTGAAAACCTTAATAAAAATATTTTCAAAAAATATATATAGTTAGTGATGGACTCTAATGATTTGTCCTCCACAGCAACACATCATAGCAAAGTACAGGAAATTATAGAAATTAATCTCATCTCAGAGTGGGAATTTCTTGGCTTCCCATCCCGGCATGTTTTCTGGCAGCAGAGGCAGCTCGCCATTAGCCGTGAGCCGGATCTTCCAGCTGTGCCAGTGCTTTGTGTGCCTTGCCCGTTCTGTCGCCAGGAAGTACGAAATGGGGTTTACCTTCAGAGGGACTGGAAGATCCCACTGGTGGGAAGGATCAGAAAATCCTGTCCTCAGTGTTGTTCACACCTACTTGAAGCTAATGGAAAAAATAAATCACACGTTTAATTTCTATATGCAACCTAAGATCAGGGACCATTAATATCAATTTGAGACAATAAGCAGCTTAAGAAATCAGCATTTAAAATATCTTCTTCAAATAACTTATTATTTGCTTGATCCTGGACTAAAAGTGGTTGAATCTTGAAGCAACTTGCCATTCAATAACTCATACTGTATCTTCCCTCTGGAAAAAAATTAAATAAAAATTAATGTGACGATCTTCGCTCTGCTTAGTTTCACAGATATGGATGCAGCAACAGATGAAATGCCAAGACAAGTAGGACAATTAGGTCTGCTCTGGGACCTCTCATTGTGCCAGACTGCGATATGTG
Source organism: Scyliorhinus canicula (assembly GCF_902713615.1). Taxonomy (NCBI): domain Eukaryota; kingdom Metazoa; phylum Chordata; class Chondrichthyes; order Carcharhiniformes; family Scyliorhinidae; genus Scyliorhinus; species Scyliorhinus canicula. Next base: position 15,498,891 of record NC_052170.1, read on the forward strand.
GGGAAGGGAAAGGGAAAGCGGCAGGGAGTAGGGAGTTAAATGGAAGGATAAGCAGCAGGTTAGCATATGTGCAGGTGGGTTTAAGTTCAAGGCAGACTAGGAATGAAGCAAAAAGGAAGGATAATTTAGGACATCTCATGATGTCCAATTTCTCTAATAATGATAAGAAAGTCAACATTAAGGCACTTTACCTGAATGCTCGTAGCATTCGTAACAAAGTTGATGAATTAACGGCAGAAATCATCGCAAATGAATATGACTTGATAGCCATTATGGAGACATGGTTGCAGGATGGTCACGACTGGGAGTTAAATATCATGGGGTACCAGACGTTTCGGAGGGGTAGACAGGTATGTAAGGGAGGTGGAGTAGCACTAATAATGAAGGACGACATCAGGGTGGCATTGAGGGATGATATAGGTTCTATGGAGAATGAGGTTGAATCCATTTGGGTAGAAATTAGAAATTCTAAGAAGAAAAAGACACTGATAGGCGTAGTCTATAGGCCACCAAATAATAGCATCACACTGGGACGGGCAGTAAATGAAGAGATAACAAATGCCTGTGAAAAGGGTACAGCAGTTATCATGGGAGATTTTAATCTGCATATAGATTGGTCAAATCAGCTCGGTCAGTGTTGCCTTGAAGAGTTTGTTGAATGTATCCGGGATAGTTTTCTGGAACAATATGTAATGGAACCGACGAGAGAGAAAGCTATCCTAGATCTGGTCCTGTGTAATGAGGCAGGAATAATTAATGACCTCGTCGTTAGGGATCCTCTTGGGAGGAGTGATCACAGCATGGTTGAATTTAGTATACAGATGGAGAGTGTGATGATAGAATCCAATACCAGGGTCCTATGCGTGAACAAAGGGGACTACGATAGAATGAGGAAGGACCTCGCTAAAGTAGACTGGAAAAAAATATTTTATGGTAGGACAGTTGAGGAGCAGTGGAGTACTTTCAAATAAATCTTTCATAGTGCTCAACAAAAGTATATTCCAGTGAGAAGGAAGAATTGTAAGAAAAGAGGTAATCTACCATGGGTGTCTAAGGAGATACATGAGGCTGTCAAATTGAAAGAGAAGGCTTACAAAGTGGCCAAGATCAGCGGGAAACTAGAAGATTGGGAAAACTTTAAAGGTCAGCAGAAAGCCATGAAAAGAGCCATAAAGAAAAGTAAGATCGAACACGAAAAAAAACTGGCACAGAATATAAGGACAGATAGCAAAAGTTTTTATAATTATATAAAACTAAAAAGAGTGGCTAAAGTAAACATTGGTCCATTAGAGGATGAGAGTAGTCATTTAGTTATGGGATATTATGAAATGGCGGAGGCATTGAACAAATATTTTGTATCGGTCTTCACAGTGGAGGACACTAATAACATGCCAGCAATTGACCGAGAGAAGAAGGTAGGTGAGGACCTGGAAACCATTACTATCACGAAAGAGCAAGTGTTGGGCAAGCTAATGGAGCTCAGGATAGATAAGTTTCCTGGCCCTGATGGAATGCATCCTAGGGTATTGAAAGAGATGGCTGGAGTAATAGCAGATGCACTGGTGGTAATTTTCCAAAATTCGCTGAACACTGGGGCAGTCCCAGAGGATTGGAAAACAGCAAATGTGACGCCACTGTTTAAAAAGGGAAGTAGACAAAAGATGGGTAATTATAGACCGGTTAGCTTAACCTCTGTCGTGGGGAAGATGCTCGAGTCTATTATCAAGAAAGAGATAGGAGGGCACCTCGATAGAAATTGTCCCATTGAACGGACGCAGCATGGATTCATGAAGGGCAGGTCATGCTTGACGAATCTCTTGGAATTCTATGAAGACATTTCAAGCAAGGTAGACAAAAGCGACCCAGTGGATGTGGTGTACCTAGATTTCCAAAAGGCCTTTGACAAGGTACCGCATAAGAGCGTGCGGATCCTCCGCTTTTGCCATTATACGTAGTCTGACTTATCCCGATGCGCCGGACACGAAAACTTTCCAAGAAGTAACGGAATTGGTGAAAGAGCATTACGACCCAAAACCATCCCTCATTTTGCGTAGGTACAGATTCTACACAGTGAAGCGGGAAGACAGGGAGTCAGTCACAAATTTCTTGACCCGCCTGAGAAGGCTGGCGGAAAAATGTGAGTTCGGCCCGACGCTAAATGAAATGCTTCGGGACCGGTTAGTGTGTGGTATAAACGACCTCACAATACAGAAACGCCTGTTGGCGTTCAACGGAGCTAGACTGCAGGCAGGCGTTACAGCTCGCACTGTCCCTAGAAAAGGCAGCAAGTGGGGCGCAGGAACTACAGGGCACGCCAATGGAGGTAGATACCTGTGAGAGGGACTACCACAACGGGTCCTGCTACCAGATAGCCGCTCTCAGGAAAAACCTGAGGAATAGAGGAAAAAAGGAAAACCCCAGAACTGCCCCCAAGTCTGCCAGGACTAACTGGAGACAGAGGGAAGTACCGGCTGAGGCTCCCCCAACAGAGAAGGACCGTTTCTGGCACCAGACAGAGTGGGGTAACAACGACAGAAACCCTAGAAGAAGGTGGCAAAAGAGGAATAGCAGGTGGGGACGCAGGGAAGTACACAACCTAGACGCCCCATCCTCCTCCGAAGGGGAACAATTATATAATATTACAACGAAGAAAGCAGAACCCATTAGGATTACCCCACGGGTGAACGGGCGGCCGACAATAATGGAAATAGACACGGGTGCGGCCGTATCAGTAATGGGAGTGGCAGCATTTAGAAAAATCAAAGATGGACTCCAGCCACTAACCCTAACAAAAACATCGACGAAACTTAAAACCTACACGGGGGAACCCCTGGAAGTTCTAGGCACGACTCATGTACCTGTGCAATATGAGAAACAATTGCTCAGATTACCGTTGACGATAGTAGAGGGCTCCGGACCGAGCTTAATTGGACGGAACTGGCTGAAAGACCTAAAATTAGATTGGATGAAAATTTTCCAGAGTGGAAGCGGGCAGTTGAGTGGAGTACTCCAAAAATACCCGGAGGTCTTCCAGGAAGGTTTGGGGGAAATCATAGGCGCCAAAGCAACTTTGCACGTGGACCCAGAAGCCCTTCCGAAATTTTGTAAGGCCAGGCCGGTACCTTTTGCATTAAGGAAGAAAGTAGATGATGAAATAGAAAGGTTACGGCGCGACGGCATTATCAGACCAGTACAGTTTTCGGAATGGGCAGCGCCGGTGGTACCAATTTTGAAGCCAGACGGCTCGATACGTCTCTGTGGAGATTTCAAACAGATAGTAAACAAATACGCACTGCTGGACAAATACCCAATCCCGAAAATAGACGACCTATATGCCAAATTGGCAGGTGGGCTTTTGTTCACGAAACTAGACATGAGCCACGCCTACCTGCAGTTAAAACTGGACAAGGGCTCCCAGAAGTTCGCTACGATCAACACCCTGAAGGGCCTTTTTCGTTATACTAGGCTACCTTTTGGAGTGTCATCAGCCTGCGCTATATTCCAGCGTACGATGGAAAATATTCTGCAGGGACTACCGCAGGTGGCGATTTATTTGGACGATGTCTTAATCACGGGTAGGACAAACAGGGAACACTTAAGGAACTTGGAGGAAGTGCTCAGGCGTTTCGCAAAGGCAGGCGTACGGCTAAAAAGGGAAAAATGTGTTTTTCTGGCCCCACGAGTGACGTACCTGGGATATAAAGTAGACGAGTCAGGCTTACATCCATTAGAAGACAGAGTAAGGGCAATAAAAGAAGCCCCAGCTCCCACCACGGTCCAGGAGTTACAATCATTTCTAGGGTTGGTAACCTATTATGGAAAATTTATTGAAAATAGGGCATCCATCCTAGAACCCCTCCACCAGCTACTAAAAAAGGGGCAAGAATGGAAATTGTCCACCCGCCAAAACCGAGCATTTAGGGACATTAAGGAACAGCTGTCATCCGAAAATGTCCTAGAGCATTATGACCCAAGGAAGGAGTTGGTGGTCACTTGTGATGCATCCCCCTACGGCGTAGGAGCCATCTTAGCCCATAGAGGAAGGAATGGGGAAGAACGGCCAATAGCCTATGCTTCGAGGACCTTGGCGATGGCTGAGAGGAAGTACGCCCAAATCGAGATAGAAGGACTGGCGGTGATATTCGCAGTAAAAAAATTTCACCAGTATCTGTACGGGCGGAAATTCACCATAGTGACGGACCATAAGCCGTTATTAGGGTTATTAAAAGAAGACAAGTCAATACCCCTGATTGCATCAGCTAGAATCCAACGCTGGGCGTTGCTACTGGCGGCATATAGATACGTTCTGGAGCACAGACCGGGAACGTGAGTAGCACATGCAGATGCTTTGAGCAGACTTTGCCTCCCGGACACTCCGCCACAAATACCAAAAGTAGAGGAGACAGTAATGACTCTAAATTTTTTGGACACCCTACCAGTAGACGCACAACATATTCGGTTGTGGACGCAAAAAGACCCAGTTTTAGCCAAGATGAAGCATTTACTGCTAACAGGGGAACTGGAAAGACCAGTGGAGCCCCAGATGCACCCACACTGGAGCAGAAGGGACCAAATAACCGTAGAAGACGGTATCCTATTATGGGGAGCCCGGGTAATCGTCCCAGTTCAGGGCCGTCAGGCAATCTTAACTGAGTTACATCACGGACACCCAGGGGTGTCTAAAATGAAGATGCTAGCTCAAAGCTACGTTTGGTGGCCAGGTTTGGACACAGACATAGCAGCCTTGGTACGTCGGTGCCAGGAGTGCCAACAGGGACAAAGAGTGCCACCAGCGGCGCCATTGCACCCGTGGGAATGGCCAGGCAAACCGTGGACCCGCCTGCATATTGACCACGCCGGCCCTTTCATGGGCTCAATGTTTTTGGTGAAAGTGGGTGCCCACTCCAAATGGTTGGACGTCCACCGGGTAAACACGGCAAGCACAGCATCGACAATTGAAAAGCGCAGGGCCTCGTTTGCAACACATGGACTTCCGGAGGTATTGGTGTCGGACAACGGAACGGCATTCCCAAGTGGGGAATTTGGAAAATTCCTGAAGGAAAACGGAGTCCGTCACATCAAAACGGCCCCTTACCATCCAGCGACCAACGTCCTGGCAGAGAGAGCGGTCCAGACACTTAAAGCGGGACTCAAGAAGCAGCCGGCAGCGTCAATAGACACAAAGCTCTCCCGCTGGCTGTTTGATTACAGGACCACACCGCATTCCACAACGGGCATACCGCCAGCTGAACTCTTAATGGGAAGGCGGCTGCGAACGAGGCTGAGTCTCCTTTTCCCAAATTTAACGGGGAAAGTGGAGAAACAACAGGAGGCCCAATGCAGGGGGCATGATAATAGTCGGCAGCAAAGACATTTCCAGGTGGGGGCACCGGTTTGGGTCAAGAATTATGGGAATGGACCAACGTGGGTCAAAGGCACGTGAGTCCCAAACAGGGCCCATATCCTATGAGGTTTCAATAGGAGGTAAGGTGCTGAAGAAACACCTAGACCAAATAAGGGCAGCGGAACCACACCTGGAGGCAGGCGAAGCAGGACCGCCTCAAGCTGAGATAGCCCAGACGGAAAGGATACCCACACCCCAGCCCCGAGCAATTTCTCCAGACCCCGTCATCCAGTCATCAGAGTCGGAGATGGACACACTCAACGAGGCCGCCGCGACACCTCTCCCCGAGGAGGAGGAAGAACAACTTCCAAGGAGGTCGTCAAGGAAAAGACGGGCACCTATAAGGTACACCCCGCCCACTTCGGAGAACGACCCGGCGGACGACACAGAGGTGACAGACCCAGACATGAGGAGCAGGAAGAAGCTCAGAGGAATGCCAGCTGGCAGGAATTCCTCGGACCTTGGGGGAGAGGGGTGTAATGAACTCCAATTGGCTTTATTGGTTGGCCAATTGGAGTATGAGCTCCCTCAATGATAGCTCATTGAGGGGGCCCATATAATCACCTGTGTAGGCTTTGTGAGCAGTCTTAAGTTGACTGGACTGCTAGCAGCACTGTTTGTAGCTGCTCCTGTAATATTGTTATTGTAAATAAATATTGGAGTGGTGACGGAACTCCTGCCTCCCGTGGATTACTACACCTACCGAAAGGAGTAGTAGACGCTACTTCATTGAATATATTTAAAGATAGGGTAGATGTTTTTTTTGAAAATAAAGGAATTACGGGATATGGCGAGAATGCGGGTAAGTGGTTCTGAGACCATGAAAAGATCAGCCATGATCTTATAGAATGGCGGAGCAGGCTCGAAGGGCCGGACGGTCTACTTCTGCTCCTAGTTATTATGTTTTTATGTGGGCAGTGTATCTTACTTACACAAAGGTCTGTCTCGTTGTCTGTAGGCTATGTTTCAAGAAGATCCTTTAATGGATGTTTGCAGCCTTTAAGCCATTCAGTACTCACAATTTTTACAGTGCAGAAGGAGGCCATTCGGCCCATCGAGTCTGCACCGGCTCTTGGAAAGAGCACCCTACCCAAGGTCAACACCTCCACCCTATCCCCATAACCCAACACTAAGGGCAATTTTGGACACTAAGGGCAATTTATCATGGCCAATCCACCTAACCTGCACATCTTTGGACTGTGGGAGGAAACCGGAGCACCCGGAGGAAACCCACGCACACACAGGGAGGATGTGCAGACTCCGCACAGACAGTGACCCAAGCCGGAATCGAACCTGGAACCCTGGAGCTGTGAAGCGATTGTGCTATCCACAATGCTACCGTGCTGCCCGTATCTTACTTACTCAAATCCAGTGCAGCTGGAACTGCTGAAAAGACTTACCCACACAACGGACTCAGTATTGTTGGGAGCAGGGCAAACTGATGAGATGGCTGTGTCGTGTCTCTGTGCAGTTCTTATAAACCATTTCTTGCACTCCTGCCTTACCTTTGGGGGGGAAAAAAAACAAGCAGATTTTCAGAGTGATGCTCCCACTGCTAACTAGTAAAGTTCCACTTTGCTGCTGAGTAGTATATTTATGAATCCGAAATTATACTTTCTTTTTTCCTCACCTACTCCTCTTTAAGTTGGAAGGATGCTAATGCTGAGAATGAAATACTCCCCGTTTCAGGCACTCTGTCAACTTAAAAGCACTCCAATGGCAGGCATAATATGGCTGCCTTTAAAGTAAAGTTCGGCTGAGAATCAGACTCAGAAAAACAGCTCCTGCCTACCCTCCGCACAACTGCACATATTTACATCTCCTAGCTATGGTATCGTCACAAATGGAAACATCTCCACGTCTACCTCTTGAACCCCAAAGATCTCTGAAGTGATCACCTCTCAGTCTTCTATTTTGTAGAAAATGGAGCCCGAGCCTTAACTTCATTGTTGTAAGCAACAACTTTTGCACTTTCTTCAGTGTCCTTTGTGATACATGACATTTTGTAATACGTGCACAGTGGTTAGCACTGCTACCCCACAGCGCCAGGAACTCGGATTCGATCCCAGCCTTGGGTGACTGTGGAGTTTGCACTTTCTCCCCCATGTCTGCATAGATTTCCTCCGGATGCTCTGGTTTCCTCCCACAGTCCAAAGATGAGCAGGTCAGGTGGATTGGCTATGCTTAGTGTCCAAAGATGTGCAAGTTAGGAGGGGTTACAGGGATAGGGTGGGGGAGTGGGACTAAGTAAGACGCTGTTTCAGAGGGTCACCCAAATGGCCTTCTTCTGCATTATAGGGATTCTATGGATGTAATCTCACACTACTCCGAGCATAGTTTAATTTAACATTACACTGGCACATGCAATACCCACAATCTTATATAATTGTACCTCAGCATTAAAAACACATAGGATAAGAAAAATTAGGAAGCCCTGGAGGGATACGAGTATATCAAATACATATTCCAGTATTTCGTCGTTGTTAAAATATCCAATAATCCAGGGACATCCCAGGATAAGCACTTGTACGAGGATTTTAAATGTTAGTATTCTGCAAGAAAGCAAAAGCATATCTATTAAGGATTTTATTGCAATATGAATCCATTAAATAACGTATACTCATGAGTTTGAATCTTAAATATTAATAATTTCAGTCTCACAAATCATCCTGTCCGATAATCCAGACCCACCACTTGACTTCTCCGATATTACCTTCTATTCATCATTGCTCCTGTACTCTAATACCGGTGATGAAAATTTTAAGTTACATTGATCCTGCACTCTGTATAGTAACTTGTAATTCTTGTGATAGGTTACCTAGGTCACAGATCTAATATATTTGATGCAAAAATGCTAGTGAGGGACGAGTATATGGTGTTGTAATGCAGCAAGTTTCAGTGATCTAGAATGCACAGCCTGAAAGGGCGGTGGGAGCAGATTCAGCAATAACTTTAAAAAAGGGAATTGAATAAATACTTTAAAAAGGGATGAAAATAACTTTCTGGGCTTTGGGGAAAGAGCAGTGGATTAGGACTAACAGGATCGCTCTTAACAGAGATCCAGCGCAGACATGATGGACCAAATAGTGACCTCCTATGTTGTATGGTTCGATAAACGGCTGTCATGTGAGAGTATCTTTAAGAAATGGGCTTTTATAAACGGGTGTGTATATAAATAGCTGTAGTGAGAGTACCTTTAAGAAATGGGTGTTTATTACTGCAGTGATGTCAGAGTGGGTAGAGCTGGGCTGTCTGTCAGATTTTTACTTTCGCTTTAGGCTTTTTGCTGCAGGGTGGGTTTGGTTTCATTTTAGTTTGGGAGAAGCTGCAATCATAGCAGGATGTGTGTGAATCTCTGCAAGCTTATGAATGTCCATTTGCTGATTTCAACGTGGTAACTTCTCAGTAGTGAAGTTAAACCTGAGGTGCTTCTGTTAAAGGTTTTGTTTTTAAGTCTTATGGATGTTAAAAGGAAAGCTTAAAGGATTACTTAGTGCTGTAGTCTTTGGGAGTTGTATTTGAATTAATGGTTGCGAAGATGTTCACTGTATTTTTTTAAAAGGTTAATTTGAGTTCATAGAATAAATATTGTTTTGCTTGAAAAAATACTTTTCCATTTCTGCTGTACCACACCTGTAGAGTGGGCCGTGTGCTCCCCATACCACAATCTATTAAAAGTTGTGGGTCAGGTGAACTCCATGATACACTTTGGGGTTCTCTAAACCCTGGCCCATAACACAGCACATTTAAAATTTCATAGGAAAATCAACTTGAAATGAATGCTTTGCTTTGGGAAAAGTAACAAGACACTTTTTGGAAAAGAGAGCATACGAAGTGCAAAAGGGTATCTCCTCGAGGTGAATTTCTTTCTTATTTTTATAAAAAATTTAGAATACCGAATTATTATTTTTCCAATTAAGGGGCAATTTTAGCATGTTCAATCCACCTACCCTGCACATCTTTTGGGTTGTAGGGGTGAAACCCATGCAGACGCGGGGAGAATGTGCAAACTCCACACGACAGTGACCCAGGGCTGGGATTCGAACCCAGGTCCTCAATGCCGCATTCCCAGTGCTAACCACTGCGCCAATGTGCTGCCCTTGAATTTCCTTGTTAGACTTGGGACAATTTATTTTATTGCAGTACAACACTCACCTGGTGTCTTTGATCTTTGAGACTTCAACATTGCGCTCAGAAAGTTGTTCATTCAATATCCAGAATGTTTTAGCGAACAGGATCATATTGACCTGCAGGGCAATTGAAAACTCTTGATTTTAGTATCAGCAGCCAACTTTTCCAGCATACATGAAATACCAGGGGCAGGATTCTCCGAGCATCCGCGCAGAAATCGCAATCGGCACGGGGGCGGTCTATGCGGTATGGGTAGGGGGCCATTGACAGAAGCCCCCGCAGCGATTCTCCAAGTGTAACTGGCCGAGTTCCCGACGGTGTGGTTCTCTCATGGTCCTACCTGTTGGGAACTTGGTGTGGTGGCTGCGGATTCAGTCTATGGCTGCCCTGGTGGGGGGCGGGGTGGGGATCTTTCACCCGGGGGGGGGGGGGGGGGGGGGGGGGTGCTCACAGACGGCCAGGCTATCGATCGGGAGCCACCGATTCGTGGGCGTGCGCGATATCGGGGGGGCCTATCTTTATGGTACCGGTCCGCGGGGCAGGTGTGCCATATCGCGCCGGCCGCCGCCATGCGCACGCGCGTACCCCTGACTGGAAGTGCAGGGCCCCATTTCAGCAGCCGGAGCTGCGAGGACTACTCCGGGGACCTGCTAGCCCCCTTCAGGAAGGAGAATCGCCCGTGTTTTCACGCTGGAGTGGGGACACAGCCCCATTATTGGAGAATCCTGCCCCAGAGAACTGACATGTGGAGCAAACCTAAAATACAGTGGGAATATAGCAACGCAAAATGCCTAGTAGGAAGACTTTGAAATTAGTGTGAAATTTTGTTTGGTCTCAAGCTAGTTCCTGTTGGAGGCAAATAGTTTTTTTATTCATTCATTTGTGGCATCACAGTCCAAGCCAGTATTTATTGCTCTTGAGAAGGGCATGGTGAGTCACCTTCCTAAATACGACTGAATGGTTTGCTATGCAATTTCAGAGGACTGTCTGAAGTCACATATAGGCCACTATCGGTAAAGATGGCAGATTTCCTTCTCTATAAGAGCATTATTGAAACAGATGGATTACAACAATCCAGGAGATTCACAGTCACTGTTACTAGTTTTTAAAATTCCAGGTATATCTAATTCATTTAATTTATATTCGCCACTGAGCTTTGGACTCATGTCACCAGGATCTTGGTCCAAAATTGTAGCTTGCTACCCCATTAACATAACTGCTTGCTACCATATCCTGAAATGCTATGTACAGAATGACTTGTAAATAATAATAGCTTATTGTCACAAGTAGGCTTCAATAGATTGAAGTTACTGTGAAAAACCCCTATCAGACAAAGTTAGCGCTGATTTGCGAATCCTAATCAGAAATAGCATACCCCAGGGCAGCACGGTGGCGCAGTGGGTTAGCCCTGCTGCCTCACGGCGCCGAGGTCCCAGGTTCAATTTCGGCTCTGGGTCACTGTCCGTGTAGAGTTTGCACATTCTTCCCTTATTTGCCTGGGTTTCGCCCCACAACCCAAAGATGTGCAGGATAGGTGAATTGGCCAGGCTCAATTGCCCCTTAATTGGAAAAATGAATTCGGTATTCTAAATTTATTTAAAAAAAGAAATAGCATACCCTCACCAATGCTTTCTAGCAGCATTAGTGTGCTCTCAGAGACCATCTTTATTTCCCCCATTAACCATTTACATGCTACCTCTTGGGTGTCATCATCTACAAAGAAGGGGTCACATCAAAGACACCAAACTCTTTCTCTCCACCTCCAGGTTGTCTCAGGTTTTCTGACAGCTGACATAAATTTCTTCCAACTCAACACTAGCCCATCCAAAACCCATTTTTGGCTCACCTCCTTGAAATGGTAGTGTTTCTGATGGAGTGCAACATGTTTCACTCTTGTGCTGAGTTTATCAACTCACATTTTCATGGTTGATTTATGCCCTTATCGCTCTTCACCCCCCCCTGCCCCCATCATTGCCGAAACCATTCATCAATGTCTTCATTATGTTCACGATTGAGTCATCCAGCATTCTCCTGCCCCTTTTTTTGCCTAAATTAACCTCTCATATACTGCAATGACATCCATCATCTCTGGAAAAACTAGATTTGTTTACAATTTTAAAAAATTTGTTCATGGGATGTGGGTGTCGCTGTCTGGGCCAGCATTTATTGCCTATCCTAATTACCCTTGAACTGAATGGCTTGCTATGCCAGTTCAGAGGGTATTTAAGAGTCAACCACATTGCTGTGGTTGCGGAGTCACATGTAGGCCAGACCCAGGCAAGGACGACAGATTTCCTTCCCTAAAGGATATTACTGAACCAGATGGGTTTTTTATGACAATGGTTTCATGGTTATCATTAGACTTTGAATTCAAGATATTTATTGAATTCCAGTTTCACCATCTGTCACAGTGGGATTCAAACCCGAGTTCCCAGAGCATTACCAAAGGCCTCTACATTACTTGTCCAGCGACAGTACCACTGTGTCACCACTTCCCTGGATGGTGACATAACAGGATATCCACAGCATACAATGAAAAAAAGAAAGACTTGCATTTATGTAACCAAAGCACTTTACAGCCAAGTACTTTCGAATCACTATTATACAGTTGGAAACAGGGCTGCCAATTTGCATGCAGCAAGGTACCACATTAATAACAGTCCAATCTGTTTTATTTGCATTGGTTAAGGGACAAATATTGTTGAGGACACCAGAGAAAACTCCACTGCTCCTCATTGAGGTCGAAGCCACAGGATCTTTTACATCCATCGGAGGCGGCTTTGGTTTAATACCTCATCTGGGAGACAGCATTTCTGACATTGAAGCTCTTTCTCAGTACTGCACTGGAGTGTCAGCCTTGCTTTTTGTGTTCAAGTCCTGGCGTGGGACTTGAACTCTGGACTCGGACTCAAGCACAACTGATTAAGCCACAGCACATAACTGAGCAGCGGTTGGAGGAACATCAGTCTGATAGCTGCATCCATGTTCAGCTTGGTTGTTAAAAGAGTAAAAGATGAGAGAGAACAATGCCAAAGAATTAAAAATTGGAATGAGACTTTAACGGTTACCAGAATTATCAGTAACACCACCGCAGAGAAGTACCACTGATTTTCTTCCTGTAGCCAGCAGCTGTAATGAAAGGAACACGATAGGCAGATTTTAACAGCAGCCTATAACATAAGACAATAAGACGTAGGAGCAGAAGTAGGACATTTGGTCCATCGAGTCCACCATTCGATGAGATTACAGTTGATCTGATATAATCCTCAGCCGCAATTCTTTGGCCGTACACTGTGTACCCCCACCTGTGGTTATCTGGGCAGCGTGGGGTGGCTTCAATAGGATAACCCCATTGACAGCGGCGGGCCCAGAGATTCCCACCGCCAGGGAACGATGCGCCTCTTCCTGCTGACAGGGAATATACAACTGGGAGGCTGGAGAATCCCTCCCCTCAACTCCACTTTCCCACCTTATCCCCATAAACCTTGATTCCCTTACTGATTAAAAATCTGTCTATCTCAGCCTTGAACATACTTAGCGACCCAGCCTCCACAGATTTCTGAGTAAAGAATTCCACAGCTTCACTACCCTCTAAAAGAAGAAATTTCTTTTCATCTATGTCGTAAATGGGCGACCCCTTACTCTGAGATTATGCCCTCTTGACCTAGAGTCTCCCACAAGGAGAAACAACCTCTCAGCTTCTACCCTGTCCAGCCCCCTGGGAGAATCCAGGTTGATAAAGCTCCCGAAATGCACTGCTTCAATGGCTTAGAAGCAGTTCAGCCCCAACTTTCAAAAGGGAAATTGGATATGTACTTTGTTCCCACATATCGGCGCTCTCAACGACGCCTACTCCAGTTTACAAATGTTACCCAAACTGGTTCCATAATATTAAGGATGCCATTACCACAGGACTGTTAGAGTACCTGGAAGAGGAGCCGTCACCAACATTATGGGCCATTTTTAAAAGAAAGGACATCAATTTATCTGGGCACATTTCGCAACCGCAGGATTTCCCAAAATACTTAAGACTAGTCTTGAAGTGTAGTCACTTTTTATTAAGTAGGAAACAGGGTAGCCAATTTGCACACAGCAAGCTCCCACAAACAACAAGTGTAATAATGACCAGAACAATCTGTTTTTAGTGATGTTCTGGAGAAGGTAAAAAAAAGAGAAAGAATGGGACATGGAGAATTATTACACAGAGACTTCAGATCAGTATTCTGGTTTCCCTATTTAACTGTTTTTTTCCCCTTCTGGGTTGAGAATCCAATACTCACTGAACGGGTGGAGACCCATATCCACTGGGCTGCGTCACTGCACAAACTGCCACTATCACCACAGGGGTCAAATAACAAAACGGAATCTTGTATTTCTGCACAATGGCAGAGCTGGACACCCTCATTTTCCTCAGGTTAATAGACATGAGGTAGAGTTGCACTCCTTCCACAAACATCCAGGCGAACACCGTTAAATAGAAGTAATGTAACCACCCAGCAGTGATCGCACACAATGTCTAAAAAATCAAGAAAAGGTACGACATGTCAGCTGCACATTGCTGGATTACTTGCCTTTTCGTTAACATTGTTTGGTACAATTAATCAACAGAGGATGATGTTAGGAATTGCCCAGATGGAGATGCTTTGTATACTAGGGCTAATTATCCTGGAGCACTGTGTGGCGATATAGCAGAGATTATTAATATGAAAGTGCAGAGTTGTGTTTCTGTAACACTTCTCACAACCTCCAGGCCTCCCAATGTGCTTAACAGCCAATTAGGTGCTTTTTGGAATGTGATCTCACTATTGTTGCGATGCAGAAGGAGATCATTTGGCCCATCATGTTCTGCACTGGCTCTCCAAACGAATTTTCTGACTTAGTGCTTTTCCCCTGCCTTTCACCCCCTGTACTCCTGCACATTGTTTCTATTCAAGTAATATTTTGATTTGATTTATTATTGTCACATGTATACAGTGAAAAGTATTGTTTCCTGCATGCTATACAGACAACACATACCGTACATCGGGAAGGAAGGAGAGACTGCAGAATATAGTGTTACAGTCATAGCTAGGGTGTAGAGAAAAGATCAATTTAATACGAGGTAGGTCCATTCAAAAGTCTGATGGCAGCAGGGAAGAAACTGTTCTTGAGTTGGTTGGTACGTGACCTCAAACGTTTGTATCTTTTTCCTGCCAGAAGAAGGTGGAAGAGAGTATGTCCAGGGTGCGTGGGGTCCTTAATTATGCAGGCTGCCTTTCCGAGGCAGTGGGAATTGTAGTCCGAGTCAATGGATGGGAGGCTGGTTTGTGTAATGGACTGGGCTACATTCATGACCTTTTGTAGTTTCCTGCGATCTTGGGCAGAGAAGGATCCATACCAAGCTGTGATACGAGAAAGAATGCTTTCTGTGGTGCATCTATATGTTCTCGGGGGACTTCCGGTTGCGGTGATGCGGAGCTAAGCCGCACGTTCGGTGGCTCAAGCTATTTTCGGACTTTGGGGCTCTTTTAAGGGGCCGTATTGGTGCTGTTTGGACTTTTCCCCGTGTGGGAACACTCCTTCTCAGATTCTCCACCGGTGGATGGTCTGGACTAGGAGTGGAGCGGTCAGAAAATCGGCTTTGGAGCAGAAAAAGGTGCGAGGCAGGAAAGGCAAGATGGCGGCGGGCGGGGAAGCAGCAGGAGCTGCTTCAGCGCTCCTTTAAGGAGCTGAAGGCAGAGATTCTGGAGCCGTTTAAGGCCTCCCTGGACAAGCTCATGGCAACCCAGACGGCTCAGGGTGCCGAGATCCGAGAGCTTCGACAAAAGGCCTCGGAGAAGGAGGATGAACTTCTGGGCCTGGCAGTGAAGGTGGTCGCACGAGGCGCTCCATAAGAAGCGGTCAGCGAGGCTGGAGGAGATGGAGAACCCGGCCCGTCGGAAGAACCTGCGGATTCTGGGCCTCCCAGAGGGGCTGCAAGGTTCGGATTTGGGGGCCTATGTGGCTATGATGCTGAACACGCTAATGGGTGCGAGGTCGTTCCAGGGACCCTTAGAGCTGGAGGATGCCCATCGGGTGCTGCTGAGGAAACCCAGGCCAAATGAGCCGCCTCGGGCGGCGCTGGTCCGTTTTCACCGCTTCGTTGACCGCAAGTGTGTGCTGCGTTGGGCGAAGAAGGAGAGGAGTAGCAAGTGGGAGAATACAGTGATCAGGATCTATCAGGACTGGAGTGCGGAGGTGGCGAAGAGAAGGGCTGGTTTTAACCGGGCGAAGGCAGTGCTCCACAAGAAAGGGGTCAAGTTTGGCCTGCTACAGCCAGCACGCCTGTGGGTCACTTATAAAGACCGCCAGCTATATTTCGACTCCCCGGAGGAGGCCTGGTCTTTTGTCCAGGCAGAGAAGCTGGACTTGAACTGAGGACTGGGGGCTGGGGAACATTGTACACAGCCCGGAGGTTTTGTCCTCCTTGGTATCCTTTCGTTTTATCGGTTCTGTTGGATGATGTTGGTTTTTTGCCATTCTGCTTTTTGTTTTTGCTTTTTTGGACTGTTATCTGTTTACTTAGGCGTTTGTTTTGTTTGGATTTTTATTTTCCTTCACCGGTTGGGAGGTTGGGTGGGGTTCGCGGTCCTGTTGGGTCATGTGCCCGCCTTTTCCCGCGTTTTGGGTCGGGGGGGTGTTTGGGAGGGAAGCGCGGGTTTTTTTTTCCCGCGCTAGAGGAGTAGTGGGCGGGACCGTCACTGGGGGGGGGGGGGTGGTTGTGTTGCAATGGGGAGGGTCTTTGGGGTGGCGGGAGCAGCCGCGGTCAGCAGGAGTCGGCTGGCTTACGGAAGTACAATAGAAGGGGTTACGCAGCTAGGGGGGCCCTAGCTTGGGGGGGGGGGGGGTGGGGGTGGGAAGGTTTGGGGGGGGAATGTAGGGGGGAAAGGGGGGGGGGTTACCGGGTTGCTGCTGAAGTGGCGAAGGAGCTGGAGCAGGTAGAGGGGGTCGGGATGGGGGTTTGCCGCTGTGGGGAACAGGCTGAGCGGGGGGCGCGGGCACGTGGCGGATTACGGAAGGGTGATGGCTAGTCGACGGGAAGGGGGGTAGGTGGTCCACTGATCCGGCTGATCACCTGGAATGTGAGGGGACTGAATGGGCCGGTTAAACGGGCCCGCGTGTTCGTGCACCTGAAGGGGCTGCAGGCGGATGTGGCTATGCTTCAGGAGACGCACCTGAAAGTGGCGGATCAGGTTCGATTGAGGAAGGGATGGGTAGGCCAGGTGTTTCATTCGGGGCTGGATGCAAAATATCGGGGGTGGTGATCCTGGTGGGGAAGAGGGTGTCGTTCGAGGCGTTGAATGTGGTGGCAGACAGTGGCGGGAGGTATGTGATGGTGAGTGGCAAGCTGCAAGGGGAGCGGGTGGTGCTGGTCAATGTATACGCCCCGAATTGGGAAGATGCAGGTTTTATGCGGCGCATGTTGGGCCGGATTCCAGATTTGGAGGTGGGAGGTCTGATAATGGGGGGAGGGGGAGGATTTCAACACGGTGCTGGATCCGCTACTGGATCGATCCAGTTCCAGGACGGGTAGGAGGCCTGCGGCAGCTAAGGTGTTGAGGGGGTTTATTGACCAGATGGGAGGGGTGGACCCATGGAGGTTTGCGAGGCCGAGGGCCAGGGAATTTTCATACTTCTCCCATGTGCATAAGGCTTACTCCTGGATTGATTTTTTTGTTCTGAGTAGGGCACTGATTGCGAGGGTGGAAGATGCTGAATATTCGGCGATAGCCATTCCTGACCACGTCCCGCACTGGGTGGACCTCGAGCTGGGGGAGGAGAGGGACCAGCGCCCGCTTTGGCGCTTGGAGGTGGGGCTGCTGGCGGACGAGGAGGTGGGCGGTCGGGTCCGAGGATGTATTGAGAGGTATCTGGAGGCCAACGACAATGGGGAGGTCCGAGTGGGACGGTCTGGGAGGCGCTGAAGGCGGTGGTTGGGGGGGAGTTGATCTCCATTCGAGCGTACTGGGAGAGAAGGGAGCTGAGAGAGAATGAGAGATTGGTGGGGGAGATGGTGAGGGTGGACAGGAGATATGCGGAGGCCCCGGAGGAGGGATTGTTGCGGGAACGGCCCAGTCTTCAGGCTGAGTTTGAGTTGTTGACCACCAGAAAGGCGGAAGCTCAGTGGAGGAAGGCACAGGGTGTGGTGTATGAATGTGGGGAGAAGGCGAGCAGGATGCTGGCACACCAGCTCCGTAAGCGGGATGCGGCTAGAGAGATTGGTGGAGTTAAGGATCGGGGAGGAAATGTGGTGCAAAGGGTGGTAGACATCAATGTGGTCTTCAGGGACTTCTACGAGAAACTATCGGTCCGAACCCCCGGTGGAGGAGGGGGGGATGGGGCGCTTTTTGGATCGGCTGAGATTCCCGAGGGTGGAGGAGGGACAGGTGGAGGGGCTGGGAGCGCCAGTTCAGCTGGAGGAGCTGGTTAAAGGGATAGGGAACATGCAGTCGGGGAAGGTGCCGAGGCCGGATGGGTTCCCGGTTGAATTTTATAAGATGTATGCAGACCTGTTGGGCCCCCTGTTGGTTAGGACCTTTAACGAGGCAAGGGGGGGGGGGCTTTGCCCCCGACGATGTCTCGGGCGCTGATCTCCCTGATTCCTAAGCGGGACAAGGATCCCCAGCAGTGTGGGTCGTACAGGCCGATCGCACACTTGAATGTGGATGCCAAGCTGTTGGCAAAGATCTTAGCCACGAGGATAGAGGACTGTGTGCCGCAGGTTATCGACGAGGATCAAACGGGGTTTGTGAGGGGGAGGCAGCTGAATACTAACATACGGAGGCTCTTGAATGTTATAATGATGCTGGCGGTAGAAGGGGAGGCGGAGATAGTGGTGGCACTGGACGCGGAGAAGGCCTTTGATAGGGTTGAGTGGGGGTACTTGTGGGAGGTGCTGGAAAGGTTTGGGTTTGGGGAGGGGTTAGTCAGTTGGGTGAGGCTGTTATATGAGGCCCCAATGGCGAGCGTGGCCACGAATAGGAGGAGGTCGGAGTATTTTCGGTTATACCGAGGGACGAGGCAGGGGTGTCCCTTGTCCCCCCTACTTTTTGCGCTAGCAATTGAACCCCTGGCTATGGCGCTAAGGGAGTCGAGGAACTGGAGGAGGCTGGTGCGGGGTGGGGAAGAGCACCGAGTGTCAGTCTATGCGGATGACCTATTGTTGTATGTGGCGGACCCGGTGGGGGGAATGCCGGAGGTGATGAGGATTCTCCGGGAATTTGGGGACTTTTCGGGGTACAAGCTCAACTTTGGGAAGAGCGAGCTGTTTGTGGTACACCCGGGGGACCAGGAGGGGGGATTGGTAGGCTCCCATTGAAAAGGGCGGAGAGGAGCTTTAGGTACTTGGGGGTGCAGGTGGCCAGGAGCTGGGGGGCCCTGCATAAGCTTAACCTTACAAGGCTGGTGGAGCAAATGGAGGAGGAGTTTAAGAGGTGGGACATGTTGCCGCTGTCTCTGGCGGGTAGGGTGCAGTCAGTCAAGATGACGGTGCTTCCGAGATTTCTGTTCCTGTTTCAGTGCCTCACCATCCTTATCCCGAAGGCCTTTTTCAGACGGGTTAACAGGAGCATTACAGGGTTTGTTTGGGCACATGGGACCCCGAGGGTGAGGAGGGTGTTCTTGGAGCGGGGCAGGGATGGGCAGGTGCTGCCCAACCTCTGTGGGTATTATTGGGCTGCCAACGCAGCGATGGTGCGTAAGTGGTTGATGGAGGGGGAGGGGGCAGCATGGAAGAGGATGGAGATGGCGTCCTGTGTGGGCACGAGCCTGGAGGCACTGGTGACGGTGCCACTGCCGTTCCCTCCAACGAGGTATACCACGAGCCCGGTGGTGGTGGCTACCCTTAAAATTTGGGGGCAACAAAGGCGGCACAGGGGGGAGGTGGGGGCCTCGATGGGATCCCCGATACGGGGGAACAACCGTTTTTTTCCGGGGAGAATTGATGGCGGGTTCCTGAGTTGGCACAGGGCAGGTATCAGGAGGTTGGGGGACCTGTTTATAGACGGGAAATTTACGAGCCTGGGTGAGCTGGAGAGGATGTTTGGGCTCCCCCCGGGGAACGCCTTTCGGTACATGCAGGTGAGGGCGTTTGTCAGGCGGCAGGTGGCGGGGTTCCCTCTGCTGCCGCCGCGTGGGGTCCAGGACAGGGTGCTCTCGGGGGTGTGGGTTGGGGAGGGGAGGATCTCGGCGGCGTACCAAGTGATGCAGGAGATGGACGAGGCCTCGGTTGAGGAGTTGAAGGGTAAATGGGAGGAGGAGCTGGGTGAGGAGATTGAGGAGGGGACGTGGGCGGACGCCCTGGGGAGGGTGAACTCCTCTTCTTGTACGAGGCTTGGCCTCATACAGTTTAAGGTGCTGCAGAGGGCTCACATGACCGGGACAAGGATGCGCCTGTTCTTTGGGAGTGAGGACAGGTGTATCAGGTGCTCTGGGAGCCCAGCAAATCATGCCCATATGTTCTGGGGAATTTTGGAAGGGCGCGGCAGGGAGGGTGGTAGGATCCGGGGTCAATCCGGGCTGGGGGCTCGCAGTATTTGGGGTTGCGGAGGAGCCGGGAGTGCAGGAGGCGAAAGAGGCCGGTGTTCTGCCCTTTGCGTCCCTGGTAGCCCGGCAGAGGATTCTTCTTCAGTGGATGGACGCGAGGCCCCCCAGCGTGGAGGCCTGGGTCAACGACATGGCAGGGTTTCTCAAGCTAGAGAAGGTGAAATTTGCCCTAAGAGGATCAGTGCGGGGGCTCTTCAGGAGGTGGCAGCCATTCCTGGACTTCCTGGCAGAACGATAGAAACAGGCCAGCAGCAGCAACAACCCGGGTGGGGGAGGGGGGTGAAGGGAGGGGGGGGATGTTTTGTTTTGTACTAAAGGGACAGGCATAGTTCTGTGCCAATGTTGGGCATTAATTAATTTCCTCTTCTGTGTATACGCGGGGGGGGGTGGTTTCTGTCCTGTCTATTGAAGAGACGGGCAGATGTTTTGGGGAATGATGGGTGTTAGTTTATCTCTTCCGCTGTGTATGCGCGGAGGGCGGGGGGGGGGGGGGGGGGGGGGACTGTTCTTTCTGTTCTTTGCAAAAAAAAAAATTCTGTCTTTTTGTTGATATTATGTAAAAATTTGAATAAAAATTATTTTTTAAAAAAAAGTATGTTCTCGGGGCATGTTCTCCACTATGCTTCCTAAAGTCGATGACAAACTCCTTCGTTTTGTTGACATTGAGGGAGAGATTATGGTCGTCGCACCAGTTCACCAGATTCTCTACCTTATTCCTGTACTCTGTCTCGTCATTGTTTGAGATCCGACTCACTACGGTGGTGTCATCAGCAAATTTGATAATCCAGCTGGAGGGGAAGTTGACCATACAGTCATAGGTGGTATAAGGAGTTTAGTAGGGGACACAGCTTTGAGGGGCACCGGCGTTGAGGATGATCGTGGTGAGGTGTTGTTGGCCATCCTTACTGATTGTGGCTTGTTGGTTAGGAAGTTCAGGATCCAGTCGGAGAGGGAGGTCCAGGCCACTGAGTTTGGAGATGAGTTTCGTAGGAATAATTGTGTTGAAGGATGATCTGTCATCAATAAATAGGAGTCTGACATAGGTGCCTTTGTTATCTAGGTGTTCCAGGGTTGAGTACAGGGCCAGGGAGGTGGCGTCTGCTGTGGACCTGTTTCAGCAGTATGTGAACTGGAGTGGATCAAGGCAATCCGGGAGGCTGTCGTTGATTCGTGCCATGACTTTTAAAAGCACTTCATAATGATGGATGTCTGAGCCTCTGGATGATAGTCATTAAGGCACGATGCTTGGCTTTTCTTTGGTACAGGGTTAATGGTTGATGTGTTGGGTAAGCTGGGTCTGCGAGGACTGCGTTACTGCAGCAGTGAGAGAGACAGGCTTCCAACACTTGAAGAAATGAAACTCGATTTTATTGAACTCTTAATTGTCATACATACTTTAACTGTGGGTTGACACTATGCTGACTTGACTGGAGACCTGAGGCTAACCTGACGAGACTATCTTGCTTTATAGTGGCCGTGTCCTGTCTGGCGATTGGCTGCTGTGTTCTGTGTGTTCACTGGTCATCCTGTGTGTCAATCACTGCCTGTCTGTGCACCATCATATACCTGTGTGTATATTATGACAATGGTCATCTTCTTGAAGCAGGGACCTCAGATTGTTGTAAAGAGAGGTTGAAGATGTCTGCGAATATCCCTGCCAGAATTAACCACAATACTGTGGATCTGGAGTCACGTGTAGGCTAGCAGATTCTCTGGTGGGTTTTTACAACAATCAATGATCATTTCATGGTCCAGATTTTATTAATAGAGTTTAGATTCCACTAGCTGCTGTGATGGGGTTTGAATCCACTCCCCAGAGCATTAGGCTGGGACTCTGGATTAGAACATAGAACAACATAGAACATAGACCATACAGTGCAGAAGGAGTCCATTCGGCCCATCGAGCCTGCACTGACCCAATTAAGCCCTCACTTCCACCCTATCCCCGTAACCCAATAACCCCTCCTAATCGTTTTGGTCACTAAGGGCAATTTATCATGGCCGATCCACCTAACCTGCACGTCTTTGGACTGTGGGAGGAAACCGGAGCACCTGGAGGAAACCCACGCAGGCACGGGGAGAACATGTAAACTCAGCACAGACAGTGACCCAGCGAGGAATCGAACCTGGGACCCTGGCGCTGTGAAGCCACAGTGATATCCACTTGAGCTACCGTATTTCCCATTATAAACCTCGTGACATTACCACTGTATCACCAGCTCGCCCAAATCAGGAGTGTGATGGAATACCCTCCACTTGCCTGGATGAGTGCAGCTCCAGCAACACTCAAGAAACGTGGCATCGTACAGGACAAAGCAACCCCGCTTGATTGGAACCCCTTCTACAAACATTCACTCCCTCCACCACCGATGCACAGTGGCAGCCGTGTGTACCATGTACAAGGTGCACTGAGGTAACCCTGCAATTATACAGGGCCTTGGTGAGGCCACACCTGGAGTATTGTGTGCAGTTTTGGTCTCCTTCTCTGAGGAAGGATGTTCATACTCTCAAGGTAGTGCAGCAAAGGTTTACCAGACTGATTCCAGGGATGGCAAACCTGTCATATGAGGAGAGATTGACTAGTTTGGGATTTTTCTCGCTTGAGTTCAGAAGAATGAGGGAGGATCTCATAGAGACTTATAAAATTCTAACGGGACTAGGCAGCGTAGATGCAGGGAAGATGTTACCAATGATGGGTGTCTCCAAACGAGGGGTCACGGTCTGAGGATTCAGGGTAAACCATTTCAGACAGATATAAGGAGACATTTCTTCACACAGAGTGGTGAGCCTGTGTAATTCATTACCACAGGAAGTAGTTGATGCTAAAACATTTGAGTATTGGGTGGCACGTGGCACAGTGGTTAGCACTGGGACTGCGGCGCTGAGGACCCGGGTCGAATCCCGACCCTCGGTCACTGTCCGTGTGGAGTTTGCACATTCTCACCGTGTCTGCGTGGGTTTCACCCGCACAACCCAAAGATGTGCAGGTTAGGTGAATTGGCAGGATTTGGCTATTGATTTGGATGATCAGCCATGATCTTGATGAATGGCGGAGCAGGCACAAAGGGCCAAAAGGCCTCCTCCTGCTCCTATCTTCTATGTATCTATGTCTATGTCAAAGGAGCATCAAGGCTGCTTTAGCAACCCATGAATGCTACCACCTAGAAGGACAAGAGCAGCAGGTACCTGGGACCATCACCACTTGGAAGTTCCCCTCCAAGTAACTCACCACCCTGATTGGAAATATATCAGCCATTCCTGCAAAGTCGCTGGGTTAAAATCCTGGAACTCCCTCCCTCACAGTACTGTGGGTGTACCTACACATCATGGACTGCAGCAGTTCAAGAGGGCAATTCATCACCCAGGGCGGCAGGGTTGCACAGTGGTTAACACAGTTGCTTCACAGCTCCAGGGTCCCAGGTTCGATTACCGGCTTGGGTCACTGTCTGTGTGGAGTCTGCACGTTGTCCTCGTATCTGCGTGGGTTTCCGCTGAGTGCTCCGTTTTCCTCCCACAATCCAAAGATCTGCAGGGTAGGTGATTGGCCATGCTAAATTGCCCTTATTTGTCCAAAAAGGTTAAGTGGGGTTACTGGGTTACGGGCATAGGTTGGAAGTGTGGGTTTAAATGGGGTGCTCTTTCTGAGGGCTGGTGCAGACTCGATGGGCCGAATGGCCTCCTTCTGCACTGTAAATTCCAGGATTTTATGATCACCACCTTCTCAAGAGTAACTGGAGATGGGTGATAAATTCTGGCCTAGCCAGTGAGGCCCCCATCCCATAAATGAATAACAAAGATGCAGCAGACAATTTGCGCACATCAAGCTCTGGAAACCGCAATCTGATTTTGCGATAGATAAGATAAAAATTGAAAATACGTTTTTGATGAAACGTCATCAAACGGAAATGTCAGCTCTGTTTCACTCTCCACAGTCTTTTGCTTCTGTTTTAGTGATTTTATTTTGAGAAAGAGAAATATTGTCCAGGACACTGGTACCCCCAGTACTCCTCTTCATAAAAGTATTGTTGGTATCTTTTATGCCCACCCAAGGGGGCCTCAGTTTAGCATCTCATTTGAAAGCAGCACCTCTGACAGTGCAGCAATCCCTCAATGCTGTGCAGAACTGTGCCAAACTAGGTTTCGTGCTTGAAACTTTGGAGTGGGATTTGAATGCACAACCTTCTAGAATCCATAGAAGCCTTACATGCAGAAGGAGATCAGGTTTGAACTTACCCTCCGAAAGAGCACCCTGCCTGGGCCCACCCCGTCCTGTTCTTGTAATACCGGAACCCCACCTAACCTGCACAGCATTGGACTGTGGGAGGAAGCCGGAGCACCCGGAGGAAACCCACGCAGACAAGGGGAGAATGTGCAAACTCCACACAGACAGTCACCCGAGGCCGGTATTGAATCCGGGTCCCTGGCGCTGTGAGGCAGCAGTGCTAACCACTATGCCACCCACATGCCCATAACTGCTGATGTAGAGATGAGAGTGTTACCCACTATGCCATGACTAACAACATTTTTATACTTTTGTTGGGGATAAGTCATTTGTTTAGGTTGAGGAGGGGCTCATCAACAGGAAATGCCTCAGCACAGCACGTGGTTGATGCAGAAAGTATTGCATTATTGAAATGTCAATGGGATAGGTGGTTGAAGCAGAAGATGCAGGACTCTGGAAAGTCGGCAGGCTAATAGAATTTGTTTAGGATTGCTTCAGTGAAGTACCAACCCGCACACGATGGGCCGAATGACCTCATCCTGTGCTGTAAGCACCCAAGGTTCTAGATGTTAGTTGTTGTTATCATATTTATTCACAGAGTGAGCTTGGAATGAGTTCCATCCATTTTTTAAAATACGGCTGTCAAAATATTAGTTTGTGATGATTTAATTGGTTCTTGCGCAATATAAATATTTATCTGGTTGAAGTCGTTCTCATGCAATTCTTTCATTTGTTTTCTTAATGGAGACAAACTGGAGATTTGGCTTTTACTTTCAACTAATTTATTCAGATGTAGGATAAAAATTTCACTTTGA
The DNA here is from genome assembly GCF_902713615.1 of Scyliorhinus canicula. Taxonomy (NCBI): domain Eukaryota; kingdom Metazoa; phylum Chordata; class Chondrichthyes; order Carcharhiniformes; family Scyliorhinidae; genus Scyliorhinus; species Scyliorhinus canicula. The sequence continues at coordinate 15,524,026 of NC_052170.1, forward strand.
TTTCTGTTGGTTTGAAGGATCTATCTTACCTTGTTACAAACTCTATCACTTTGGGTTAAGAAAAGCATGTTTGCGATGAACAAGTTCAGACACAGGTGGATGTGAGAGTTGGCAATGTGGGTTTTTCCAAAGGAGCAGCTAGTAAAAATGAAGATCAGGACGATGAGACACACCTCCGAGATAATTAAGCCTGTGTTTGTTATTATCGATTTACTGCCATCAAAATGATTCTGCAATGCAATGATAAAACAGGTTAAACTATAGTAACATTTCATCTTGGGCTGGTCATAGTGCCAATTTATTTCAATGCAAACCATCACACAACAAGATCACACCATCTAAAAAGTTAGTATCTTTGTCGATCATGCTTGGCTCATGTGGTCTCCTGGACCAGTTTTGATCGTCTGAGGGAGTCAGAGAGGAATTTGTCAATGTTTCTCCTCTTTTACTATCCCTGGATTTTCTTTTTTTTTTTTTTTTTTAAATTTTGTGTACCCAATTCATTTTTTCCAATTAAGGGGCAATCCACCTAGCCTGCACATCTTTGGGTTGTGGGGGCGAAACCCACGCAAACACAGGAGAATGTGCAAACTCCACATGGACAGTGACCCAGAGCCGGAATCGAACCTGCGACCTCGGCGCCGTGGGACTACAGGGCTAACCCACTGGGTCACCGTGCTGCCCTGGATTTTCTTTTTTGACTCTACGAGCAGATTACCTGGCCCAATTCTTTTTTTCCCAATTAAGGGGCAATTTAGCGTGGCCAATCCACCTACTCTGCACATCTTTGGGTTGGGGTGAGATCCACGCAGACACGGGGAGAATTTGCAAACTCCACACAGACAGTGACCCAGGGCCGGGATGAAACCCGGGTCCTCAGACCTTTTGGCAGCAGTGCTAACGAATGTGCCACCATGTAGCCCTGCCAGCGGGACATTTTCATACCTCCAAGTTTTGTATCTTTGTATCTATATGAACCCCGACTTTGGACACTGGCATTGGACATTTGGTAACTTTGGCTTAGCCTGCAAGCACTGCTATCTATAAATTTGAGGATCTTACCCTGCTTCCGACCACAAGCCCAAATATATCGAATCCTGCCAGGACAGACAGCTCCACCAGCAATAGGCTCTGAAAAATGACTGAGTTTTTATTTGGAAAGCTTGCCAATATGACAAGTGTGATAGCAACGCATGCAAGCGATACTAAGACCCCGATGTCCGTCAGCATTGATGGCGAACATTGACCCTGCAACAAAATGTTAAAAGGTTCATTAAATCAAAAGGTGTTGTGTGATACAATGCAACGCTACAATTGGTGTTGTGTTTAATTCAGTGATCAGTAATGTGGCAGCACTCCCACTTCTGAGTCAAAGGTTGTCGGCTCATGTTCCAGGCCAGATACTTGAGCATAGATTCCAGGCTGACACAGCAGTACAGTTCGTTTTTTAAATATAAATTTAGAGTACCCAATTATTTCTCTTTCTAATTAACTTTGAGTTGTGTGGGTGAGACCCATGCAGACATGGGGAGAATGTGCAAACTCCACATGGATAGTGACCCGGGGCCAGGATTGAACATGGGAGCTGTGAGGCAGCAGTGTTAATCACTGCACCACCGTGCCGCCCGACAGCAGTGCAGTTCTGAGGGAGTGCTGTACTGTTGGTGGTCCCAACTCCTGGGAATTCCCTCCAGCTCTTTGCCTGCCTCTCACCCTAAAACATCTATCCTTAAAGCCCACCATCTTTGACTTGGCCTCGGTGTCCCAAAATCCATGCTAACTGCCTTGAGTTGATCTACTATTTTAAAAGGTACCACTTAAGTTATTGTCATGATGGGAGGTCAAGGTTCACTTTCTGCTTATATATATATAATCCCTTCACCATTCCATGTTAGTTCTTCTCCATTTGCTTTTAGCAAAACTTTTAAGAATTTAAAAGTTGAAATGTATGGAAAACCACAGTGATGTCTGGAAATGTATGGAAAACCTTAAATGACCAATTTGGACACCCAGTGTACCATGCTGTGAAGGCAAAGATGTTTTCTTGCTTTCTTGGAGAAGGAGACTACCGAAGCTAAGCTGGAAAATTAGGTTTAGGTTCCGAGGATATAGGTAAGTTTGATCAGACAGACTGTGTTAACGCACTATCTGAAAGAGTGGTGGAAGCAGATTCAGTAGGTAAATTCAAAAGGCAATTAGGTGTGTGCTTGAAGAGAACTGATTTGCAAGGTTATGGGGAGAAATATTGGGTATAGGACTACATTTATTTTTTCTTTATTCATTCATGGGATGTGGGCGTCGCTGGCTAGACCAGCTTTTACTGCCCAAGCCTAATTGCCTTCTTGAACTGCTGAAGGTGAGTTGCCTTCTTGAACTGCTGCAGTCCATGTGGTGTAGGTACATCCACAGTACTGTTAGGAAGAGAGTTTCCAGATTTTGACCCAGCGACAGTGAAGGGAATGGACAATATATTTCCAAGTCAGGTATGTAGCTTGGAGGAGAATTTCCAGGTGGTGGTGTTTCCATGTTTCTGCTGCTTTTGTCCTAGATGGTGAAAGTCATGGGTTTGGAAGTGCTATGAGAGGATCTGCAGTGCATCCTATTGATGGTACACATGGCTGCCACTGTGCGTTGGTGGTGAAGGGAGTGAATATTTATGGAGCTGGATGGGGTGCCAATCAAGCGGGCTGCTTTGTACTGAATGATGTCAAATTTCTTGAGTGTTGATGGAGCTGCACTCATTCAGGAATGTGGGGATTATTCCATCACACTCCTGACATTTGCCTTGTAGACGGTAGACAGGCTTTGGGGAGCCATGAGGTGAGTTAATTGCTGCAAGGTTCCGAGCCTCTAACCTGCATTTGTAGTTGTAAGGGCTCTTCTCGTTTGGTTCCTGTTTATTATTTTATTTCCCCTTTCCTTTAGTTTGCAGTTGCCCTTTTGATTTGTGGATGTTTAATGGACCTGTGACTTAAAGGCAAAGCAACCTGCACTTTTAATTCAAGAAGAGGAGTTCAGCAGCAGGAGAGATCAGTAACGACTTGATTTGGTTGATGGCAATGAATTGGCAAAAAAACCGTGCTCTGCCCGGTAACAGGTTGTGATTGGATTCTTTCCCACCGAAATGATTCCGAGATCTAAGGAGCTTTCAGTTTCACTTTGACAGCTAAGATGTCTTTGGGGCTGGTTTAGCTCACTGGGCTAAATCACTGGCTTTTAAAGCAGACCAAGCAGGCCAGCAGCACGGTTCGATTCCCGTACCAGCCTTCCCGGACAGGCGCTGGAATGTGGCGACTAGGGGCTTTTCACAGCAACTTCATTGAAGCCTACTCGTGACAATAAGTGATTTTCATTTTTCATTTTTTCTTATGGTTTTAGAGGACCCTTTTCTTCCATACTCTGTTTTCTCCAGAAATAACCAGTTAATTCTCACCATTGAATCAGCTCTTCGCAGAAAAGGTTGCTGCAAGCAGAATCCAAAATCTGATAACTCTTTCTCTGCAGAAAAGACTGATGCAAGCAGAATCCAGAATCTGAGAAATCTCTATGCAAAACAGGCTGATGGGAAGCCAGGGGCCTCTCCTGGAAAGATTATATTGCTAACTGCAAGGAAGATCGTTACAGGCTGTAGCCCAGAGACTTAATCCGCACTCATACCATGAAGAAAATGTACAAAGAACTCCTCATCTGAAGCAAAGATTCTTATCTTTTGACCTTAATCCTTATTATTTTTATCCCTTTCCACCCCTCTGTGTTTGACTGATTAGCTGATTTTCAGATTAGCTGAAAACTGACATCTGTGATCCTGGGAACCTCAAGGGGAGGCGTAGAGAAATCATTCACTCGGCACCTTTGGATAGTTGCGAATAGTTCAGCCTTGTCTTTTGCAGTAATGTTCTGGGCTCCTCCATCATTGAGGGTGGGATATTTCACTTGTGTTGTGACTCCGGGATGAGTGGGCCTGGAATTGACCGCGCACTAGCCCAGGGGGTTGTAACATAACCACAATATTTATATGGCTAGTAGAGTTCAGTTAGTAACCCCTAGTAATCCTGTGAGTTGTTTAATTGGCCACTGCCACTCACAACTGGATGTGGAAGGACTGCAGATCTTAGATCTGATCCGTTGGCTGTGGAACCTCTTAACTCTTTTGACGCAGGGCATTATTAACAAAATAACTTCTGAAAATGGCAAAGCTTTCATGATAATATGAAGTTCTGCACCTCAGGACCACTCACATCATTGGTATGACTGTATCTATTGGCTGTTCACAGAAAACCAGTTTCACAGTTCGATAATTTAATCAAGAACTCAGTTTGTTAATTACTCCAAATCAGTTGAAAATGAAAACCAGAAGACAGCAACAGTTTATTTTATGGGTAATTAACATCACTGTTAATTTTTAAGGTCATGCCACCCAGGCACAAACGTTCACATCTTTACACACACTGAAATAAAATCAGCATAATAAAGATTAAAAATGCAGAAAACACTTAATTCTATTTTACAGCAATTTTAGCTTTTATTATTTAACTTCCTTCCTTTTTTAGTCTTAGGTACCGTGGATCTCTTTCAGAACATCTCTCGACTGTGAAAGGGTTAATGTTAACTTTATACTCTACTGCACAACCTCCTTCTTTTAAAAAAATCTCGAGACAGTGGCAGGCATTCACTGCATCTGACCTGTGCGATTGCTGTCTGATTTGACCTTGTTTCTGACAATTAAATTTTCCTACGCGTGTCACACTTCAACCACATAATTTGCAGTTCCCACCATACAGCAATTAACAACAATTCCGAACAGCTTCCCATTCTCTACATTACATAGAATTCTTTCTCTCTCACTCTCCAGCAGTCCCTCAAAGCCAGGATGATGTTTGCCACAGAGGCCCTGGTAAGAGCTGACACTGCGCCTACCACATGGTTCCGGCTGACCAGGGAAATACCTCACTCTTTCAGCCTGCCCTCGGAGTATTAGAAGGATTTACTGGTAGACGCCACAAATGCACCCTTCTTGATTATCAAGCCTTGGGGTAGAACCAAAATCTTGAAATTCTGTTTCAGAGGTGGGGATGCTACCCACTGCACCACAAGACATCCTAAAGAGAACTCTTTGTTCTTTACCTGGCCATTCACCCAGTCGCTCACTGTTTTTAAACAATTTCTCTCCCTCCATTGGGAGAGTCCCAATTACATATCATCACAGACAAGTAAATCATGCCATCTGCCAGGGGCCGACACTATGCCCCCGATTCTCTGGCCCCCCTGCTGCATGTTTCTCAGCGGCATGCCGTTTGCTGGCAGCGGGGTTCTCGCTTCCCGCTGCTTGTCAGTGGTATTTCCCATTGAAACCACCCCACCCCGCCAGGAAACCCCTGGGCGGAAGGCGTACTGCCAGCGAGCAAAGAGAATCCCAAAGGACGGAGAATTCTATAACATAGATATTCTCATGGCTGATTTTGAAAACTTTAAAAACTGGACAAATAATTTTTAAAACGGCTGAGGCTATGTCTGTCTGTGACCCTCGAACAAAAGGAGCTACCATGGCAGTAGCACCTCGTTAACTGTGAAGGACCCGTGGGCTGTACTGACCAAATTTCAAGATCATAAAATCTCACAGTGCAAAAGGAGGCCACCCGCCCATTGAGTCGACACCGACCCTCCAAAAGAGCACCCCACCCAGGCCCAACCCCCACACTATCCCGCAACTCACCTCGGGCCAATTTAGCATGGCCAATCTACCTAACCTGCACATCTTTGGACCGTGGGAGGAAACCAGAGCACCGGAGGAAACTCATGCAGACACGGAGGGAAAGTGCAAACAGTTACCAGACGTTGGAATTGAACCTGGGTCCCTGGCGCTGTAACCACTGTGCCACCGTGCGATCAGTATTTCATAAGCCAGTGCTGGTCAACCAGATCCTATTCCTCTGTTAGGATAAAAGATCCTGCAACCTTTCTTTGAAGTCTCAATGGTTGGAACATTTAACAATCTCTGTGGTCTAGACAAAGGGAAACAAACTCCTTGTCAAAGTCAGACTGGAGAGGCGGGAATGATATGACATGAACATCTAGCTGGTGGAACCAGTTATATTACCTTGCAGTACTGAAAACTAAGTCTGCCATTTTAACATCTACAAGCAGAAGCACAGAAAAGGGATCCTGCCAAACTGAATTCCTGGCCCCATCTGTTTCTACTGGAACTTGTGTACCATCACCTATGAAACTAATTAATCTTTGCATGGCCATCTTCCTACACAAAGACAAATCTACTGGAATAGTTAATTTGTACATTATCTGTTCTAACCTGCCGACCTTCATAAAGTAATACATCATTGAGCTTTGATTCTGGACTGTGGACCCACGTGAAACAATAATTATTTTCATTGCAGTCTTTGCCCTAAAAATCATTCTTTTCTCTATCCCTCTTTCAGTGTAACAGTGCAAAAGAGGTAAAGTTGCTACACCCTCCACCTGCATTTGAGTGTGTGCAAATAAACTAACCCTTTAAGTTTATCCTATCTCGAGTTTGCTGTGGTGTTATTTTATTTTTTTTAAATTTAGAGTACTCAATTCATTTTTTCCAGTTAATGGGAATTTTAATGTGGCCAATCCACTTACCCTGCACATCTTTGGGTTGTGGGGGTGAAACCCATGCAAATCCCACACGGAGAGTGACCCAGAGCCGGAGTCAAACCTGGGACCTCGGCGTCGTGAGGCAGCAGTGCTAACCACCTTGCTGCCCCAGCTGTGGGTTTATTAATAGAAGATTGGATCCGGCCAAAAATGAGGGTTTGGGAAAGACACCATGGCCTATAACGGGGGAAGAAAATCAGAACACGCTGTTTACGGGCGGGTGGTAAGAGGGAAAATCAGTGTTGTTAAAATTAGCCCCCTCCCCCTCCTTCCAAGGCAAATCCCCAATAACGTCTCTTTAGCTCAATTGAGGATGGAATTCTTGCTCCTGAGTCCTATCCCTGCTTGAACCTTTGTGCCGACAGGTCATCCAACAACCCAGTATTTCTGTGCATCCTTTTCATTCCTTAGCATATTACCCACACGACTCCTGCCTGACTTGCCAATTTTGCCACAGATTCTGATGGAGACTTAATCAGTCTGGTAATTAATGCATTTCATTAATAGCTGAAAGGAACAAACTCAGCCATGCAGATAAGCAGCTGACTCGCTTGCAAAAAAAACCCCTCCACTCAAGAATGGCATCAATACATGAAACCGCTTGTACTGTTTTACACTAAGTGTTATTCTTACTAATTATTATTATTTATATTATATCGCCTAAGCACTATTATTATTCTGCAAATTTTAATTTTAAATGAAGGACATGAAGTGTTTTAACTTCCTACATTACTGTCTGTGATGATACCTCAATGTGATTGGTTCCTTACTCTGCTTGCTGATGTTACTGCTGCTGCACGCCAAAAAGTTCCTTTCACTTGGTACCAGATTGAAACTCATTGGCAAAGTGGAAAACCAAAACACAGAGATCATTAAAGCTTTGTGAGCAACTTTGTACAAGGTCATCAGCATGCACTTGCTTCACCACTGACCACAAAACGCAGGCCATTGACTCAAACTAGAACCTATTCCCCATGGTCTCTAATACCTCACTCAATTGACTGCTGTTATCATCACAGCAGATGTTAATTGTTGAGCAAGCCAAATTCCAGGGGGAAACTTGACTTTTACGGGTCATACTCTTTATTTTTGTATTCTGAAAATGATAAGAAAATGTACTGATCTCAGCAGCAAAAAGTCCAGAAGATTTCTTAAAATTAGAAATGAACCTTTATTAGTAAGAATAAAAGAAAATGGAAGCAAACAAGATTACAGTTACGCAGTTAAACTTTCTCTACCACAAATCACTCCTCTACTCGGTCAGACCCACAAGCAAACACAGTTAAAAGCAAATTACTGCGGACGCTGGAATCTGAAACGAAAGGGAAAATGCTGGGAAATCTCAGCAAATCTGGCAGCATCTGTAGGGAGAGAAAAGAGCTAACGTTTCGAGTCCGATGACTGTCAAAGCTAACAGACAGAGAGAGTGGGAAATATTTATACTGTGGAGTGAGAATGAAAGATGAGTCATAACCACAGAAACCCAACAAAACTGGGTGCTAATGGCCAGAGATACAGTGGGCTTGGTGTGGATATTAGTGGATAGTCTATTGCCAGAAATGGAGACTATCCACTAATATCCATTACAAGCCCACTGACTCCCACAGCTATCTGGACTACAGCTCTTCGCACCCTACTCCGTCCCTTTCTCTCAACTCCTTCACCTCTGTCGCATTTGTTCCGACGATGCCACTTTCCAAAATGGTGCATCGAAAATGTGTTCCTTCTTCCTTGACCGTGATTTCACACCTACAGTTGTGGACAGGGCCCTCAACATTGTGCGGTCCATCTCCTGCACTACTACTTCACTCCCTCCCCGAATAAGGATAGAGTCTCCCTCGTTCTCACATTTCATCCCACCAGCCTCCATATGCAAAGCATAATCCTCCGCCATTTTCGCCAACTCCAGCGTGATGCCACCACCAAACACATCTTCCCTTCACTCCGTCTGTCAGCATTCCGCAGAGACCGTTCCCTCTGAGACAGTCTAGTCCTCTACTCCACCATACCCAATACCTCTCCCATCGCCCATGGCACCTTCCCATGCAATCGCAAAAGGTGTAACACCTGCCCCATTACCTCTTCCATGCTTAACATTCCAGGCTCAAAACACTCATTCCAGTTTAAACAGTGTTTCACTTGCACCTCTTTCAATCTGGTCTATTAGATAGAGATAGAGAAATACAGCACAGAACAGGCCCTTCGGCCCACGATGTTGCGCCGAACTTTTGTCCTAGGTTAATCAAAGAATTTTGGACAATTTTTCATGGCCAATCCACCCAACCTGCACATCTTTGGACTGTGGGAGGAAACCGGAGTACCCGGAGGAAACCCACGCAGTCACGGGGAGGATGTGCAGACTCCACACAGACAGTGACCCAAGTCGAAATCAAACTTGGGACCCTGGAGCTGTGAAGCAATTGTGCTATCCACAATGCTACCGTGCTGCCCTTAAGAAGTTAACCTACACTCCATTATTCTACCCTAATCCATGTACCTATCCAATAGCCGCTTGAAGGTCCCTAACGTTTCCGACTCAACTACTTCCACAGGCAGTGCATTCCATGCCCCCACTACTCTCTGGGTAAAGGACCTACCTCTGACATCCCCTCTATATCTTCCACCATTTATCTTAAATTTATGTCCTCTTGTAATGGTGTGTTCCACCCGGGGAAAAAGTCTCTGACTGTCTACTCTATCTATTCCCCTAATCATCTTATAAACCTCTATCAAGTCGCCCCTCATCCTTCTCCGTTCTAATGAGAAAAGGCCTAGCACCCTCAACCTTTCCTCGTATGACCTACTCTCCATTCCAGGCAACATCCTGGTAAATCTCATTTGCACCTTTTCCAAAGCTTCCACATCCTTCCTAAAATGAGGCGACCAGAACTGCACACAGTACTCCAAATGTGGCCTGACCAAGGTTTTGTACAGCTGCATCATCACCTCACGGCTCTTAAATTCCTCTGCTAATGAATGCTAGCACACCATAGGCCTTCTTCACAGCTCTATCCACTTGAGTGGCAACTTTCAAAGATCTATGAACATAGACCCCAAGGTCTCTTTGCTCCTCCACATTGCCAAGAACCCTACCGTTAACCCTGTATTCCGCATTCATATTTGTCCTTCCAAAATGGACAACCTCACACTTGTCAGGGTTAAACTCCATCTGCCACTTCTCAGCCCAGCTCTGCATTCTATCTATGTCTCTTTGAAGTCGACAACAGCCCTCCTCACTATCCACAACTCCACCAATCTTCGTATCATCTGCAAATTTACTGACCCACCCTTCAACTCCCTCATCCAAGTCATTAATGAAAATCACAAACAGCAGAGGACCCAGAACTGATCCCTGCGGTACACCACTGATAACTGGGCTCCAGATTGAATATTTGCCATCCACCACCACTCTCTGTCTTCTATCGGTTAGCCAGTTTGTTATCCAACTGGCCAAATTTCCCACTATCCCATGCCTCCTTACTTTCTGCACAAGCCTACAATGGGGAACCTTATCAAATGCCTTACTAAAATCCATGTACACTACATCCACTGCTTTACCTTCATCCACATGCTTGGTCACCTCCTCAAAGAAGTCAATAAGACTTGTAAGGCAAGACCTACCCCTCACAAATCCGTGCTGACTATCCCTAATCAAGCAGTTCCTTTCCAGATGCTCAGAAATCCTATCCCTCAGTACCCTTTCCATTACTTTGCCTACCACCGAAGTAAGACTAACTGGCCTGTAATTCCCAGGGTTATCCCAATTCCCTTTTTTAAACAGGGGCACGACATTCGCCACTCTCCAATCCTCTGGTACCACCCCTGTTGACAGTGAGGACGAAAAGATCATTGCCAACGGCTCTGCAATTTCATTTCTTGCTTCCCATAGAATCCTTGGATATATCCCGTCAGGCCCGGGGGACTTGTCTATCCTCAAGTTTTTCAAAACGCGCAACACATCTTCCTTCCTGACAAGTATCTTCTCGAGCTTATCAGTCTGTTTCACACTGTCCTCTCCAACAATATGGCCCCTCTCGTTTGTAAATACTGAAGAAAAGTACTCGTTCAAGACCTCTCCTATCTCTTCAGACTCAATACACAATCTCCCGCTACTGTCCTTGATCGGACCTACCCTCGCTCTAGTCATTCTCATATTTCTCACATATGTGTAAAAGGCCTTGGGGTTTTCCTTGATCCTACCTGCCAAAGATTTTTCATGCCCTCTCTTAGCTCTCCTAATCCCTTTCTTCAGTTCCCTCCTGGCTATCTTGTATCCCTCCAGCGCCATGTCTGAGCCTTGTTTCTTCAGCCTTACATAAGTCTCCTTCTTCCTCTTAACAAGACATTCAACCTCTCTTGTCAACCATGGTTCCCTCACTCGACCATCTCTTCCCTGCCTGACAGGGACATACATATCAAAGACACGCAGTACCTGTTCCTTGAACAAGTTCCACATTTCACTTGTGTCCTTCCCTGACAGCCTATGTTCCCAACTTCTACACTTCAATTCTTGTCTGACAGCATTGTATTTACCCTTCCCCCAATTATAAACCTTGCCCTGTTGCACGCACCTATCCCTCTCCATAACTAAAGTGAAAGTCACAGAATTGTGGTCACTACCTCCAAAATGCTCCCCCACTAACAAATCTATCACCTGCCCTGGTTCATTACCAAGTACTAAATCCAATATGGCCTCCCCTCTGGTCGGACAATCTACATACTGTGTTAGAAAAGCTTCCTGGACACACTGCACAAACACTACCCCATCCAAACTATTTGATCTAAAGAGTTTCCACTCAATGTTTTGGAAGTTGAAGTCACCCATGACTACTACCCTGTGACTTCTGCACCTTTCCAAAATCTGTTTCCCAACCTGTTCCTCCACATCTCTGCTGCTATTGGGGGGCCTATAGAAAACTCCCAACAAGGTGACTGCTCCTTTCCTATTTCTGACTTCAACCCATATTACCTCAGTAGGCAGATCCCCCTCGAACTGCCTTTCTGCAGCTGTTATACTATCTCTAATTAACAGTGCCACCCCCCCCCCCACCTCTTTTACCATCCTCCCTAATCTTGTTGAAACATCTATAACCAGGGACCTCCAACAACCATTTCTGCCCCTCTTCTATCCAAGTTTCTGTGATGGCCACCATATCGTAGTCCCAAGTACCGATCCATGCCTTAAGTTCACCCACCTTATTCCTGATGCTTCTTGCATTAAAGTATACACACTTCAACCCATCTCCTTGCATGCAAGTACTCTCCTTTGTCAGTGTTACCTTCCCCACTGCATCACTACGTGCTTTGACGTCCTGAATATCGGCTTCCTTAGTTGCTGGACTACAAATCCGGTTCCCATTCCCCTGCCAAATTAGTTTAAACCCTCCCGAAGAGTACTAGAAAACCTCCCCCCCAGGATATTGGTGCCCCTCTGGTTCAGATGCAACACGTCCTGCTTGTCCAGGTCCCACCTTCCCCAGAATGCGCTCCAATTATCCAAATACCTGAAGCCCTCCCTCCTACACCATTCCTGCAGCCACGTGTTCAACTGCACTCTCTCCCTATTCCTAGCCTCGCTATCACGTGGCACCGGCAACAAACCCCGAGATGACAACTCTGTCTGTCCTGGCCTTTAGCTTCCAGCCTAACTCCCTAGACTTGTTTATTACCTCCACACCCTTTTTCCTACCTACGTCGTTGGTACCAGTGTGCACCACGACTTCTGGCTGCTCACCCTCCCCCTTCAGGATCCTGAAGACACGATCCGAGACATCCCTGGCCCTGGCACCCGGGACGCAACATACCTTTCGGGAGTCTCGCTCGCGACCACAGAATCTCCTATCTATTCCCCTAACCATTGAATCTCCTATAACTATTGCTGTTCTATGCTCCCCCCTTCCCTTCTGAGCCCCAGAGCCAGACTCAGTGCCAGAGACCTGGCCGCTGGGGCCTTCCCCCGGTAGGTCATCCCCCCCAACAGCATCCAAAACGGCATACTTGTTTTGAAGGGGAACGGCCACGAGGGATCCCTGCACTGTCTGCCTGTTAGTTTTCTTTCCCCTGACTGTAACCCAGCTACTCTTGTCCAGTACCTTTGGTGTGGCTACCTCCCTGTAACTCTTCTCGATAACCCCCTCTGCCTCCCGGATGATCCGAAGTTCATCCAGCTCCAGCTCCAGTACCTTAACACGGTCTCTGAGGAGCTGGAGCTGGGTGCACTTCCCGCAGGTATAGTCAGCGGGGACACCAGTGGTTTCCCTCACCACCCCCATCCTACAGGAGGAGCATGCAACTGCCCTAGCCTCCATCCCCTCTTACTTTACAGAATTAGCTGCCCTGTAGACCAACTGGACCTCTGCCCTCTGACTCTGCTTCCAGTCAGCTGTACTCTAAACTCCTGGCTCCCTTCACGCTCTTTGATAAATATAGGAAATTAAATGTCAGGAGCACCTTACTCCCTCCTCACCTAACTCCCTCAGTCACCAAACTCTCACTGTCGCACTCAAATGCCACAAGTTCAGCACTCTAGTGCAAACTATTGCATTCGCTGCTCCCAATGTGGTCTCCTCTATATCGGAGAGACCAAACGCAGACTGGGTGATCGCTTTGCTGAGCATCTTCGGTCTGTGCGCATTCAGGATCCTGACCTTCCTGTTGCTTGCTATTTTAACAAAAGACCCTGCTCCCATGCTCACATGTCTGTTCTTGGCCTGCTGCAATGTTCCAGTGAAGCGCAACGCAAACTGGAGGAACAACATCTCACCTTCCGGCCTGAACATCGAATTCAACAACTTCAGATGATCAGCCCCACCTCGACCCATTTGTTTTCATTTCATTTTAACTGTCTTTTACCATTTCTTTCTTTCTTAATATACATTTAATCCCCCCCCCCCACCCCCCGCAATCTTCTCCACCTTTCCTGCACCTTTCTCCTCTTTGCCTTCCCCTCCCCCCACACCTACAGTTCATCCTCTGATGTTAGTTTCCCTGCTGTTTGGCTTCACATCTTTTGTCCTCTCTGGGGACTGCCATTAACACTCTTTCCCCTTGGTATCTGTGGCCATTAGCACCCAGTTTCCCTGGGTTTCTGTGGCTATGACTCATCTTTCATTCTCACTCCACAGTATAAATATTTCCCACTCTGTTAGCTTTGACAAAGAGTCATCGGACTCGAAACGTTAGCTCTTTTCTCCCCCTACAGATGCTGCCAGATTTGCTGAGATTTTCCAGCATTTTCCCTTTCGAAGCAAACACAGTTCCCAGGCAACACTCCCTTAGAGATGTTTAAAAATAAAAATCCAGTACCCAAGGCAAAGCTGCTGTCGCTTCAATAAGGCATACCACATGACTTCTCATGACTTCTACTCTGCTGTGGAAGTCCAAGCAACCTTCAGGCACAGGTCTTCCCCAAAGAGCCAACAACACATCCTCTCTACATCTCTTCTTAAATATCCTTTTTCCTTTTCATCCACAATTGCATTGTCCTCAGCACTTCTTTGAACTCAACCTTTCCAAAATATGAAAATCATTTTCATGCTTTCCTGTGAAAGCATCGATTCCATCCATTTTGCATCAAATAAAATTTGTTAACCTTACCTTGTTTACTTTTAAAACCATTGTAAACTATAAAAGCTTCCCTTTGAAATTTAATACCTGAAAGCAACAGATCCCTACATATCGCTTAATGCTTATTCCTAAACCTAGCTAGTAATTTCTAAACCATTTGACCAGGAAAGTCTCATTATAAGTGCATACTTATACCTTTACTCCTTTTCCTTCATTTTGTTCAGACAAATTATATTAATCTTTGCCCAGTTTAATCAAACCATTTGCATACAGATGCACTCACACACACACGCACACATTATCAACAGGAAAAATAACATCTAGGGTGGCACAGCGGCCAGCACTGATGCCTCACTGGCAGCATCCCGGGTTCAATTCTGACCTTGCATGACTGTCTGTGTGAAGTTTGCACGTTTTCCCCGTGCCTGTGTGGGTTTCCTTCGGGTGATCTGGTTTCCTCCCGTAGTCCAAGATGTGCAGGTTAGGTGGATGGCCATGTTAAATTGCCTCTTAGTGTCCAAAGGATAGGTGGGATTACAGTGATTGGACAGGGTAGTGGGTCTAAGGCCTCGGTAGGGTACTCTTTCAAGGGGCTGGTGCAAACTCAATGGGTCAAATTACCTCCTTCTGCATTGTTGGGATTCTATGATTGCCACACCATTCTTTACACCTGATACTCAATGAATATTTAATTAATCACCACATACAGACATACAGTAACAGGAGTCACCAAATAAGAATCCAGAGCAGGAACCACGGCTGATATTACCCCCTCCTCAGCTTGCAGAGCACTGAGGCAAATTGTAGTAACTCTATAGTGTTGGGAATGTGGAATGTGTGGCCAGGAGTACGTGTGGCAAATAGTATGGATGCATTTAAGTGGAAGTGAGACAAATACACCTGAGAGAAAGAAATAGAAGGATCTGCTGTTACAAATAGATGAAGAGGAGTTGGTGAAGGCTGGTGTGGGCAGAATGGCCTGATTCTGTAATGTTGTGCAGTTCAATATAATATGGTTGGTTCTACATGAGATCAGCTAACTCAAAATAGATCTGGACCATTGCCGTTTTTTAAACCAAGAACATTACTACAAAACTGAATAATTCATAACTTACTTGAATTGAATTGTTTCTGTGGCTTTGATATTGAGATGCATCTGGAACAGAAATAAAGCAAATTAGTGACAGGACACTCAATCCGCAGCCCAAGTATAAATTTCCTCAACTTTTAATCCCACGTTCCCCATAACAGTTGCAACCAATTCAAATGATTTCAGTGTCTCAGTGTAATCCTTCCGCAAGCAGCATGTAATTAAAATGAATACTGGCTTCATACTATATGAATATCCAAACTGAACGGACAGGAATACCTGCAGGTCCATCACACCTGCCTTATATTAGCTAACTGGAACATCCTGACTGAATGCTTCCTCCCACTCTTCCCGTTCCCATGACACCAGGATTGAAAAACAGATAAAATTCCAGGGCTAATATGGGAAAATACTCTGTATAGTTCCCTTTGACTCTCAGGCAAAGGAAACCAGTCTAAGAGAGCAAAAGGACCAGGGTGTTATTGTAAAAGACAGTTTGTCTTCCCCAGTTTGTAAAATCTGGTGTTAGCTCTTAATAGATACACTGGTCAGCCTATACATAATAGATAAGAACAGTAAGAAGCGAGAACTCTCAGAGCATGAGAAGCAGTTCTGTCCTGAAGGACTTTAGAAGTGTACCCACTGTTGTAATATAGGAAACTCAACAGCCAATTTGCGCTCAACAAGATCCCAGGAACAGCAATATGATAATGAGAATATCATCTGTTTTTGTGACAATGATTGAGGGAATCAGTATTGGTCAGGGAGAGCTAATCCGCTCTTCTTCAGGATTTTACAACAGAACATTTTCTAATGTCGTCCCAAGAGAATAGGTGGGACTTAGGTTAAACATCTTGTCTGAAAGATTGCAAGGGTACCAAGTTTAGGATGCCGAGAGTGGAAGTCAATATACTCTGCTCAATAAACTGCAATTTCCCACGGTTAAACTAGTAATTGAAGCCACAAGCACTACGAATAGAATGATACAACAAATAAATGTACCGTAGACTGGAATTATAATTTGAGCTGAAAAGCGAAATGTGTTGACTGGAATAACACTCTAATAAGTTCTAGAGAAATGGAAATCTTCAATGATCATACTAATTACCACAACAGTCGTCCGTTCCCATCACGATTCATTGCTCTTACACTGTAACTCACCATAGCAAGTCTCACTGCGGTCAGGGTAGGTTTGAGTTGTGACTGAGAAGTTATTCCATAGGTGGCTACAATACATTGCTGGAAAGGAAAGGCAGATATGATTAATTATATTTGTACTGGAGCAATGTATGCCACTATTCATGATTTACGAATATTGTTGAAGAACAGCTGTGTCCATTAAAGTATAAGCTGGGTCTGCTGGATTGCAATGGGTCATGATGTGGGGAACAGCCATCATATGGCTGAATTTATATGCCTTAATCCTTTTTTAAAAGATTATTTATTGCTGGGATGTGAGCATCATCAGACAGGCCAGCATTTGTCTTCCACCTCTAATTGCCCTTGAGAGGTGGTGGTGAGCCACCTTCTGAGCACTGAGAGAGACATCAATGGACTGTGGTGGTTTGGTGAGCTGAGGGAAACTTAAATAGCTTTTAATATTGTTTGTATTTCACATTTAATTGCAAGTTCCACTTAAATTCTAAATGTCATCCAAGGGCCTAAGAAGGGAGATAGAAGGTATTCAGTGGTAGTAGCTGAAATTAAAGCAAATTACTGCGGATGCTGGAATCTGAAACGAAAGAGAAAATGCTGGAAAATCTCAGCAAGTCTGGCAGCATCTGTAGGGAGAGAAAAGAGCTAACGTTTCGAGTCCGATGATTCTTTGTCAAAGCAGACTTTGATAAAGAATCATCGGACTCGAACCGTTAGCTCTTTTCTCTCCCTACAGATGCTGCCAGACTTGCTGAGATTTTCCAGCATTTTCTCTTTTGTTCGCAGCAGCTGAAATAGTTAATTAAGAAACTGGCTTGAACTGGTCTTTTATGGACCTGGACCTTTATTCAGTTCATCTAAATTCAGACATTCCCAGTGCGACTAGCACTAGAATGTGACGTCAGTAGAGTGTGGGAATTTGTGAACTGAGCAGAGTTCAGTAAGGAAAGGAGGGAGGTACTCGTATGCTTTTTCTAACATTTTAACTTTTTAGGTTCTTGCTCTACTGCAGCAGAAGAAATGATTGGTGAATAACCGGTAAGAGGTCAAGGTCTATTCTGTTCCTAAGATTAAAAATTGTATAGGAATATGTGATACGATTAATAAATATATAAAAGAAAATAAATAATTCAATAAGATAATTAAGTAATTAATTAACGCTCATAAATATGGCAGGACAGATGATATGTCAAGGCTGCAACATGTGGGATATCCTGGATATCAGTGTGGTCCAGGGCAAGCAAGTCTGCAGTAAGTATCTGTGGCTTGAGGAGATTCAGCTCAGAGTCAATGAGCTGGAGTCTGAGCTGCGGACACTGCGACACATCAGGGAGGGAGAGAGTCACCTAGACACTTTGTATTTGGAGGCGGTAACACCGCTTAGGATCAAGCCTTTTGGTTTGGAAAGTAGGACAAGATGGTATGACTGCAGCTGAGGCAAGCAAGGGGACCCAGAGTGCAGGAGTGTCAGCCTCTGCAATTGTTCGGTTTGAGTTTTTTTCGACTTGTTTGGATGAGAGTGATTCCTCAGGGTGGATGAGCTGACTGACCATGGTACTGTGGAACCGGAACACATTCAAGTAGGGAGAGAGCACAAAATAATTTAGTGGTAGTAGGGGACAGTACAATGATGGGGATTGACATTATTCTCAAGGCGCGAGAGCTCAAATGGCTGTGTTCCCTGCGTGGTGCCAGGGTTCAGGACATCTGCTCATGGTCAGAGAGGAACTTGCAGTGGGAGGGGGAGGATATCGTTGTTGTGGCCCCTGGAAGTATCAACAACATAGAGGCATAGAAGGAGGTTCCGCTTAGTCAGTATGAAGAACTAGGTACTAAATTAAGAAACAGAACCTCAAAGGCAATAATTTCTGTTTTATTATCTGAACCATGTGCAAATTGGCATAGGACAAATAAGATTAGAGAAATGAAATGAATAAGTGGCTGAAAGACAGGTGTGGGAGAAGTGGGTTCCAGTTTGTGGGCACTGTACCAGTACTGTAGAAATTTGGATCTGTACTGTTGGGACAGTCCACACCTGGACCATGTTGGGGCTGATGTCCTAGTGAACCACATAACTAGGGAAGTAGAGCGAGTTTCAAACTGAATAGTGCAGACAAGGGATCAAATTTGGAAAGATGCTGTTAACCAAAGAGTCGAGACGAGGAAAGAGAGAGGTACTCATGTGGGAAATTATTAACAGACCATGACAGGAAGGAACAGAGAGTACAAATCCAAGAGTAAATCAGGAGACAAGGCTAGATGCTACAAATATAATATATTGACATAACTAAAGCTCTGTATCTAAAAGTACGGAGCATTCAAAACAGATGAACCAATAGCACAAATAGAAATTAATAAGTACGACTTAATAACCATTACAGAGACATAGACAGAGGCTATAGGATGACAGATTTGGACCTGAATATGGAAGAGTATGTGGCATTTAGGAAGGACAGGAAAAGATGGAGGGCTGGCTCTGTTAAGTAATGATGGTATTAGTACATTAGAGAGGGATGACTTGAGTTCTGGAAACCAGGATGCAGAAGTGATTAGGTTGAGATGAGAAATGATAAAGGCAATAGGTCACTTTTAGATCTGATGTACTGACTTCCTAATTGTAACTACACACTAGGACAGAGTATAAAGGAAGAGATAATGAGAGCTTGTCAGAAAGGTGCGGCAATAATTATGGGGGATTTTAATCTATCTATAGATTAGAAAAATCAGATGGGGAAACTTAGCATAAGCGAAGGGTTCATAGAATGTTTTCAGTTTCTTAGAAGTGCATGTTCTGGAGCCACCCAGAGGGCAGGCTATACTAGATCTGATATTGTGCAATGAGATAGGATTAATTGAAGGCAGCCCCCCCACTTCCCCGAGGTAACAGCAATTAAAACATAATTGAATTTTACATTCAATTTGAGGGGTAGAAGAGTGCATCCAAGGCTAGTATTTTATACCTAAGTAAGGGCAATTATGGGGGTATGAAAGTGTAGCCAGCTAAGGTGAATTAGTAAATGTTTCAGCGGTAGACATTTAAAGGGATATTTCAAAATACACAGAATAGATACATTCCACAGAGAAAGAAAAATTCCAAGGGAGGCCCCACCATCCATGGTAACTAAAAAAGTTAAAGCCAGAATTAAACTTCAAGAAAAAGTATACATTTGCACAAAGATAGGTGACAGGTCAGAAGATTGGAAAGCATTTTAAAACAGTAAAGAATAACAAAAAAATTAATAAGGAGGGAGAAATTAGAGTATTAGAGAAAGCTAGCTAATAATATAAAGACAGCAAGAGTTTCTATAGATATTTAACCAAGAAAAGAGTGAAGAAAGTGAGCATTGGTCCTACAGAAAGTGCATGGAAATTGATAATGGAAAGTAGGGAGACGGTGGATGAATTAAAGAGGTATTTTGCATTGGTGTTCACTATAGAGGACAAAAATAGCACCCCAGAAATAGCTGTAAATCAGGAAATGGAAGGGGTGAGGAACTGAGGAAGATTGCAATCACCAGGGAAGTGGGATTGAGCATATTGTTGGGTCTGCGGACTGACAATTCCCCGAGACTGGATGAACTTCACCCTAAGGTCTTGAAAGGAGAGGCCGATGAGATAGTTGAGGCATTGCATTTAATTTTCCAAAATTCCCTAGCGTTGGGGAAGGGTCCATTAGATTGGAAGATAGCAAATGTAACTCCTTTATTTAAAAAAGGAGGGAGACAGAAAGCAGGAAACTACAGGCCAGTTAGCCGAACATCTGTCATAGGGAAAACGTTAGAAACCATTATTAAAGATGTTAGAGCAGGGCAGTTAGAAAAATTCAAGGCAATCAGGCAAAGTTAACATGGTTCTGTGAAAGGGAAATCATGTTTGACCAATATTTTGAAATCCTTTGAAGGAATCACATGTGCCGTGGATAAAGGACAACCGGTGAATGCACTGTACTTAGATTTGCAGAAGGCATTCGATAAGGTGCTACATCAAAGGTTATTGAGGAAGTCGGATAGATGAAGAGCACGCGGAGTCCCCGGGGAGGTTTTACTCAGGGAGAGGCAGAGACGACAGGCGGAACTGGGGGCACTATCCACGAGCAGGGCCGTGGAACAGCTTAGGAAGGCGAGGGGAGTGGTGTACGAGTATGGGGAAAAGGCCAGCAGACTGTTAGCGCAGCAACTCAGGAGGACGGAGGCGGCCAGGGAAATAGGTAGAGTGAGGGACGAGGGGGGGCGCAAAGTGGAGGATCCGGCAGAATTGAATAGGGTATTCCGGGACTTCTATCGTAAGCTGTATACTTCGGAGCCGCCGGAAGAACCGGAGGGGATGAAAAGGTTTCTGGACGGGTTAACATTCCCAACAGTTGGGGAGGGGGCGAGTGGAAGAGCTGGGGCCCCGATTAGAGTAGAGGAGGTATTGGGGGGCCGAAAGGCCATGCAGTCGGGGAAGTCCCCGGGGCCGGATGGATACCCAGTAGAGTTTTATAGGAAGTTCTCTGAGCTGGTGGGCCCGGTCTTGGCGAGGGTTTTCAATGAGGCAAGGGACAGAGGGACCCTGCCGCCGACAATGTCACAAGCCACCATATCTCTGATATTGAAGCGGGGTAAAGACCCGGAGGTGTGCGGGTCCTACAGGCCAATCTCCCTGATTAATGTAGACGCCAAGCTCCTGGCAAAGGTACTGGCGGGTAGAATGGAGGACTGTGTACCGGAGGTGATTGGGGAGGATCAAACGGGGTTCGTGAAAGGTAGGCAGCTGGCGGCCAATCTGAGGAGATTACTCAATGTGATAATGATGCCCCCGGCGGGTAGAGAGGTGGAGGTAGTGGTGGCAATGGACGCCGAGAAGGCCTTTGACCGGGTGGAGTGGGACTATCTATGGGAGGTGCTCGGACGGTTTGGGTTCGGGGAGGGATTGGTGGATTGGATCAAATTATTATATCAGGCCCCGAGGGCCAGCGTCAGGACCAACAGAGAAGTGTCGGAGTACTTTAGGTTGTACCGAGGGACCAGGCAGGGCTGCCCGCTCTCCCCGCTGCTGTTTGCGCTGGCCGTAGAGCCGCTGGCGATTGCGCTGAGAGCCGCAGAGGGTTGGAAGGGGATGGTGAGGGGCGGGATTGAACACAGGGTTTCTCTTTATGCAGACGACCTGCTCCTGTACGTGTCGGACCCAGTGGCCGGGATGGGAACTATACTGGGAATGCTGAGGGAGTTCGGCCAGTTCTCAGGATACAAATTAAATACGGTCAAGAGTGAAATGTTTGTGGTCCAGGCAAGGGGCCAGGAGAACAGATTGAGAGGGCTACCGTTTAGGCTAGTTGAGGAAAATTTCCGGTATTTGGGAATCCAGGTGGCACGAGACTGGGGCAGGCTGCATAAGTTAAATTTGGCCAGGGTGGTGGAGCAAATGAAGGGAGAGTTTCGGAGATGGGATGCACTCCCGCTGTCGCTGGCAGGGAGGGTGCAGACTGTAAAGATGACAATCCTCCCTCGATTTTTGTTTATTTTTCAGTGCCTCCCGATCTTTATCCCACAGTCCTTCTTCAAAAGAGTTAACGGGCTGATCATGAGCTTTGTCTGGGCGGGAAAGTCTCCGCGGGTGAAGAAGGCGATGTTGGAGAGGAACCGCAGCGAGGGAGGGCTGGCTTTGCCGAGAATGGTCAATTATTACTGGGCGGCCAACATCGCTATGATAAGGAAGTGGATGGTGGGTACGGGGTCTATTTGGGAGCGGGTGGAGGCGGCTTCGTGCAGGGGCTCCAGTTTGGAAGCCCTGGTCACGGCTCCTCTACCGCTGCCGCCGGCCATGTACACCACCAGCCCGGTAGTGGTGGCGACCCTGCGGATATGGGGCCAGTGGAGGAGGCATGTGGGGGAGATGGGGGCGTCTGTCTGGGCGCCAATCTGCGACAACCATCGGTTTGCCCCCGGCAGTATGGATGGGGGGTTCCGAGTATGGCGGCGAGCAGGGACGGGAAGGGTGGGTGATATGTTCCTGGAAGGGAGCTTCGCGAGTTTGAGGAGCTTGGAGGAGAAATTTGGGTTGGTAAAGGGAAATGATTTTAGATACTTACAGTTGCGGGACTTTGTTTGTAGACAGGTCCCATCTTTCCCGCGCCTCCCGCCAATGGGGATCCTCGACAGAATAGTCTCTAGGAGGGAAGAAGGGGAGGGCAGAGTCTTGGGTATATATAAGGTGCTCATGAGGGAGGAAGGGTCCCAGACAGAGGAACTGAAACTTAAATGGGAGGAGGAGATAGGTGGGGAAATGGAGGATGGGCTGTGGGCAGAGGCCCTGAGTAGGGTAAACTCGACCGCGACATGTGCTAGGCTCGGGCTGATCCAATTTAAGGTCGTTCACCGGGCCCATATGACGGTGGCTCGGATGAGCAAATTTTTCGGGATAGAGGACAAATGCGCTAGGTGCGCGGGAGGACCAGCGAACCATGTTCACATGTTTTGGGCATGCCCTGAGCTGAGGGGGTACTGGGAGGGATTTGCGGGGGTCATGTCCCAGGTGCTAAAAACAAGGGTGGTGATGAGTCCAGGGGTGGCAATTTTTGGGGTTTCGGAAGACCCGGGCGTCCAGGGGGAGAAAGAGGCCGATGTGCTGGCCTTTGCTTCCCTGATAGCCCGGTGACGAATATTATTGGCGTGGAGGGACTCAAAGCCCCCGAAGACTGAGTGGTGGCTTGCGGACATGTCGAGTTTCCTGGGGATGGAAAAAATTAGGTTCGCCTTGAGGGGATCTGTGCAGGGGTTCACCCGGAGGTGGCAACCATTTATTGACTTCTTTGCGGGAGAGTGAGCGTCAGCAGGGGGTAGAGTAGAGTAGGAGGGAAAATATGGCGGGTAGTACCGGTGGGAGGGGAGCGGGCTTGTGCAATATGTTATGATGGAAGTATTGAAAGTACGTGGATGTTTGCACATTTTTGCTTTTTTTGCTTCCTTTCTGATGATGCCTGTAACTGTTTATAAAGCCAAAAACTACCTCAATAAAATTGTTTATTAAAAAAAAGGTTATTGAGGAAAATAAAAGCTCATGATGTAGGTGGTAACATATTGGCCTGTATTGAAGATTGGCGAGCTATTAGGAAACAGAGAGTTGACATAAATGGATCTTTTGAAAGATGTGACGAGTGGTGTGTCAAAGGGGCTTCAACTTTTTGCAATTTATATAAATGACTTCAGTGAAGGGACTGAAGGTGTGGTTGCTAGATTTGCGCTGACGACTCAAAGATAGGTCGGAAAGTAAATTGTGAAGATGATGTAAGAAGGTTTCAAAATGACATAGATAGGTTAAGTAAATAGGCAAAAATCTGGAAAATGGAGTATAATGTGGGCAAATCTGAAATCCTCCGTTTTTGGGGGAAGAATAAAAAATAAGCTTATTATCTAAATGGTGAGAGATTGCAGAGGTCTAAGATTTAGAGGGATTTGGGTTTATTGTCACGTGTACCGAGGTATAGTGAAAGGTATTGTTCTGCGTACAGTCCAGACAGATTGTTCCATACATGAAAAACATAGGACATACGATAAATACACAGTGTAAATACATAGACATAGATATGGGGTGAAGCATATGGAGTGTAGCACTGCTCAATACAGAAGATGCGTAGAGAGATCAGTTCAGTCTATAAGAGGGTCATTCAGGAGTCTGGTAACAGCGGGGAAGAAACTGTTTTTGAATCTGCTCTCATGAATGAATCACAAAGAGCAGCAAGTGGGAGAATGGGGTAGTACGGATCTACCAGGATTGGAGTGCGGAGGTGGCTAAGCGGCGGTCCGGATTTAATCGGACGAAGGAGGTGCTTTACAGGCAAAAGATAAAGTTCGGAATGTTGCAGCCCGTGCGCCTGTGGGTAACTTATTCAGACCGGCATTATTATTTCGATTCCCCGGAGGAGGCGTGGGCCTTCGTGCGGACGGAGAAACTGGACTTGAACTAGGGGTTTGGGGTTGCGGGGTCTGTTGTCATATCTTAGCGCTGGATTCTGCTGTTGCTATGTTCTTTTTTTTTTGTACTTTTGCAATTTTGATATGGTTATTTATGGGGGTGTTGTTCTGCTATGTTTTTTTCTGCTGTGGGGCATTGGTTGAGTTGTGTATCTTGCGGGGAGGGTCGGGGGGGTTTGTTGTATTCTATGTCGGGTTGGGGGTATGGAGTGGGGCTGTTACTTGGGAGCTGCGTCAGAAGGGTGTGGTGGGGCAGTGCGAAAGCGCGGGCTTTCCTCTGGTTTCCCGCGCTGCGGGGCTGGGGGGTGGAGACGGTGACGGGGGAGGCGGGGCCTTAACTGGTTCTTTCCCGCGCTGGAGCGGTGCCTGGAGGAGGGGTAGATTAGGGGATGATCCCACTTTGGGAAGGGTCGGGTTATTGGCGGGAGTTTCCGGGGTCAGCAGAAGTTAACTGACCCACGGAAGTTCAATGGAGGACGGTTCGCGGCTGGGAGGGTTCCTAGCCTGGGGGGGAAGGGAGGGGGGAAAGGGGAATACTGGGTTGCTGCTGGTAGGGTCAGTAAGGAGCTGGTGGGGGCTGGGGGGACAGAGGAGAGGTGTTGTCGCTGAGGGGACTGGGTCGGGCAGGGGGTGCTGGCCTGGGGCGGGCAGTCGACGGGCTATGGCTAGTCAACGGGGGAGGGGGGCGGGACGCCCTCTGATCCGGTTGGTCACCTGGAATGCGAGAGGGTTGAATGGGCCGGTGAAGCGGTCGAGGGTACTGGCTCACCTGAAGGGGCTAAAGGCAGATGTGGCAATGCTTCAGGAGACCCACCTGAAGGTGGCGGACCAGGTCCGCCTGAGGAAGGGATGGGTGGGGCAGGTTTTCCACTCTGGGTTGGATGTGAAGAACCGGGGAGTGGCGATTCTGGTGGGGAAAAATGTGTTGTTATTCGTGGGGAGCTGATATCCATCCGGGCACACAGGGAGAGGAGCGAGAGGAGTGAGAGGGATAGACTGGTGGGAAAGATGCTGGAGGTGGACAGGAGGTATGCAGAGGCACCAGAGGAGGGACTGTTGGGGGAGAGGCGCAGCCTGCAGGCTGAATTTGATTTGCTGACCACTAGAAAGGCGGAGGCACAATGGAGGAAGGCACAATGGAGGAAGGCACAAGGGACAGTGTACGAACATGGTGAAAAGGCGAGCAGGATGCTGGCTCATCAGCTCCGCAAGCGGTATGTGGCTAAGGAAATTGTTGGAGTGAGAGACAAGAGTGGGAATGTGGTGCGGAAGAGGGTAGAGGTGAATGAGGTCTTCAAGGACTTTTCGGGGAACTGTACCGGTCGGAGCCAACGGGGGAGAGGAGGGGAATGGAGAGGTTCCTCGACGGGCTTTCTTTCCCGAAGGTGCAGGAGGAGAAGGTGGAGGGGTTGGGTGCGCCGATTGAGCTGGAGGAGCTAGTTAAGGGGATCGGGCAGATGCAGTCAGGGAAGGCACCGGGGCCGGATGGGTTCCCGGGGGAATTTTATAAAAAGTTTGTGGACCTAATGGGCCCCTTGCTGGTGCGGACACTCAATGAAGCGTGGGAAGGGGGGACTTTGCCCCCGACGATGTCGCGGGCGCTGATCTCGTTAATTTTAAAGAGGGACAAGGACCCCCAGCAGTGTGGTTCATACAGGCCCATATCTCTCCTCAACGTGGATGCTAAGGTCCTGGCAAAAATCCTGGCCACCAGGATAGAGGACTGTGTGCCAGGGGTTGTGCACGAGGACCAGACAGGTTTCGTGAAGGGAAGGCAGCTGAACACGAATGTGCGGAGATTGTTGAATGTCATCATGATGCCGGCGATTGAGGGGGAGGCAGAGATAGTGGTGGCACTGGATGCGGAGAAGGCCTTCGATAGAGTGGAGTGGGGGTACCTATGGGAGGTGTTGGGGAGGTTTGGATTTGGTGAAGGGTTCATTAGATGGATGGTATGAAGCCCCAATGGCGTGCGTGGCCACGAATAGGAGGAGGTCGGAGTACTTCCGGCTTTACCAAGGGACCAGGCAGGGTTGCCCCCTGTCCCCCTTGTTGTTTGCACTGGCAATCGAGCCGCTGGCGATGGCGTTGAGGGATTCAGAGAGGTGGAGAGGCTTGGTGCGAGGTGGAGAGGAACATAGGGTGTTGTTGTATGCCGATGACCTGTTACTGTATGTGGCGGACCCGGTGGGAGGGATGCCGGGAGTGATGGAGTTGCTAGCTGAGTTTGGGACCTTTTCAGGTTATAAATTAAATTTAGGCAAGAGTGAGGTGTTTGTGGTGCACCCTGGAGACCAGGAGGAAGGAATTTGTAGGCTCCCGCTTAGGCTGGCAGGGGAGAGCTTTAGGTACCTGGGGGTGCAGGTGGCCAGGGACTGGGGGACTCTTCACAAGCATAACTTCACCAGACTTGTAGATCAGATGGAGGAGGAGTTCAAGAGGTGGGACATGCTGCCATTATCGTTGGCGGGGAGGGTACAGTCCGTCAAAATGACGGTGCTTCTGAGGTTCTTGTTCCTCTTTCAGTGCCTGCCCATCTTTATCCCCAGGGCCTTCTTTAGGAGAGTGATTAGCAGTATTTTGAGCTTTGTGTGGGCACATGGGACTCCGAGAGTGAAGAGGGTGTTCCTGGAGCGAGGGAGGGATAGAGGCGGGCTGGCGCTGCCCAACCTTCTGGGGTACTATTGGGCAGCCAATGTGTCAATGGTGCGTAAATGGGTGATGGAGGGGGGAGGGGCGGCGTGGAAAAGAATGGAGATGGCGTCATGTAGAGGTACGAGCCTGGGTGCCATGGTAACGGCACCGTTGCCGCTCTCCCCTAAGGGGTTTACCACAAGCCCGGTGGTGACGGCGACCCTAAGAATCTGGGGACAGTGGAGACTGCATCGTGGGGAAACAGGGGGCTCGATGGAGGCTCCACTGGGTGGCAACCATCGGTTCATCCCGGGAACAAAGATGGGGGATTTAGGGGGTGGCAAAGGGCGGGTATCAGCAAATTGAGGGACCTGTTTATTGGCGGGAGGTTTGCGGGCCTGGGGGAACTGGAAGATAAATTTGGCCTTCCCCAAGGGAATATGTTCAGATACTTGCAGGTAAAGGCGTTTGCTGGGCGACAGGTAGAGGGATTCCCTCTGCTGCCGTCGCGGGGGACGATGGACAGAGTGCTTTCGGGGATGTGGGTCGGAGAGGGGAAGGTGTCTG
Source organism: Scyliorhinus canicula (assembly GCF_902713615.1). NCBI lineage: Eukaryota > Metazoa > Chordata > Chondrichthyes > Carcharhiniformes > Scyliorhinidae > Scyliorhinus > Scyliorhinus canicula. Next base: position 15,551,626 of record NC_052170.1, read on the forward strand.
ACATCTGTAAGGTAATGCAGGAGGTGGAGGAGTCATCAGTGGAGGAGCTGAAGGCTAAATGGGAGGAGGAACTTGGGGAGCAGATAGAGGACGGGACTTGGGCGGATGCCTTGGAGAGAGTCAACTCTTCCTCCTCATGTGCGAGGCTTAGTCTCATCCAATTTAAGGTGCTGCACCGGGCCCACATGTCCGGGACTAGGATGAGTAGGTTCTTTGGGGGTGAGGACAGGTGCACCAGATGTTCGGGGAGTCCAGCGAACCACGGCCATATGTTCTGGGCATGCCCAGCACTGGAAGAATTCTGGAAGGGGGTGGCGGCGACGGTGTCGAGGGTGGTTGGATCCAGGGTCAAACCAGGGTGGGGACTCGCGATTTTTGGAGTTGCGGTAGAGCCGGGAGTGCAGGAGGCGAAAGAGGCCGGTGTCCTGGCCTTTGCGTCCCTAGTAGCCCGACGAAGGATTCTGCTACAGTGGAAGGATGCAAGGCCCCCAAGTGTGGAGACCTGGATCAGTGACATGGCGGGATTTATAAAATTGGAAAGGGTCAAATTTGCCCTGAGAGGATCAATACAAGGGTTCTATAAACGATGGCAGCCTTTTCTGGACTTCCTGGCTCAAAGATAGGTAACTTGTTCAATAGCAGCAGCAACCCGGAGGGGGGGGGGGGGGGGGGGGGGGGGGTGTTCCTTATTGTAGTGTCTATTCTGTAACTTTATATTGTGATCATTTGCGTTGTTGTTAAAATGCTGTGTTGTTCATGGAGGTGGGGCAAATGTTTATGATTGTTAATATTATTGTTATTTTTGGTATTTTACTGTGGTGCGTTATTGTTGTATAAATTCAAAATTTTTCAATAAAAATTATTTCAAAAAAAAAGAATGAATCACAAAAGGCTAGTACACAGGTATAACAAATAATTAGGAAGGCTAATAAAATGTTATTGTTTATTATGAGGGAATTGATGACAAAAGTAGGAATGCAATGCTTCGGTTGTCTACAGCATTGGTGAGAACACATCAAATCCATAGAATTCCCACAGTACGGAAGGGGGCCATTTGGCCCATCGATGCTACACCGACCCTCCAAATGAACACTCTACCTTGGCCCTCTCCTCCACCCTATCCCCCTAATTTAACCTGCACATCTTTGGACTGTGGGAGGAAACCCACACAGACATGGGGAGAATGTGCAATCTCCACACAGTCACCCATCGCCAGAATCAAACTCTGGTACTTGGCTCTCTGAGGCTGCAGTGCTAACCACTGTGCTGCCTTGCTGCCCTGGAGTATTGTGTAAGAAGCGGCTTGATTGAAACCTTTGAGATCCTGAGGGGTCTTAACAGGGTGGCGGTGGAGAGGATGTTTCCTCTTGTCAGAGAATCTAGAGCTAAGAGTCACTGTTTGAAAATAAGGCGTGGTTTATTTAAGACTGAAATGAGGAGAATTGTTTTCTCTCAGAAGGTTGTGAATCTTCATCGTTCCAGTGAGAACAAACTGAGTTCATCCAACCTCTCCCCATAGCTAATTCCCTCCATACCATGCAACATCCTGGTAAATCTCTTTTGTACCATCTCCAAAGCACCCACATCCTTCTGGCAGAGTGGCAATCAGAATTGAACACTATATTCCAAGTTTCGGACCCATCCTAAAGAACAGAACTGCTCCTTAACACTACTGTTATTTTAAGCAGTGGCTACCTATTTCTTTACTGCAAAGCGTTCAGCAAAGACACACATCTCTCAATAACTATCATATTTATGCAATGACTTCACTTCAGCTTCTGAGGATAGAGCCGTAGGCTGCATAGTATGAACATCTCCACCACACAAGCAGCTGCCACAGCTTAGACAAGAAGGCACAAGGGTCCCTCAATGAGGACCCCTCTCATTTGACTCGCTGGAAACCCGGAAGAAGGGCCACATAGCCATCTCAAACACCTTGTGTTGCTGTTACTGGCTCCTCATTGAGCAGAAGGAATTGTGAGGATTGAAGCTTTTAAGGGCAAGGGGTGAGTACAATGTCCTGGAAAGGGGGGGGGGGGGGGGGGGGGGGGTGGATGGTGGGCTGCCATTTGGACTATGTGCCAGATCCTCTAGTGGCTGCCCTGCTGTCTGTAGTGTGGTATTTGCTGGGAAGAAGGTGGTGGGATATTCAATCCTGATCATCCACTGGGCATCATTCCTTGCCACTAAGAGAACCTATGCCATGTCACATTCCTGCTAGCCCTGAGGCCCTGAAGCTCCCAACAGCTGTCCATCATCAATGATAAACCAGCTGTCCTCCCAGGCTCAGTATCCAAGAATGGCTCGAGGGAAGAGGCAGTCATAGGGCCTGATGCTGTCAGCCATGGGGCCACAGAAGGGTGTCCATTCACATCAGAACATGATGTGCACAATTACTGATGAAGTGAAGGGAGGGATCGCCTGGATTGGAGGCCATGGACGAAAATGGGGGGGGGGGCCAAGGGATAGTGTCCTTGACTGTGCAAGTGAGCTGATGTGGGCAGAAGCTCCTCAAGGCTACACTGGGCGTGCGGAATGGTGAGGATTGGTCAGCCTTCACATGAGATGACCATGGGATTTTGTGTGGTAAGAGATGGATGACTTCGCTGACTATCTCTCCCTCTTTCTCCACCGTATGACAGATTAAAGATGAATTTCGATTTGGAGCCAGCCCAGCTAGCAATATTCCTGGTGACTGCTGCCGAGGCAGATAGATGGTGGTGACGAAGACTCCGGCTTCACAGGGAGACCGCACAGCACCTGTGCCAGGTTCTCGCAGACCAGGCACCAAAAGGAGGAGGAGGAGGACGTCTGCTCCCAGTGGCTGTGAAACTCACGGCTTTCCTGAATTTTTTTGTCTGTCTCTTTCCAGGGCTTGAGGGGGGAACATTAGGGCACACGTGCATCTACAAGATAACGGATGCCTTATGTTCCTGGGCATCAAACTACATTGCATTTCACCTGGACCAGGTCCACCATCGAGGCGAGGCCCCAGGTCCGGGGGACAATCGATGACACCCATATCACCCTTAGAGCACCGTCTCGACAGGGTGTGCCCATCACAAATAGGAAGAGGTTCCACTCCCTTTACATCCAGATCGTCTGCGACCACAAACTGAACATCATGCACGTCTGTTTACCCTAGCCTGGTAGCTTACAGGACGCCTACATCAGTGGCGTCTTCGAGGGTAACCCATGGCTGAGGGGTTGGCTAGTGAGGGACTAGCTAAAGTCATGGCTAATGATGCCAGCGCGGAGGCCCCAGCTCGATGTGCAAACCCGATGCAATGAGCCCCAATCTGCCACCACGAAGGTCATTGGGTGGTGCATAAGCCTCCTCGAGATGCAATTTTGCTGTCTAGACTGCCCTAGTGAGGGCCTTTAATACAAACCCCTGACAGTCTCCAGGATCGTGGTCTCATGCTGTGTCCTCCACAATCTGGCACGCAGTGGGGTGAGGAGGAGGAACATGCGGCCTCATTAGAGGAGGACCAGAACAGGTTGGGGGAAGCCTGACGGGAACCCAGAGGATGTTGGACAGGCAGCGGCCAGGATCCTAAGTGGCCAGAGGACATGGGAGGCCCTCATATCCTCCAGAATGAACAACTAGCAGGATCTTTGCCAAGCAGCTCTATCCCCACCACTCCCCTGCCCGATCACTTGATTTCCCGCCCCTTTCCCATAACCCTAGGCTCCCCCCACCTTCCTTAACCTTGCTACCCCTTCCCTTCAACCTTTTCCCCGTCCCACGACCATTGCTCCACCTCCCAAGAGTCAAGTTCATATAATACCATGGTGATAGGCCTGGGTTGGCTGTGTCAGCGGGTCTCTTCTCAAGGCAGGAGTTCTTCGACACAGGCCGACCTCGCTGTCTGATACTGCTCGCTCTGGGACTCTTCCCCCCCCCCCCCCCCCCCCCCCCCCCCCCCCCAACGATGTCCATTTCCTTCTCCTCAAAGGGGGTCAGGATGCATAACTTGGGAACTTGGGTATCCTCCCACCCATCTTCTCCTCCCTTCTGTTGTGGGATATCTTGACCTGATTTAAGGTCAATTAGGAATGGAAACAAATTCTGCCCTTTCTGGTGATGCTTACATCCCAGCAATAAACAATAAAAAAAAACTCAGCTTATTCATTCAAGGGATGCGGATGTTGCTGGCTAGGTCAGCATTTCCAGCCCTTGAATTCAGTAACTGGCTAGGCCATTTTAGGGGGTATTTAAGAGTCATATGTAGGCCACACCTTTCCCAAAAAGACATCAGTGAATCAATCGACGATGGTTTCATGGTCATCATTGGATTTTTAATTCTAGGTTTTTATTGAATTCAAATTGCACCACCTGCCATGATGGCATACAAAGCCGGGTCCCAAGGGCATTACCCTGGTGCTCCGGATTTCTAGCCCGGTGACAGTACCACTATGCCCCTGCCTTCACTGAATTTTTTTAATCCCATTTTCTTCCTCCTGTACCTGTGTTCCTCTCCTGGGCAGAAGACTCAAGACGCTCCTGATTTTAGAGACATTCCAGAATTTGCACGAGAGAATCTTCCTAATAAATACTTTTTAACAATAACCGTTCAGATGCTAGAAAGAGGGTGTGATGTGTCATCGCTAAATTCTCACGCAGGCATCATTGGGCATAATCAGGAATGTCAACCCTGGCTGATTTATCCTCTCCCCGAGCTGCACCAATCGCATCTCCCAGTCAAACTGGGAACCGTAAGAACTATTTCCAACATTTTCCGTTACTGTTTAGGATTTCCAGAAACGACAGTATTTGGTATCTCAGAAGGAGCCTAGGTTAACCCCTCAGACTTAAATCCACATTTGTTCTTTAACCAAAGCCAGCGTCTTCTTTTCCAGGCCACCCCTTCTCTTTCAAACCATTGGGGAAATTCAGTTTAACTTTTAGTTTGTGTTGGCGCCCTTTGTTGGATTGCGCACTATCCTACCGACACGCTAACAATGACGCAGTTGCCATCACTTACCCAGTATTACATAAAAGTATCGGGATTTCATGGTTGCCTCACCCTGTGTCTTGTGCTCTCAACAACTCTCACCACACAGTGCAGCGTGCCTCTCTCTATCGCTCAGTGCAACCACAGATGCACTACAGGTAAACTTGAATCCGAGCCACTCCCAACAATTATACCCACAGACAGAAGAGGTGGAGATCCGAACAAATGAACAATTTACATACAATTTCCTGAATTTGCACCTTTATTTTGTTTTTTTAAAGTATGGAAGGAAAACAGATTCAGTTTGGTTTCCTGTTGGGTCTTTTGAATGGCTCTTTTTAAAAAAACTTTCGAGTGCCCAATTCATTCTTTCCAATTAAGGGGCAATTTAGTGTGGCCAATCCACCTAACAAGAACAAAGAACAAGAACAAAGATAATTACAGCACAGGAACAGGCCCTTCGGCCCTCCCAGCCTGCGCCGATCCAGATCCTTTATCTAAACCTGTCTCCTATTTTCCAAGGTCTACTTCCCTCTTTTCCCGCCCGTTCATATACCTGTCTAGATGCCTCTTAAATGATGCTATCGTGCCCGTCTCTACCACCTCCGCTGGTAAAGCGTTCCAGACACCCACCACCCTCTGCATAAAAAACTTTCCGCGCACATCTCCCTTAAACTTTCCCCCTCTCACCTTGAAATCGTGACCCCTTGTAACTGACACCCCCACTCTTGGAAAAAGCTTGTCGCTATCCACCCTGTCCATACCTCTCATAATTTTGTAGACCTCAATCAGGTCCCCCCTCAACCTCCGTCTTTCCAATGAAAACAATCCTAATCTACTCAACCTTTCTTCGTAGCTAGCACCCTCCATACCAGGCAACATCCTGGTGAACCTCCTCTGCACCCTCTCCAAAGCATCCACATCCTTTTGGTAATGTGGCGACCAGAACTGCACGCAGTATTCCAAATGTGGCCTAACCAAAGTCCTATACAACTGTAACATGACCTGCCGACTCTTGTACTCAATACCCCGTCCGATGAAGGCAAGCATGCTGTATGCCTTCTTGACCACTCTATCAACCTGCGTTTCCACCTTCAGGGTACAATGGACCTGAACTCCCAGATCTCTTTGTACATCAATTTTCCCCAGGACCCTTCCATTGACCATATAATCCGCTCTTGAATTTGATCTTCCAAAATGCATCACCTCGCATTTGCCTGGATTGAACTCCATCTGCCATTTCTCTGCCCAACTCTCCAATCTATCTATATTTTGCTGTATCCTCTGACAGTCCTCCTCGCTATCTGCAACTCCGCCAATCTTAGTATCATCTGCAAACTTGCTAATCAGACCACCTATACCTTCCTCCAGGTCATTTATGTAGATCACAAACAACAGTGATCCCTGTGGAACACCACTAGTCACCCTTCTCCATTTTGAGACACTCCCTTCCACCACTACTCTCTGTCTCCTGTTACCCAGCCAGTTCTTTATCCATCTAGCTAGTACACCCTGAACCCCATACGACTTCACTTTTACAATCAACCTGCCATGGGAAACCTTATCAAACGCCTTACTAAAGTCCATGTTTATGACATCTACAGCCCTTCCCTCATCAATTAACTTTGTCACTTCCTCAAAGAATTCTATTAGGTTGTAAGACATGACCTTCCCTGCACAAAACCATGCTGCCTATCACTGATAAGTCTATTTTCTTCCATATGTGAATAGATCCTATCCCTCAGTGTCTTCTCCAACAGTTTGCCTACTACTGACGTCAAGCTCACAGGTCTATAATTCCCTGGATTTTCCCTGCTACCCTTCTTAAACAAAGGGACAACATCAGCAATTCTCCAGTCCTCCGGGACCTCACCCGTGCTCAAGGATGCTGCAAAGATATCTGTTAAGGCCCCAGCTATTTCGACCCTCGCTTCCCTCAGTAACCTGGGATAGATCCCATCCGGTCCTGGGGACTTGTCCTCTTTAATGTCTTTTAGAATATCCAAAATTTCCCCCTACCGTATGACAACTTGACCTAGAGTATTTAAACATCCATCCCTAGCCTCAACATCCGTCTTGTCCCTCTCCTTTGTGAATTCCGATGCAAAGTACTGATTAAGAATCTCACCCATTTCCTCTGAGTCCACGCATAAATTCCCTCTTTTGTCTTTGAGTGGGCCAATCCTTTCTCTAGTTACCCTCTTGCTCCTTACATACAAATAAATGGCTTTGGGATTTTCCTTAACCTTGTTAGCTAAAGATATTTCATGACCCCTTTTAGCCCTCTTTATTGCGCGTTTAAGATTCGTCCTACTTTTCCGATATTCCTCCAAAGCTTCATCAGTTTTGAGTTGCCTCGATCTTATGAATGCTTCCTTTTTCACCTTAGCTAGTCTCACAATTTCACCCGTCATCCATGGTTCCCTAATCTTGCCATCTCTATCTCTCATTTTCACAGGAACATGCCTGTCCTGCACTCTAATCATCCTTTCCTTAAAATACTCCCACATTTCAAATGTGGATTTACCCTTAAACAGCTGCTCCAAATCCACATTCCCTAGCTCCTGCCGAATTTTGTTCTACTCTGCCTTTCCCCAATTTAGCACTCTTCCTTTCGGACCACTCTTATCCTTGTCCATGAGTATTCTAAAACTTACGGAATTGTGAATTCTGCACATGCACATCTGTAATTCTGTAACCTGCACATCTTTTGAGTTGTGGGGGTGAAACCCATGCAAACACGGAGAGAATGTGAAAACTCCACACGGACAGTGACCCAGAGCCAGGATCGAACCTTGGACCTCAGTGCCATGAGACAGCAGTGCTAACCACTGTGCCACCATGCTGCCCTGTCTTTTGAATGGCTTTTATTGTATTCCCTTTTTATTGTAGATCCATAATTACTCTTCAGATGGTAGCGATGGCCCATCATCTGAAGTGCTGTTGGAGAAGCCAAGGTGAGTTGCTGCTGTGCATCTTGTAGATCGGGGTTTTTCAAACTCAGGGTCACGACCCGCGGCTTTTAAGAATGATGGCCACAGCTGGCTTTCAAGTTGAGAATGCCGGTCGTGACCGGCTTTTAAATGCGAATGATGCAAACTTCCCGGCAGACGCGATGGCAGAGAGCAGGGCATGCACCCTGTACGTCCTTGCTTTTGGCGTGAAATCACAGAGGAGAGATTCATCCATTTTCTAGCTGCGAGCAAGCAAGGCAAGAAACTGTGAAGAACTGAAGATGGATCATTTTGTTTTAAGGAACAGGGGGCCAGAGACACAACAGGCCAGGATCTCATAACTCAATCTGCTGGAGAGAGCTGCGCAGGAGAGTCCATGACAGGACAAAGCAGTGCGAATGTGATTAAAGTAAATTACTGTGGATGCTGGAATCTGAAACGGACAGAAAACTGGACAATCTCAGCGGTTCTGACAATATTGATTAATTGATTGATTGATACTTATTGTCACATGTACCAAAGTACAGTGAAAAGTATTTTTCTGCGGCCAAGGGAACGTACACAGTCCGCACATAGTAGACAAAGGAATAATCAACAGAGTACATTGACAATGGTACATCAACAAATAGTGATCGGGTTTTCCGGTGGCAGTTATGCAGCAATAAGCCACACAGGTGGGAGCTCCCGTTTTAAAGAGATTTTTCGGCTCTTTTGAGAGCCCAAAACGGAAATTTTTCGACGTCTCCCGGTGGGGGAAGGTGTGCTGAACGACTTTCCCTGCAGTCCATGACTCGAACTCGGAGTGGAAAGGTGGAAAAAACAGCAGCAGCTCCTCAGAAAAAATGGGGGAAGGGATCCAAGATGGCCACCGACAAAGCTCCAGGGGAGTGGAGACTCTGGGCCCAGAAACAACAAACTGATCTCCTGCGCTGCTTTAAAGAATTCAAGGATGAAGTACTGAGCTCTCTGCAGGAAACAAACAGAAGGCTGTCAGAGATTCAGTCCACCCAGGATGCTGCCATCAAGAAGTTGCAGACGCAGGCCATTGAACGAGAGGAGGAGGCCGTGGTCCTCGTGAGTAAGGTGGAGGGGCACGAAGCACTCCACAAGAAGTGGCAGGAACGCTTCGAGGAGCTGGATCACCGCATGAGGCGGAAAAACCTGCGGATCTTGGGCCTTGCGGAGGGGCTGGAGGGATCGGACCTGACAGCCTATGTGGCTGTAATGCTGGGTTTGCTAGTGGGGGCCGGGTCTCTCCATCTGCCCCTGGAGCTGGAGGGAGCACACAGAGTACTGGCCAGGAGGCCTAAGGAGAATGAACCCCCGCGTGCGGTGCTGGTGAGGTTCCACCGGTTCAGTGATCGGGACTGCGTGCTGCGCTGGGCCAAGAAGGTGAAGAGCAGCAATTGGGAGAATGGGGTAGTGCGGATCTACCAGGACTGGAGTGCGGAGGTGGCTAAGCGGCGGTCCGGATTTAATCGGACAAAAGAGGTGCTTTATAGAAAAAAGATAAAGTTCGGAATGTTGCCGCCCGCGCGCCTGTGGGTAACTTATTCGGACCAGGACCATTATTTCGATTCCCCGGAGGAGGCGTGGGCCTTCGTGCGGACGGAGAAACTGGACTTGAACTAGGGGTTGGGGGTTGCGAGGTCGGCTGTAAGATATTAGTGCTGGATTCGGCTGTTGCTGTGTTCTCTTTTTCTTCTGTTTTTTTCTTCTTGTTTTAGTACTTTTGCAATTTTGATATGGTTATTTACGGGGGGGGTTGTTCTGCTATGTTTTTGTTTTTGTGCTTGGGGCATTGTTTGGGCTGTGTATCTTGCGGGGAGGGTCGGGGGGGTATGTTGTATTCTATGTCGGAGTGGGGGTATGGAGGGGGGCTGATATTTGGGAGCTGCGTCAGAAGGGTGTGGTGGGGCAGGGCGAAAGCGCGGGCTTTCCTCTGGTTTCCCGCGCTGCGGGGCTGGGGGGGCGGAGATGGTGACGGGGGAGGTGAGGCCTTTACTGGTTCTTCCCCGCGCTGGAGCGGTGCCAGGAGGAGGGATAGATTGGGGGATGATCCCACTTCGGGAGGGGTCGGGCTATTGGCGGGAGTTTCCGGGGTCAGCAGAAGTTAGCTGACCCACGGAAGTACAATGGAGGACGGTTCGCGGCTGGGAGGGTTCCTAGCCTGGGGGGGAAGGGAGGGGGGGAAAGGGGAATACCGGGTTGCTGCTGGTAGGGTCAAGAAGGAGCTGGTGGGGGCTGGGGGGACAGAGGTGAGGGGTTGTCGCTATGGGGACGGGGTCGAGCAGGGGACGCTGGCCTGGGGCGGGCAGTCGACGGGCTATCGCTAGCCGACGGGGGAGGGGGGCGGGACGCCCTCTGATCCGGTTGGTCACCTGGAATGTGAGAGGGTTGAATGGACCGGTGAAGCGGTCAAGGGTAATGGCTCACCTGAAGGGGCTAAAGGCGGATGTGGCAATGCTTCAGGAGACCCACCTGAGGGTGGCGGACCAGGTCCGCCTGAGGAAGGGATGGGTGGGGCAGGTTTTCCACTCGGGGTTGGATGTGAGGAACCGGGGAGTGGCGATTCTGGTGGGGAAAAATGTGTTGTTTGAGGCATCGGAGGTGGTGGCGGATAAGGGGGGTAGGTATGTTATGGTTAGGGGCAGGCTACAAGGAGAGAAGGTGGTACTTGCTAGTGTGTATGCCCCAAATTGGGACGATGCGGGCTTTATGAGGCGTATGTTGGGACGGATCCCGGATCTGGAGGCGGGAGGTCTGATCATAGGGGGGGACTTTAATACGGTGTTGGATCCTTCACTGGATCGGTCCAGCTCTAGGACGGGTAGGAGGCCGGCGGCGGCCAAGGTACTGAGAGGGTTTATGGATCAGATGGGTGGAGTGGATCCATGGAGGTTTGTGAGGCCGAGGGCACGTGAGTACTCTTTCTTCTCCCACGTACATAGGGTCTACTCTCGGATAGATTTCTTCGTGGTGAGTAGGGGACTGATTCCGAGAGTGGAGGAGGCCGAGTATTCGGCCATTGCAATCTCTGACCACGCTCCGCATTGGATAGAGTTGGAAATGGGGGAGGTGCGAGACCAACGTCCGTTGTGGCGGTTGGATGTGGGGTTGTTGGCGGAGGAGGAGGTGTGTAGGAGTGTAACTGGCACTGGAGCGGGTCCAGCGAAGATTCACACGGATGATCCCAGGAATGGTAGGCCTAACATACGATGAACGTCTGAGGATCGTGGGATTATATTCGTTGGAGTTTAGGAGGTTGAGGGGAGATCTAATAGAAACGTACAAGATAATGAATGGCTTGGATAGGATGGACGTAGGGAAGTTGTTTCCATTAGCAGGGGAGACTAGGACGCGGGGGGCACAGCCTTAGAATAAAAGGGAGTCACTTTAGAACAGAGATGAGGAGAAATTTCTTCAGCCAGAGAGTGGTAGGTCTGTGGAATTCATTGCCACAGAGGGCGGTGGAGGCCGGGACATTGAGTGTCTTTAAGACAGAAATTGATAAATTCTTGATTTCTCGAGGAATTAAGGGCTATGGGGAGAGAGCGGGTAAATGGAGTTGAAATCAACCATGATTGAATGGTGGAGTGGACTCGATGGGCCGAATGGCCTTACTTCCACTCCTATGTCTTATGGTCTTATGGTCTTAGGGTCCGGGCAAGTATTGAGGGGTACCTTGAGGTGAATGATACGGGGGAGGTTCAGGTGGGGATGGTCTGGGAAGCCCTGAAGGCAGTAATTCGTGGGGAGCTGATATCCATCCGGGCACACAGGGAGAGGAGCGAGAGGAGTGAGAGGGATAGACTGGTGGGAAAGATGCTGGAGGTGGACAGGAGGTATGCAGAGGCACCAGAGGAGGGACTGTTGGGGGAGAGGCGCAGCCTGCAGGCTAAATTTGATTTGCTGACCACTAGAAAGGCTGAGGCACAGTGGAGGAAGGCACAAGGGGCAGTGTACGAACATGGTGAAAAGGGCGAGTAGGATGCTGGCTCATCAGCTCCGTAAGCGGGATGTGGCTAAGGAGATTGCTGGAGTGAGAGACAAGAGTGGGAATGTGGTGCGGAAGGGGGTAGAGGTGAATGAGGTCTTCAAGGATTTTTACGGGGAACTGTACCAGTCGGAGCCAACGGGGGAGAGGAGGGGAATGGAGAGGTTCCTTGACAGGCTTTCTTTCCCGAAGGTGCAGGAGGAGAAGGTGGAGGGGCTGGGTGCGCCGATTGAGCTGGAGGAGCTAGTTAAGGGGATCGGGCAGATGCAGTCAGGGAAGGCACCGGGGCCGGATGGGTTCCCGGTGGAATTTTATAAAAAGCTCGTGGACCTAGTGGGCCCCTTGCTGGTGCGGACACTCAACGAAGCGTGGGAAGGGGGAACTTTGCCCCCGACGATGTCACGGGCGCTGATCTCGTTAATTTTAAAGAAGGACAAGGACCCCCAGCAGTGTGGTTCATACAGGCCCATATCTCTCCTCAACGTGGATGCTAAGGTGCTGGCAAAAATCCTGGCCACCAGGATAGAGGACTGTGTGCCAGGGGTTGTGCATGAGGACCAGACAGGTTTTGTGAAAGGAAGGCAGCTGAACACGAATGTGCGGAGATTGCTGAATGTCATTATGATGCCGGCGATTGAGGGGGAGGCAGAGATAGTGGTGGCGCTGGATGCGGAGAAGGCCTTCGATAGAGTGGAGTGGGGGTACCTATGGGAGGTGTTGGGGAGGTTTGGATTTGGTGAAGGGTTCATTAGATGGGTAAGGCTGCTATATGAGGCCCCGATGGCGTGCGTGGCCACGAATAGGAGGAGGTCGGAGTACTTCCGGCTTTACCGAGGGACCAGGCAGGGTTGCCCCTTGTCCCCCTTGTTGTTTGCACTGGCAATCGAGCCGCTGGCGATGGCATTGAGAGATTCAGAGAGGTGGAGAGGCTTGGTGCGAGGTGGAGAGGAACATAGGGTGTCGTTGTATGCCGACGACCTGTTACTGTATGTGGCGGACCCGGTGGGAGGGATGCCGGGAGTGATGGAGTTACTAGCCGAGTTTGGGACCTTCTCAGGTTATAAATTCAACTTAGGCAAGAGCGAGGTGTTTGTGGTGCACCCTGGAGACCAGGAGGAAGGAATTGGTAGGCTCCCGCTTAGGCGGGCAGGGGAGAGCTTTAGGTACCTGGGGGTGCAAGTGGCGAGGGACTGGGGGACTCTCCACAAGCATAACTTTACCAGACTGGTAGATCAGATGGAGGAGGAGTTCAGGAGGTGGGACATGCTGCCATTGTCGTTGGCGGGGAGGGTGCAGTCCGTCAAAATGACAGTGCTTCCGAGGTTCTTGTTCCTTTTTCAGTGCCTGCCCATATTTATCCCCAGGGCCTTCTTTAGGAGAGTGACCGGCAGTATTCTGAGCTTTGTGTGGGCACATGGGACTCCGAGAGTGAGGAGGGTATTCCTGGAGCGAGGAAGGGATAGAGGCGGGCTGGCGCTGCCCAACCTTCTGGGGTACTATTGGGCAGCCAATGTGTCAATGGTGCGTAAATGGGTGATGGAGGGGGGAGGGGCGGCGTGGAAAAGAATGGAGATGGCGTCATGTAGAGGTACAAGCCTGGGTGCCATGGTAACGGCACCGTTGCCGCTCTCCCCCAAGAAGGTTACCACGATGGTGGCGGCGACCCGGTGGTGGCGGCGACCCTAAGAATCTGGGGACAGTGGAGACGGCATCGGGGGGAAACAGGGGGCTCGATGGAGGCTCCACTGGGTGGCAACCATCGGTTCATCCCGGGGAATACGGATGGGGGATTCAGGGGATGGCAAAGGGCGGGCATCAGCAAATTGAGGGACCTGTTTATTGGCGGGAGGTTTGCGGGCCTGGGGGAACTGGAAGATAAATTTGGCCTTCCCCAGGGGAACATGTTCAGATACTTGCAGGTAAAGGCGTTTGCTGGGCGACAGGTAGAGGGATTCCCTCTGCTGCCGTCGCGGGGGACGATGGACAGAGTGCTTTCGGGGGTGTGGGTAGGAGAGGGGAAGGTGTCTGACATCTGTAAGGTAATGCAGGAGGTGGAGGAGTCATCAGTGGAGGAGCTGAAGGCTAAATGGGAGGAGGAACTTGGGGAGCAGATAGAGGACGGGACTTGGGCGGATGCCTTGGAGAGAGTCAACTCTTCCTCCTCATGTGCGAGGCTTCGTCTCATCCAATTTAAGGTGCTGCACCGGGCCCATATGTCCGGGACTAGGATGAGTAGGTTCTTCGGGGGTGAGGACAGGTGCACCAGATGTTCGGGGAGTCCAGCGAACCACGCCCATATGTTCTGGGCATGCCAGGCACTGGAAGAATTCTGGAAGGGGGTGGCGGCGACGGTGTCGAGGGTGGTTGGATCCAGGGTCAAACCAGGGTGGGGACTCGCGATTTTTGGGGTTGGGGTGGAGCCGGGAGTGCAGGAGGCGAAAGAGGCCGGTGTCCTGGCCTTTGCGTCCCTAGTAGCCCGTCGAAGGATTCTGTTACAATGGAAGGATGCAAGGCCTCCAAGCGTGGAGACCTGGATCAGTGACATGGCGGGATTTATAAAATTGGAAAAGGTCAAATTTGCCCTGAGAGGATCAATACAAGGGTTCTATAAACGATGGCAGCCTTTTCTGGACTTCCTGGCTCAGAGATAGGTAACTGGGTCAATAGCAGCAGCAACCCGGGGGGGGGGGGGGGGGGGGGGGGGGGGTGCATTATTGTAGTGTTTATTCTGTAACTTTATAGTGTGTTAATTTGCGTCGTTGTTTAAATGCTGGGTTGTTCATGGGGATGGGGCGAATGTATATGATTGTTAATATTATTGTTATTTTCGGTATTTTACTAAGGTGCGTTATTGTTGTATAAAATCAAAATTTCTCAATAAAAATTATTAAAAAAAAACAAATAGTGATCGGTTACAGTGCAGAACAAGGGCCAAATTCAGTGGAGAGAGAAGGGAGCTAATGTTTTGAGTCTGGATGACTCATTGTCAAAGCTGGAGTGAACTGAAAATAGGGTCAGATTTATACTGTTGTGGGGGGGGGGGGGGGCGGCGCATGGAGCGGGGTGAGAGCAGAGGTGCAGGATATGGATTGGGTACAGTTGAGAGCCCCGTCGATCATAGTGGGTGGGAGTGCTAATGTGAACTAATCTGAGGACAGTGTTATGGTGAGCTGCTCAGAAGGCCCACGGCAGGAAAAAGCACTGCTGGTGTGAGCTGTATACAGATCTCCAGGGCCTCTGGTGAACAGCCTACTGAGTAGAAACTGAAATTGGAAACAAAGCAGAATAAAGATGATTTCTTGAGGTATTTCTTTTTTAAATTGTGCCAATGCAAATCAGGATGCAAAGCCCATGTGTTTTACATGCAGGGAAGTACTGGCAAATGAAAGTTGGATGCTAACTATTCGGGTTACTGGGTTACGGGAATAGGGTGGAAGCCAAGGGTCAGTGCAGATTCAATGGGATGAATGGCCCCCTTCTTTACTCTAAATTCGATGATTCTATGTCTTACCTTGGAGACATCTTTTCAATTTTAAACAAATTTTGAAGAGGACGTAATGAGGCTACAAAACGACATAGATAGGTAAAGCGAGTAGACAAAATAATGGAAAATGGAGTAAAAAAGGGCAAATCTGAAATCCTCTGTTTTTGCTGAAAGAATAGAAAATAAGTGTATTATCTAAATGGTAAGAGATTGCAGAGGTGTAAGATTCAGAGGAATGTGGGTGCCCTCGTTCATGGATCACAAAAGACTAGTACACAGGTATAGCAAGTAATTAGGAAAGCTAATGGAATTTTATTGGCTGGTTTAGCACAGTGGGCTAAACAGCTGGCTTGTAATGCAGAACAAGGCCAGCAGCACGGGTTCAATTCCCGTACCAGCCTCCCCGAACAGAGGCCGGAATGTGGCGACTAGGGGCTTTTCACAGTAACTTAATTGAAGCCTACTTGTGACAATATGCGATTATTGTTATTTATTGTGAGGGGAATTGATGACAAAAGTAGGAATGTTATGCTTCCATTGTACAGATCATTGGTGAGAACACAGAATTCGTAGAATTCACACAGTGCTAAAGGAGGCCATTTTCTTTTATTCATTTATGGGATGTGGGCATTGCTGGCTGGGCCAACATATGTTCCCCATCCCTAGTTGCCCGCCAGAACATGGTGGTGAGCTGCCTTCTTGAACTGTTGCAGTCCCTGTGGTGTAGGTACACCCACAGTTCTGTTAAGGAGGGAGTTCCAGGATTTTACCCCAGCAACAGTGAAGGAACAGCAATATATTTCCAGGTCGAGATGGTGAGTGATGTGGAAGAAATTTCCAGGTTGGGGGGGAGGGGTTCTAGGTATCTGCTGCTCTTGTCCTTCTAGCTTGTAGCAGTTGTGGGTTTTGAAGGCGTTGTCTAAGGAAGCTTGGCGAGTTACTGCAGTGCATCTTGTAGATGGTACGCATGGCTGCGACTGTCGGTGGTGGAAGGTTTGAATGTTTGTGGAAGGGGGAGCAGTCAAGCGGCCCATCGATTCTGCATGGACTCTCCGAAAGAGCACTCTACATAGGCCCATTCCCCTACCCTATCCTCATAGCCTAACCTGCACACCGTAGGACATTAAGTAGAAACGTAGCATGGCCAATCCACCTAACCTGCACATCTTTGGACTGTGGGAGGAAACCGGAGCACCAGAGGAAAACCATGCAGACACGGGGAGAAAATGCAAGCTCCATACAGACAGTCACCCAAGGACAAAATCGGGTTCTTAGTGCTGTGAGGCAGTAGTGCAAAATACTGCCACTGTGCTACCCTGGAGTGTTGTGTACAATACTGGTATCCTGGCATCATGCACTCTGTATGCCCATGCTTTTGGCGCAAAGTCACGGAGGAGAAAGTCCTTTATTTTCTAGCTGCAAGCAAGCAAGGCAAGACACTATGAAGAACTGTAGATGGATCAGTTCGTTATAAGGAAGAGAGGGCCAGAGACACAAACAGACCAGGATCTCACAACTGGATCTGCCGGAGAGAGCTACCCAGGAGAATCCACGGCAGCACAAACCACTGTTGGTGTGAGCTGTATACAGAGCTCCAAGGCCTCTGGTGAACAGCCTGCTAAGAAGAAACTGAAATTGAAAACAAAGCAGTATGAAGATGATATCTTGTAGTCTGGCTTTGTTAATTGTGCCAATGCAAATCAGGATGCAAAGTCATGTGTGTTATTTGCAGGGATGTACTGGAAAATAAGAGTTGATGCCAAATATTCTACTCGAATTGGACCTCAAATTACAAGGAAAGGATGATGATTGTTTTGGCACTAAATAAATAGATGCTGTCCAAAAGTCATTGAAAATTTGGGAAGTGCAAGTACAAAGCCAAAATTACTACATGTTCTCCACGCTGCTGTGACACATAGAACAAACGTGTTAGCAAGGGAACTGTTAATAGACTGACAAGCCTTATTCAGTCACTTCTGGCTGTGTTCAACAGTTTTAGTCACTATTTTCCAGGGGAGAAGCTTCAGATTTTGAAAAACAAGAGTTGGGTGAAAAATCCTTTTGAATTTGAGACCCCAGAGTCAATTATTAACTTTTAGCTGACTCCAAATAGAGATGATGTGGAGATGCCGGCGTTGGACTGCGGTGAGCACAGTAAGAAGTCTTACAACACCAGGTTAAAGTACCAACAGGTTTGTTTCAAATCACTAGCTTTCAGAGCACTGCTCCTTCCTCAGGACTTTAACCTGGTGTTGTAAGTCTTCTTACTGTCCAAATAAAGAGACTGAACCTCTACGCCTCACCTGTGATAGCACGTTACAAACACACCACAGGTCTATGAGGCTTTCAGCATTCTGGAGTAGCCTCACCGAGGAGTATCCAGTGCTGAGTAAAACCAGCATTTGTTGCTATTGCTCTTCAGTTACATGTGCAAAGTTGGGTTTTCTGTCCTCACAAAGATGAAGATGGCACAAAGGAACCGGCTGAACTCTGCACCTGATATGTGCAATGCCCTCTCCTCCAACTGTCAGCCTGATTGGAGTGCGATTACGAGGACCAAGCAGGCTCACCTGTCTCATTAAAGGTAAGCGAAAACAGTGTGTTGCGAAGGTCGGCTGGCATGGGTTGCGAAAATCTGCTGGCCTGGGTCGCGAAGGTTGGTCGGCGTGAGTCGTGAAGTTTGGTTGGCGTGGGTCCCGAAGGTCAGCTGGGAGATTAAAGTGGGTCCCAGGAAAAAAACTTGTAGATGGTACACACCTCTAACACTGTTCCACTGGTGGAGGGGATGAATATTAAAATTGGTGGATGGGGGGTGGGGGTGATGTGAGGCAGGAGTGGTCGCGTTCTCACGAGCTCTGGCATTGATCATATTTTAATCTTGTTTTATCTTGCTGCATATTTCATATTTGTCTTTGCTTGGGTTACATGGCTTGCACTATGTCCCTGGAAGTTCTTGATTGGTGGTTTTGCGAGGACGATCCCTACCGGCGATGTTAAGGGACCGCATTTGTGCAGAGTAAATAATATGGCGACCCAGTGGAAATTGCTGGCTGAACTGCTGACCGAACCATCTTTAGATCTGAAAAGGGCCATATAGATCTCACTCCCATGGGAGAGTGTGGAGAAGGGACCCACGAGCTCCAGGGCGTGTTAGAGATGGAGGTAAATAGTGTTAGATGCCCTCCCATTCGGGTGGACGGCGCCCCCTAGGAGCAAAACCCCTGGGACCCAGTCCTTGCCTGAGCAACGTCTAAGCCATGGCAGTTGACTGAAGGTCAATGCAGACAGGCGAGGCATCTTGTCAGAACCACCGGAGGAGGACTCAGAGATGTGCTGCGGCTGTGTTGGAGGGGCCACAGGGACCAGGAACCAAATCAGTCAGAAAGTGTGTTTCCTGGTCGAGAGAAGCACCCGCCTAGTGCCAGGGCTTTCCACCTGGCGCAGCCCAATGAGAACGATTGCATGCCGTTAAACAGCATCGCCGTGCCACAGGTTGCCCCAATCAAAATCATCAGCCATGTGAATGGTCACTCATTTGTAATGGAACTGGACACGGGAGCTAAAATACAAGCAAATTACTGCGGATGCTCGATTCTGAAAACAAAAGAGAAAATGCTGGAAAATCGCAGCCCGTCTGGTAGCATCTGTAAAGAGCAAGTCGAGTCCAGATGACCCTTTGTCAAAGATAAAAGGCACAGAAAGTGGGAGATATTTATACTGGTGAGGGAATGAAAGATGAGTCATAGCCACAGAAACCAAGAGAAGAGAGTGCTGGGAGCTGCGGTCTTGGTGATAGCCTGTAGACGTTCCAGAAGATCAGGACTGGAATCCAATATTTAGACCTGAGAATACTGAGGCATGTTTGGCAACATACACAGGAGAACCTTTGGCCATCACAGGAACGACAATGTCCTCAGTTGCCTACGAACAGCAGATCTATCCGGTTGCCCTTGATGGTAATACACAGGCCTGGACCTATTCTGCTGGGCCATGATTGGCTGCAAAAGTTCCATTTGGACTGACTGCAGATTTTCAGGACAGAGATCCCAGGGAAGTGCCTGGAAGTCATCCAGGATGGCCTGGGAAAGATAAAAAGCGCCGTGGCCAAGATTCACAGACTCTGAGGCCCAACCAAAGTGCTTTAGGGCCTGCTTAGTTCCCTACGTCTTTCTGACATAGGATGAGTTCAACGAGTTGGAAAACCTAGGAAATATTTGCCTGGTACCATTTGTGGAGTGGGCAGCGCCTGTATCCTCTGTGCTGAAACTGGATAAAATTGTCTGCCTATGTAGGGATTACAAGTTGACAATAAACAAGGCTTTGCATTTGGATAGATACCTGATGCTGCGCATGAAGGACCTCTACACAAAGCTGGTTGAAGGACACTTCTTTTCTAAGCTTGACATAAGTCATGCAAGTATCAAATTGGAGCTAGACACAGTATCCAGAAGGTCCGTAACCATTAATACCCTTGGAGGCCATTACGAATGTACACGGTTGCCTTTCAGGGTGTCTTCGGCTTGGGCTACCATGAAGATCATCATTCTAGGATTTCCACAGGTGGCGCTTTACCCGGATGGTGTCCTGATCACCAGAGCCACTGAAAAGGATCACTGAGCAACATTGAGGAAGTCCGATTTTCTGAGGCAGGCGTCCATCTTAAAAGGGCAAATGCATTTTCACGCAAAAGAGGTCACATACTTAGGGTAACGGGTTTACAGGGACGGCTTGCACCCGATGGAGGAGAAGGTACGGACAATCAGACAAGCCCCCACGCCCAAGAACACAACCGAATTGCGATCGTTCTTCGGACTTGTGAATTATTCCTAGAACTTCATCCCAAGCTAGG
Source organism: Scyliorhinus canicula (assembly GCF_902713615.1). Lineage (NCBI taxonomy): Eukaryota > Metazoa > Chordata > Chondrichthyes > Carcharhiniformes > Scyliorhinidae > Scyliorhinus > Scyliorhinus canicula. Next base: position 15,571,868 of record NC_052170.1, read on the forward strand.
CAGCCATCCTCGCACCACTGCAAGCGCTGTTGGGCATGGAGGGCACCACAAGGAGAGATGTCGCCAAGGTGAAGCAGCGACTGTCGCCATCAGGCTTGTTGACCCACTATGCCTCCTCAGGCCTCTTTTAGTCACTTGTGATGCATCCCCATATGGAATTGGGTCACTATTATCCCACTGGATGGACAACGGAACGTTCGAGTATTGCCCAGGCACGCAGATCGCACATGCGGATGCTTTGAACTGACTCCCATTGCCAACATGCCCCCCCACTGGACGCAGAAGGACCTGGTTATGACATGTCGTCTTGCATGGGGGTCGGCAAGGTAAACTTCCTGCAGAGCTGCAAACTTTCGAGAACAAGCAGAAAGAGCTCAGAGTGGAGGACGGCATCTTCCTGTGGGGAGCTCACCTTCTGATTCTGAGTTAAGGCAGGATGTCAATACTTCAGGACACCTGGATGTGTCAAAGATGAAAATGCTCGGCAGGAGCTACATATTGTGGCCAGGTTTGGATGGTGACATCGAGCAGTTGGCTCAGCAATGCACCACATGTCAGGAGCATCAGAACAAAGAACAAAAACAATACAGTACAGGAACAGGCCCATCGGCCCTCCAAGCCTGTACCTGTCATGATACCAACCTTTGCCAAAACCCTCAGCACTTCCTTGTGCTGTATCCCTATATACCAATCCTATCCATGTGTTTGCCAAGTTGCCTTTTGAACGCCGTTAATGTATCTGCTTCCACAACCTCCCCTGGCAACGCGTTCCAGGCACTCACCACCTGCGTAAAAAACCTGCCTCGCACATCCCTAAATTTAGCTCCACAAACCTTAAACGTATGCCTCCTGGTGACTGACCTCTCCACCCTGAGAAAGAGTTCCTGCCCATCCACTCTCTATGCCCCTCATAATCTTGTAGACCTCTATCAGGTCACCCCTCGACCTCCATCTTTCTAATGAAAACAGTCTGAGTCTGTTCAGCCTCTCCACATAGCTAACTCCCTCCAGACCAGGCAACATCCTGGTAAACCACCTCTGCACCCTCTCCAAAGCCTCCATATCCTTCTGGTCTTGTGGTGACCAGAATTGTGCGCAATATTCCAAGTGTGCCTTAGCAAGGTTCTATCTAACTGCAGCATGACCTGCCAGATTTTATGCGCGATGCCCCATCCAATGAAGGCAAGCATTCTGTATGCTTTCTTGACTACCTTGTCCACTTGTGTTGCCACCTTCAAAGATCTGTGGACCTGAACGCCCAGATCTCTCTGACTTTCTATATTCCTGAGAGCTTTGCCATTTACGGTATATTTCCCCTCTATGTTAGACCTACCAAAATGCATCACCTCACATTTGTCCGGATTAAACTCCATTTGCCATTTCTCTGCCCAAGTCTCCAACCTATCTATGTCCTGCTGTAGCCTCTGACAATCCTCAACATTATCTGCCACTCCACCAACCTTGGTGTCAATCGCGAAGTTACTAATCAGACCAGCTACATTTTCCTCCAAAACGTTTACGTATGCAACAAACAACAGAGGCTCCAGCACAGATCCCTGTTGAACACCACTAGACGCAAGCTTCCATTCAGAAAAATACCCTTCTACTGCTACCCTTTGCCTTCTGTGAATGAGCCAGTTCTGTATCCATCTTACCACCTCACCTCGGATCCTGTGACTTCACCTTTTGTACCAGTCTGCCATGTGGCACCTTGTCAAAGGCTTTGCTGAAGTCCACATAAACAACATCCTCAACAATCATCTTTGTCACCTCCTCAAAAAACTCGATCAAGTTAGTGAAGCATGACCTCCCTTTCACAAAACCATGCTGTCTATCGCTAATGAGTCCATTTGTTCCCAAATGGGTATAAATCGTGTCCCTGAGAATTCTCTCCAATAATTTACCTACTACCAACATGAGACTCACCGGCCTATAGTTTCCTGGATTATTCCTGCTGCCTTTCTTAAACAGTGGTACCACATTAGCTATTCTCCAGTCCTCTGGGATCTCACCTGTAGCCAATGAGGATATAAAAATGTCAGTCAAGGCCCCAGCAATTTCCTCCCTTGCTTCCCTCTGTATTCTGGGTAAATCCCATCAGGTTCAGGAGACTTATCTACCTGAATGTCTTTTAAAAGACCCAATACCTCCTCCTTTTTGATGTCAACGTGACCTAGACTATCCACACACACTATCCAAGAATCATCTTCCACAAAGTTATTTTCTTTGGTGATCACTGATGCAAGTACTCAGGTAGTACTTTGCCCATTTCCTCTGGCTCAACACATAGATTCCCCCCACTATCTTCAAGTGGCCCAATCCTTTCCCTGGCCACCCTCTTGCTTTTTACATATGAATAAAAATCTTTGGGATTCACCTTAATCCTACTTGCCAAGGACAAAGGGGCTGGAATGATTATCACGTTTTTTAGTATGAGTGGAGATGATGCAATACTCTGGATGGGGTTGGAGAGGTGCGGGCTTGGCTGGGGTGTAGGTTTCTAGAGTGTGCTGGAGGTCCGGGGCGTATAGTTTATTTGATGTCAGTTGGTACTGAGCTAGACCAGATCCGGTGCTGTGGCTATTACCCTTTTACCCCTGGGAACTTAGGATGTCCCTCTTCAAGGGTGCTTGTTGGGGCACCCTGGGAGACTGGATTTTGCTTCTCTGGTGCATGGGGGCCTGGGGATGAGCCGAGTCCTGTGCTCCAATGGATATTGTCCCTGGGGCCTGGGGGGGGGGGGGGGGGGGTGGACATCTTGTTGCTTGAGGGGTTCTCCTCCTCATTGTTGGGTGCTGGTTATTGATGAGTGCTGGGCGGGAGCCAAGGAGGCATGGGGTCTGTGTCAGGTCTCGATCTTTTGTTATCCAGTGGGTTAGCTCTATAGTGTTAGTTCTTCCTTTCCTTTCCTCTTTTAGGAGGGTCTAAACGTTTGATCACAATCCGAACATGTTATTGCTGGTCCTCTCGCCACAATTGTATGGAATGATTCTGGTCTTGTCCTGGGCCTGGATTGGGGTCAAGTTGCATTGTGTGGTCTGTATGTAACTCCCCTTACAACTGGGATTTCCATGTATTTTCTTAAATTTTTCGAAGGATGGGTATGGCGAATCCATTCTTGGCTCCGACACAGGTGAAAATGGGTTTGGTATCAGAAGAGAGGAGGCTGTGATCGGGCGTTGGTGCCTTTGTTGCTGCTCGAGTTGAGGGAGATGTGCGCACCCGAACATGGTGTGAAAAATATATCCTGAGCTCCCGTGATGATTGCGGGCTTGTGCGGCATGGGAGGGTGTGCACTATTTTACCATGTTTTCATGGCCTCATCTTAATAATAATAATAATTGCTTGTAGATGGTGGGCAGGCTTTGGTGAGTCAGGGGGTGAATTACTCACCGGAAAAATCCCAGCCTCTGACCTGCTTTTGTTATTTATATGCTGGTACAGTTGCGATTCTGGTTAATCGTGATCCTCTGTATTTTTTATTTTCTTTTGAAAATCTTTTTATTGGCTTTTCTCATATTTATAAACAGTTGTTATTTATGCACATTACATTTTTCTTGTCCATGCTAATTTGCTTTATTCTACAGAGAGATTTGTTTTGTCCTTCATTTGACTAACTGTATGTACATTTTGCTGCCCTCTGGATCGGTCTAGATATCCCCCCTTCCTCCTCTCCTCCCCCTATTGGTTTCAGCACCTTTCCTCTTCTCTTGTGGTTAGATGGCGTACTTAATCTTCTCCAGGTGGAGAAATTCTGAGAGGTCAGCGAGGCAGTCTGCAGCTTTGGGTGGTGCTGCTGATCGCCAGCCAAGCAGGATTCTCCGGGGTGCGTCTTGGAAAGGTTTATAAGAGATAGGATTTATAATCATCTAGAAAGGAATAATTTGATTAGGGATAGTCAACATGGTTTTGTGAAGGGTAGGTCGTGCCTCACAAACCTTATTGAGTTCTTTGAGAAGGTGACCAAACAGGTGGACGAGGGTAAAGCAGTTGATGTGGTGTATATGGATTTCAGTAAAGCGTTTGATAAGGTTCCCCACGGTAGGCTTTTGCAGAAAATACGGAGACATGGGATTCAGGGTGATTCAGCAGTTTGGATCAGAAATTGGCTAGTTGTAAGAAGACAGAGGGTGGTTGTTGATGGGAAATGTTCAGCCTGGAGTTCAGTTACTGGTGGTGTACCACAAGGATCTGTTTTGGGACCACTGCTGTTTGTCATTTTTATAAATGACCTGGAGGAGGGCGAGAAGGATGGGTGAGTAAATTTGCAGATGACACTAAAGTCGGTGGAGTTGTGGACAGTGCGGAAGGATGTTGCAGGTTACAGAGGGACATAGATAAGCTGCAGAGCTGGGCTGACAGGTGGCAAATGGAGTTTAATGCAGAAAAGTGTGAGGTGATTCATTTTGGAAGGTGTAACAGGAATACAGAGTACTGGGCTAATGGTAAGATTCTTGGTAGTGTGGATGAGCAGAGAGATCTCGGTGTCCATGCACATAGATCCCTGAAGGTTGCCATCCAGGTTGAGAGGGTTGTTAAAAAGGTGTATGGTGCGTTAGCTTTTATTGGTAGAGGGTTTGAGTTTCGGAGCCATGAGGTCATGTTGCAACTGTACAAAACACTGCCGCATTTGGAGTATTGCGTGCAGTCCTGGTCGCTGCATTATAGGAAGGATGTGGAAGCATTGGAAAGGGTGCAGAGGAGATTTACCAGGATGTTACCTGGTATGGAGGGAAGATCTTATGAGGAAAGGTTGAAGGACTTAAGGCTGTTTTCGTTAGAGAAATGAAGGCGAAGAGGTGACTTAATTGAGGCAAACAAGATGATCAGAGGATTAGATAGGGTGGACAGTGAGAGCCTTTTTTCTCGGATGGTGATGGCTAGCATGAGGGGACATAGCTTTAAATTGAGGTGAGATAGATATAGGACAGGTGTCAGAGGTAGGTTCTTTACTCAGAGAGTAGTAAGGGTGTGGAATGCCCTGCCTGCAACAGTAGTGGATTCGCCAGCATTAAGGGCATTGAAATTGCCATTGAATAAACATATGGATGACAAGGGAATAGTGTAGGTGGGCTTTAGATTGGTTTCACAGGTCGGCGCAACATCGAGGGCCGAAGGGCCTGTACTGCGCTGTAATGTTCTATCTATGTCTATGGATCTAAACAGGAAGAGGAACCTTGGCAGTACGTTCTTGATCGTCTGCACTCTTCCCGCCAGTGAGAGTGGGAGTGAGCCCCGCCGTTGAAGGTCTTTTCTTACTTCCTCCACCAGGCTGGTCAGGTTCCGCTTGTGGTTCTGTGTCCAGTCTGGCTATTTGGATCCCCAGGTAACGGAATCTGTTCTGGGCCATTTTGAACGTGAGCCCCTTCAGCTCTGTCCCTCCCCCTTTTGGGTTCACTGGGTGATGAGACCATCAATTCACACAACATGTGGTTAGAAGTGAACAGTGGTTTTAATCGTCAACAACAGAGCCTGCCTGTGACGAGATGAACTCTAGATGAACTGGCAGGCAGGCTCCGACTGCCAAGCTTTATACAACCAGTGGGGGGGGAGGAGTCATGGGCGGAGCCAAGGGTGGAGCCCAGTACAAACATCCGTACATTCCCAGTACACCTCCCCCTAGGGGCAGAGCCGCGCAACTGCTCGTGTGCCGAGCTCACAGAGGCATGGTACAACATGTGTGATGACAGTGTGAATTATGCTATTATGATTCACCACATTCACCCCCTGTAAAAAAATCAAGTCCGGCTGGGGTGATGGCTTACAGATTGAGCCTGTCCGGTGGTCGCGTTGTCCGTTGTGATCGGCGGAGCACCGGGGTTGCAGTCTCTTCTGGTGGCTGGATGATCACGGTCGGTTGGGGTCCAATGGCGGACTCCGGGGGTGATTTTGTCAGAGCTTCGTACCCGTCTGGTTCGACTGGGGAGTGGGGGCGCTGGGAGCTTGCGGGTGCGGGCACGCGGAACATGTGTAGCGAACTAGTAGGCGTGGTGTGCTGCGAGTTGGGTGGGATGTAGTGTGAGGGGTACCTCGGCGGTTGTAGTGATGGGGTTCGATCCTGCAGGTGCTAGGTCCCGGAGGGATACGGTGTCCTGACGGCCGTCAGGGAACTCTATGAAGGCGTATTGGGGGTTCGAGTGTAGTAGGAGCACTTTTTCCACAAGCGGGTCAGTTTTGTGTGCCCTGATGTGCTTCCTGAGGAGCACTGGGCCCGGTGTCTTCAACCATGCCGGGAGCGAAACCCCCGTGGTAGTACCCCTGGAAAAGGTAAAGAGCCGCTCGTGAGGGGTCTGATTGGTGGCGGTACACAAGAGGGACCTAACAGCGTGGAGGGCGTCTGGGAGGACTTCTTGCCAATGGGAGATCGGGAGATTCCTGGACCAGAGGGTCAGGAGGATGGTCTTCCAGACCGTCGCATTCTCCCTCCACCTGCCCGTTCCCCCTGGGGTTATAACTGGTAGTCCTGCTCGAGGCGATGCCCTTGTCGAGCAGGTACTGACGCAGCTCGTCGCTCATGAAGGACGAACCCCGGTCGCTGTGTACATGTATAGCTGGGGAAACCAAACAGGGTAAAGATACTATGCAGGGCCCTGATGACTGTGTGGGAGGTCATGTCGGGGCACGGGATAGCAAAAGGGAATCGGGAGAACTCGCCGATGACATTTAGGAAGTACACATTCCGGTTAGTCGAGGGGTGTGGCCCTTTGAAATCGATAGGGAGGCGTTCAAAGGGCCTAGAAGCCTTGATCAGGTGGGCCCTGTCTGGTCTGTAGAAGTGCGGTTTGCACTCCGCGCAGATCGGGCAATCCCTGGTGACGGCTTTTACCTCCTCGGTGGAGAAAGGCAGATTTCGGGCTTTAATGTAGTGGGCGAGGCAGGTGACCCCCGGGTGGCAGAGGTCATTGTGGATGGCTTTTAAGCGGTCGCTCTGCGTGCTGGCGCACGTGCCGCAGGACAGGGCATCTAGGGGCTCGTTGAGCTTCCCCGGTCGATACATAATATCGTTTTTGTAGGTGGAGAGCTCGATCCTCCACCTCAGAATTTTATCATTTTAAATTTTGCCCCTTTGCGAGTTGTCAAACATGAAGGCAACCGATCTTTGGTCGGTGATGAGGGTAAACCTTCTACCTGCGAGGCAGTACCTCCAGTGACGAATAGCCCCCACAATGGCTTGTGTTTCCTTTTCGACCGAGGAGTGTCGATGTTCCGAAGCGGAGAGGGTTCGGGGGAAAAATGCGATTGGTCTCCTTGCCTGATTTAATGTGGCTGCAAGAGCTACCTCTGAGGCATCGCTCTCAACCTGGAAAGGGACGGATTCATCCACTGCCCGCATGGCCGCTTTGGCGATGTCATCCTTGATGCAGTTGAAGGCCTGATGGGCCTCAGCTGACAGGGGAAAAAGTGTGGCCTTAAAGAATGGGCGGGCTTTGTCCACATATTGAGGGACCCAATATGAAAAGAACCCCAGGCACCGTTTGAGGGCCCTGGGACAATGAGGGAGAGGGCGTTCTAAGAGGGGGCGCATATGGTCCGGGTCGGGGCCCAGGACTTTGTTTTCCACGACATAGCCGAGGATGGCTAGTCTGGTTGTGCGGAAAACGCATTTCTCCTTGTTGTACGTGAGATTAAGCTTCTGGGCCGTCTGGAGAAATCGATTGAGGTTGGCATCGTGGTCCTGCTGGTCATAGCCGCAGATGGTGATGTTGTCCAAGTACGTAAATGTGGCCCGCAGCCTGTACTGGTCCACCATCCGATCCATTGCTCGTTGGAACACGGAGACTCCATTTGTGACGCCAAAGGGAACCCGGAGGAAGTGGAAGAGGCGGCCATCGGCCTCGAACGCCGTGAAGTGGCGATCCTCTGGGCGGATTGGGAGCTGGTGGTATGCAGATTTCAGATCCACCTTAGAGAAAATCCGATACTGGGCTATCTGATTCACCATGTCTGCAATCCTGGGGTGGAAGTACGCGTCGAGGAACGTAAACCGATTAATAGTCTGACTATAGTCTACGACCATGCGGAATTTTTCCCCGGTCTTGATGACCACCAGCTGAGCTCTCCAGGGACTGTTACCGGCCTCTATGATCCCCTCACGTAGGAGCCTCTGGACCTCGATTCGAATGAACACCCTGTCCTGCAGGCTGTACCGCCAGCTGCGAGTGGCTACGGGTTTACAGTCCGGAGTGAGATTGGCAAAGAGAGGGGGGGGGGGGGATTCACAGCGTGGCTAGGCTGCAGATAGTGAGTGGGGGTAGAGGTCCGCCGAAGCTCAGGGTGAGACTCTTGAGATTGCACTGAAAATCGAGTCCCAGTAAGAGTGGGGCGCAGAGTTCGGGCAGGACGTATAGTTGAAAATTAGAGTAACTAGCGCCTTGGATCGTTAGCGTCGCGACGGTGCATCCTTGGATGTGGACAGAGTGGAAATTCGAAGCGAGGGAGTTAGTTTTCCGTGCAGGAAAAACAGGGAGCGAACAGCGTCTTACCAGATCTGGGTGTACGAAGCTCTCGGTGCTCCCGGAGTCGAAAAGGCACGGTGTACTGTACCCGTTGATTTGGACCGTTGTCATAGAGTTGTGGAGATGTTTTGGGCGCGATTGGTCCAGTGTGACTGCGTTGAGTTGCGGGTAGTCGGCGGCTCGGTCGGCTGCGCTAGGGTGACCCCGCGATGAGTGCCCGCTGAGGTCGCAGTCTTCAATCAAATTTTCTGAGTTTGGAGAGGATGGAGCCCAAGATGGCCACCCCGTGGATTGCACGTGGCGGGCGGCGAGGAAGATGGCGTCCAAGATGGCGGCCCCCATGAGTCGCACGTGGTTGGCCGTGTGGTGGGGGTCCGCCAAGATGGCGGCCCCCAGGGATCGCACGTGGCGGGCGGGGGCAGAGTCGGGGTATAGGCCGCAGCGTTCCGGGGCCTGCGAGTGCGGAGAGCGGTTGCTTTGTGCCGCTGGAGGGTTAGGGGCTGGGGCCTTCCTTGCCAGACACAGTCTGGCGTAGTGACCTTTTCACCTGCAGCTGCTGCAGGTCGTGTTGCGGGCTGGGCAGTGCTGCCGCGGGTGCTGGGACTGGCCACAAAAGTGGCAGGCTGGGACAGCAGGGTGGCTGGGTGGCCACGCGGCGCAGGCCTGGGGCAGTCGCTGGTCGGGGGCCCATGACGGGGTCACGGACTCCGCAGGAAACGAGGTGAGGCTACGAAACGAGACCTCCATAGTTGTAGCGAGTTCAACAGTATCTTCAAAATTTTGAGCCCCTTTCTCCAGTAGTCGCTGGCGCACGTAATTCGATCTAAGGCCTGCAACAAAGACATCGCGGACAGCAAGTTCTCTATGTTCAGCAGCATTTACTGCCTGGTAATTACAGTCCCGGGATAAGGCTTTTAAGTCTCTTAGAAATTCTTCTAGCGATTCTGTGGGGCGCTGGCAGCGAGTAGTAAAAATGTGGCGCGCGTAGACCTCATTGACGGGCCTCACGTACATTTTGTCAAGTCGGGCCAGGGCCTCTTTATATGAGCCGGTACAATTTAACTGAGTAGATATACGATGGCTCACCCTTGCGTGCAGTAGGCTGCGTTTCTGCTCCTCCGTCGTTTCTGTGGAGCTTGCTTCAGCCAGGTAGGCCTTAAAACATCGGAGCCAATGTGAAAAGATTTATTTCGCCTCTGCATCCTGTGGGTCAAGTTCCAGTTGATCAGGCTTGAGGGCTGATTCCATAGTCGTTCCTTACTGTTTCTTAAGACGATTAAATTGATGAGACCATCAATTCACGTGACACGTGGTTAGAAGTGATCCTTGGTCCTCCGCGACCACCTCTGGCACGCAGCCCTCCAGCCTTTTGGCCAGGACCTTTGCGAGTATTTTCGCTTCCACGTTCAGCATGAAGTGGGTCTGTATGATCCACATTCCATCAAGTCTTTATCTTTTTTGGGTATCAGTGAGATTGTGGCCTGCGCTAGCGTGGGGGGCATGGTGCCCCCTGCCAGTGAGTCCGCGAACATGTCCCTTAGGTGTGGGGCCAGGACTGGTGCAAATTTTTTGTAGCATTTTTTGCCGGGAAACCGTCGGGTCCCGGTGCCTTCCCTGCCTGCATAGAGCTGATGCTCTCCATGATTTCTCCCAAGTCTATTGGTGCTTACAGCTCCCCCCCCCCCCCCCCCCCCCCCCCCCCCCCGCCTGACTTCCCCCACCACTGGTAGTTCCAGTCTGTCGAGGAACTTTCATTTCCGCATCCCCGTCGGGGTCTCGTAGGTGTACAGTCTCTGGTAGAAGTTCTCGAATGCCCAATTGACCTCCTTTGGCTCTGAGTAGTGGGGGTGGCCAGGAGGCGGACTGTTGGGTGAGGGTGGACGGGCTTGGAGTATCATTGCTGCAGCCTGCAAGGCAGCCATGAAGCTCCACACGCCACTGACTGTCCACTGTGAGCTTATGGTTGTATGAGTGTTGCTCCAGGGCACCCTCCAAGGTGTCCGTTGGCCCCAGCCAACCCATCAATGGGATGGGCGAACTCCAGCGCAACCTGTGCCACCTTGTTGGCTGGGATGAGTGAGTGCAGGGAGTGTGATGTGTATATGTGGCTGCAGCTTGTCAGCCTACCGAGTGTCCATCACTGACCCGGCGAATCCTGCACCGTTTCTCATTGGAATCAATTGTGTTCCACGTGGCACTGGTGCTAGCCCCTCCACGGTCGCTGAATTGGTCCAGGTGCGGCACCAATTTTGCAGTTCTGGTAGTCAATGAATCCTGCCCCGGCGTCAACACTTAGTCTCATGAACGGAGAATCCTGCCTTCCGTGTAGTGGCAGGAATCATTTTGAGTTGCTTTGGGACAGAATTTGTTGGAAGTAGTTTTATAGATTAGCCATGCCCGCCAAATGCTGTTTGTATGTGGCGCAGCAGGCTCATGCAATGTCTTAAAGGCCAGTGGTGAATAATTCAGCTACAATCTGGAGATGGTTGGTCACATTTGCCACAAACACCAGAAAAAGTGAGACCATTATCAGAAAAATCCTAATTTCCCGTCTTGCAGGATTCGAAAGCAAACACTGACCTGTTAGATTTTGAGTCTGGTTTAACAAAGGAGAGTTTATTTCCTCTTAAGGGTCTGAAGAAATAGTTGACTGACGCTGAAAGCAGGAAATTCACGGATGTTTCCAAGAGGCAAATAAATTATTCAAATCCTATGCAAAATATTTTTATTAAAATGTTTTTATTGAGGGTTTTTCATATTATACAGAGCAAAGATAAGCACGAACATACACCGGAAACATATATATACATTGGTCGTCTTCAATTATGTACATTGGTCATCTTTCATTATTTACATTGGTTACAGTTTCTTGTTTTCCAGTAGGTATTTAGTTCCAATTGGATCCTCTGTTTCCCTTCCCCCCCCCCCCCCTTCTTCCTGACCCCCTCTTCCCTTGTTGTCTGGCGTGCTCTCTTCACTCATTGGTTCTTTCATCCTGTTCCTGTTAGGGTGGCATGATGCTGTATATCTTGTTATTTGTTGGGCATCGTTTGGCTCCATGCCTTTTTATTCCCTCCCTCCCCTCCTCTTCTTTTTGTTTGTGTCCTTTGTTTTACTTTGGCTTCCCCCTCCCTCCCTCTGGTGTATTGGCTGTTGGCTACAAACAGGCCTTGAAACAGATGAGTGAATAGCTCCCAGTTTTTGTCGAAGCCCTCTTCTGACCCCCGGATGGTGAACTTAATTTTCTCCATCTGGAGAAATTCTGATAGGTCTGACAGCCAGTCTACAGCTTAGGATTGTCGTGTGAGAGTATCTTTAAGAAATGGATGTTTATAAATGAGTGTATATATAAATAGCTGTAGTGAGAGTACCTTGAAGAAATGGGTGTTTACTACTGCAGTGATGTCAGAGTGGGTGGAGCTGGGCTGTCTATCAGCTTTTTACTTTCATTTTAGGCTGTTTGCTGCAGGGTGTGTTTTAGTTTTGTTTTCAATGTTGGAGCTGAAGCCAGACCAAGCAGGTGTACTGATGTTCTCTCTGCCATCAAAAGACTATCACTTGATCATTTGGTGAATTCAGAATTATAAATGTTTTCAGTTGTGATTTTAACCTGATGTGCTTCTGATAAAGGTTTTGTTTTTAAGTCGTATGGATGCTAAAAAAGAAAGTTTAAAGGTTTACTTAGTGTTGTAGTCTTTGGGGGTTGTATTTGAATTAATGGTTGCTAAGATGTTCACTGTATGTTTTAAAAAGGTTAACTTGAGTTCATAGAATAAACATTATTTTGCTTTAAAAAATACCTTTCCATTTCTGCTGTACTACACCTGTAGAGTGGGCTGTGTGCTCCCCGTACCACAATCTATTAAACGTTGTGGGTCAGGTGAACTCCAGGATACACTTTGGGGTTCTCTAAACGCTGGCCCATAACAAATTGGGGGCTCGAGGGGGATAAAAGTCTATCTTTTGGATTGGCTTAGTGAACTGAAAGACAGTGAGGGGTGAGCATATTGTGGGTGCTTTTCAGGTGTGGTATTTTAGTTTAAGTAGGGAGTATGTTGTGGACAATGGCTCTTTCAGAGGCTCTGAGATTTTTGGGGGTGGAGACGGGCACATGCAGTACCTTACGGACAGAGACTAAACGCAGACTGAGATTTGGCAAAAACATTGCAGTTAACACTACCTGACAAAATGCGAAAAGATGATGTAATTATGGTGGTGGCTAAGCATTTAAAGTTGCCTGAGATACAGTTTGACTCAATGGAAATAACAAAAATTCATTTACGAATTAAACAAATGGAACATGAGAAAGAATGAAAGCAGCTTGAATACGAAAGAGATACCGAGGAAAAAGAAAGAAAAAGAGAGAGAGGAAAGAGAAATAGAAAGTCAGAGAGAGGAAAAAGAGAGAGAAGAAAGGAAAACAGAAAGAATAGCCCTAGCAGAACAAAAAGAAAGAGAAAGGAAGATACAGATCAGGAAAAAGATAAAGAGAGAGAGATTGAACTTCAGAAAATGGCCATGAAACATGACAGTCAGTTAAAATTGGCAGGCATAAAGGAAATGTACATTTGGATGATAGTGATGAGGATAGTGAGAAAGAGGGTCATAGTCGAAGGCTTGGTGGGGATCTATTTAAATATGTCCAAACATTGCCAAGGTTTGATGAGAAGGAGGTAGAAGCCTTTTTAAATTTCATTTTAGAAGGGAGCTAAACAAATGAAATGGCCACAGGACATGTGGGCATACTGGTTTGTTTATGCTTTCACCTTGCATTCAGAAAAGTCTGCTTTGCTTTAAATACTATTACACTTTTTAAACTATCCAACTGTGAGAACAAACGTTTAAATGGATAGCCAGATTAGAACTAAACTCAAGAAAAGCTTTCTTAAAATGTCTGCTGTAATTCCACCCAGCAATGACATAATCTCCCCAGGCTGAAAACACTAACTCTCCAGGGATTTCCAGTAGTCAAACAACACTGCATTAGCCCTGCCTGATGTTGCTGTGGTTAATTTTACCTGTGGCCCCTAAGAACCTTCTGTCTCTCAAGACAAGATTCCATCAAAAACATGACTACTACAGTCAAGCACATTAACCCCAGGCTTCCAACCCTCAAATTGCTGAATGTCCATAATCCAATATATCCTAAATCCTGCATTTCTCACACTGGCAAAAGAGCCAGAGGCAACATTATTCTGTTTTCCGTGTACTGGAATGCTGTGCCAAAAAGAGATGTGGAAGCTGTGTGAATAATTAATTTGAGAAAGAAATTAGACAAATACATCAAGGAAAAAGTTTCAGACATTATAGAGCGAAAGCACGGCCCTTTGGTTTTAGTTCTTTATGGAGGGTGAGCGTCAATGACATGCATGAAACATGCAGCTTTGAGAAGGTGGCCGTCTGCTGCAGCAAAAATCTTCATGGCTTTTGGGTAGGGAGTCCCAGCGACTACAAAGTGTTGAGAGGATGTTATGGATGATGGGGAGCTTGCAGCTGATAATGCTTCCTTTATCATTCTAGGTGTCGAGGAGTTTGGAGGATGTTGTGGATGGAGCCACAAGATATTTGGCCCATCAAGTCTTAGTAGAGGCATACAAGATGATCAAATGATTAGATATGGTGAACAGTGGGAGCCTTTTTCCTCGGATGGTGATGGCTAGCACGAGGGGATGGATATAGCTTTAAATTGAGGGGAGATAGATATAGGACAGATGTCAGAGGTACGTTCTTTACTCAGAGAGTAGTGAGGGTGTGGAATGCCCTGCCTGCAACAGTAGTGGACTCGCCATTGTTAAGGGCATTTAAATGGCCATTGGATAAACATATGGACGATAAGGGAATAGTGTAGATGGGCTTTAGATTGGTTTCACAGGTGGGTGCAACATCGAGGGCCGAAGGGCCTGTACTGCGCTGTAATGCTCCATGTACTGATTCAAACAAAGCTGATAGGTCGGGCTAGCAAAGTGTTTGCATCACTACTGGAGAAGGTATCTGGGACATATGAGGAGGTGAAAAAATCCATCTCAGGTGCCTATGAATTAGTGCTTGAAGCCTACAGACAAAGGTTTAGAAATTTAAGGAAAGTATTTGGTCAAACATAAATGGAATTTGAAAGGATCAAACAGAACAATTTTAATAGGTGGATAAGGGCTTTGAAAATAGACCAAATGTATGAAGCTCTCAGAGAAATTATACTTTTGGAGGAGTTTAAAAATTCAATTCCTGATGTAGTGAGAACTCATGTGGAAGAGCAGAGGGTTAAAACTGTGAGATTAGCAGCAGAAATGGCAGATGATTATGAATTAGTTCATAAACCAAAGCTTGGTTTCCGACATCAGTTTCAGCCTGTGAAGGATAGAAACTGGGGACATGAGAAATTCCCAAGTGGTAAAGGCAAAGATGATCTGATGGGAGATAATAAGGAGTGTACCTCAGATTAAAAAAGAAATCCAGGAGGGTGGAAAAGAAATGAAAAGTTTCAAATGTTTTCACTGTAATAAACTAGGCCATGTAAAGTCACAGTGTTGGTGGTTGAAGAAAAGCACTGGGAAGGCTGATGTGGTAAACAGGATAAGTCAGTGGGGTTTGTTAAAGTGGTAAAGGAAAGCCCAAGTGATGTGAAGGAAGTGCAAAAGATTGTACAGCTTGATCAAGAGGTGATTGATAAGAAGGTGCCAGATCTCTTTAAAGAATTTACTTGCGTGGGTAAAGTTTACTCATGTGTATCAGGAGGAGCAGGTAAAGAAGTCACAATTTTAAGAGATATGGGAGCTAGTCAATCTTTAATGGTAAGAGACGAGGAGTTACATAGTTTGGGAAGAATGTTGCCAGAAAAGGTGGTAATATGTGGAATTCAGGGTGACTGGAATAGTGTTCCATTATATAAGGTAAGGTTGGAAAGTCCAGTGAAGAGTGGTGAAGTGGTTGTGGGAGTAATAGAGAAACTATCTTGTCCAGGAATACATCTTGGGTATTATCTTGGGTATGCTGGATCGCAGCTGGGAGTGATGCCTACTGTGGTTGATAAGCCAGTGGAAAATCAGACAACTGAAGAGTTGAAGGACGAATATCCTGGGAGTTTTCTGGATTGTGTAGTAACAAGGATGCACAGTCACAGCTTAAGACAAGAGGATAAATCAAAGAGTGAAGATGAAGTTGAAGTGCAATTATCAGAAATTATTTTTGATCAGATGGTTGAAAAAGAACAAGAACAGGTGGAGGATGAGGCGGATATTTTCAGTTCAGGAAAATTGGCGGAATTACAACAGAAAGATATAGAAATAAAACGGATGTATCAGAAAGCATACACGGAAGAGGAATCTGAGTGTATACCAGAGTGTTATTACTGTAAATGCAGGCGGATGAAAAGTGAGCTAAAGTTCATCAAGTAGTACAGTAGTCCCCCGTTATACCGCGCTCCGCAATACCGCGGTTCGCGATATAGATCATAGAATTTACAGTGCAGAAGGAGGCCATTCGGCCCATCGAGTCTGCACCGGCTCTTGGAAAGAGCACCCTACCCAAGTTCATCACCTCCACCTTATCCCAATAACCCAGTAACCCCACCCAACACTAAGGGCAATTTTGGACACTAAGGGCAATTTATCATGGCCAATCCACCTAACCTGCACATCTTTGGACTGTGGGAGGAAACCGGAGCACCCGGAGGAAACCCACGCACTCACGGGGAGGATGTGCAGACTCCGCACAGACAGTGACCTAAGCCGGATATACGGCGGGGGGCTTATGGACCCCAACTGTCAGCTTCCCTCTCCGGATCAAAGTGAGCCGGCCGCTGAAATTGACACTGCCGGCTGCTCTCTCCCTCCAATCAGCCGGCAGTGTCAATTTCAGCGGCCGGCTCACTTTGATCCGGAGAGGGAAGCTGCTCTCACTGAAACAATCAGCTGGCCGCTGAAATTGACACTGCCGGCTGCTCTCTCCCTCCAATCCAACTTTTAAGTTGTTAACAATGCAGCAGTGCTTGTTTTAATTAGATCCACGATGGGGGTTTTAAATTTATTTAAAAATCTATGCATGCGCTTACCATTGTGAGTCTACGGGGGTCTGACCTCTCCCCCCCGCCCCCTGTAGACTCACAATGGGAAGCGCAAGCATAGATTTTAAAATAAATTTAAAACCCCCAACGTGGATATCCGCGGCTCGGATGCAACGCGGGTGGCTGTCTTGGACCCCAACACCCGCGTTATAAAGGGGGACTACTGTATTGACGGTAGGGTATAGAAAGGAGGTGTTGCAAGATGCACATAAGGTACCAGTGGGAGGTCATTTGGGAATAAGGAAAACTCAAGCTAAAATCCAGAAACATTTTGATTGGCCTGGACTACATAAAGATGGAGTTAAATTTTGTCAATCATGTCACACATGTCAAGTGATAGGGAAACCTCAAGCAGTGATAAAACCAGTGCCCTTAATACCCATTCCAGCATTTGAGGAACCTTGTACAAGGGTCCTAATTGATTGCGTAGGATCGCTTCCTAAAACGAAAAGTGGGAATCAATAGATTTTGACTATAATGGATGTGTCTACTAGGTTTCCAGAGGCCATTCCAGTACATAATATTACAGCTAAAAAGATTGTGGAGGAGTTACTTAAATTCTTTACTAGATATGGACTACCCACAGAAGTACAATCGGATCAAGGATCAAATTTTACTTCAAGGTTATTCAAAGAAGTTATGGCTAGTTTAGGAATAAAACAATTTAAATCAACTGCGTACTATCCAGAATCGCAGGGAGTGTTAGAAAGGTGGCATCAGACATTAAAGACAATGTTGAGCGCTTATTGTCAAGATTATCCAGAGGATTGGGATCAAGGAATTCCATTCGTACTGTTTGCAATTAGGGATGCACCTAATGAGTCAACCAAATTTAGTCCTTTTGAACTAATTTTTGATCATGAGGAAAGAGGACCACTTAAATTGATTAAGGAAAAATTGGTGAGTGAGAAATCGGAACTTACATTATTGGATTACGTGTCAAATTTTAGGAAATGATTAAATAGAGTAGGTAAATTGGCTAGACAACATTTAAAATTTGCACAAACTGTGATGAAACGGGTAGCGGACAAGAAATCCAACGTTCGTCGTTTTGCCTGTGGAGTTAAAGTTTTTGTATTGTTACCAGTGGTAGGTGAACCTTTAAAAGCTTTTGTGGACCATATCAGATTGAAAGGAAATTGAGTGAGGTGAAGTATGTGGTAAAAACACCAGGTAGAAGGAAGACTTACCGAGTGTGTCATGCGACTATGCTTAAAAGGTACTTTGAAAGGGAAGGAGAAAAAAAGGAGGTTTTAATGATTCTGACTCAAAGTGATGAACCAAATGCAGATGACTGTGAATTTGACATACCTAAAATTAAATTGGAAAATGAGGATGTTCTTAAAAATTAGGATAAATTGTTGAGTTACCTTCCAGAGGAAAAAATGAACTGACCTGAAAGAGTTATTGATATCACATGGGCAAGTTTGTGAAGATAAATTGGGAAGTACGAAAATGGCTATACATGATGTAGATGTGGGAAATGCTGTTCCTATCAAACAACATCCATAGAGTCTTAACCCTTTAAAATTGGCACAGGTTAATCAAGCGATTGAGAGTATACTTAAAAATGGCATAATTGAAGTGGGTTGCAGCCAATGGAGCTCACCCATAGTGATGGTACCAAAATTAGACGGTACCCAACGGTTGTGTGTGGACTATAGAAAGGTTAATGCAGTTACAAGAACGGACTCTTCTTCTATCCCATGTTTGGAGGATTGCATTGAGAAAGTGGGACAATCAGCTTTTATTTGCAAACTGGATTTACTTAAAGGTTACTGGCAGGTACCTTTATCTAAAAGGGCGAAGGAAATTTCAGCTCTTGTGACTCCAGATGGTATATACCAATTCAAAGTTATGCAATTTGGTATGTAAAACGCACCAGCCACATTTCAACGGTTAACTAACAAAGTTGTTTCAGGATTACCCAATTGTGTGGTATACATCGACGATCTGGTAATTTTCAGCCAGACATGGAAAGAACATTTAAAATATCTGATGGAGTTATTCGGTCGACTTCAGGAGGCAAGATTGGTGATAAACCTAGCCAAAAGTGAACTTGGAAAAGCCCAAGTCACTTTCCTTGGCCATACAATCGGACAGGGTCGAATGGTCACCAGGTATGTGAAACCAACATTTTTTGAGGATTTCCGATAGCCTCAAGCTGAACGGAAATAATGCGATTTCTTGGCATGAGTGGGATTGATCGAACATTTGTGCAACAGTTTTGTAGCGTGGTTGCTCCACTGATGGACTTGCTGAAGAAACTTCAAAATTTTCAGTGGACAGCGGACTTTCAATAGGCATTTGACAGCCTGAAAGCTGTGATAACCAATGCTCCTGTGTTGGAGAATTACAAGGGACTCTGATCAGATTGAAGTAAAGTATCTGACTTTAAAGAGAAATGCGTAGCAAAATGGATGGATCGTGCAAAGACCTTCTTGTTCAAAGAGACTGTCAATCAAGAAGGATTTTAGTTGGAGGAGGAAAAACAAAAAATTGGACAATATTATTATATCTGTTTGCCTGTGTTGGTTTTTGAAAAAGTATATTTACTGTGTGCATTTCTTAAAGGATGGTGAAAAGGTGAAAAGTGAAACCATCTTGAAGTTGATGGGTTATTTTTTTTGGGGGGGAGGTGCCCTGTGCGAGTACCTTTAAGAAATGGGTGTTTATAAATGGGTGTGTATATAAATATTTGTAGTGAGAGTACCTTTAAGAAATGGGTGTACTACTGCAGTGATGTCAGAGAGTAGGTGGAGTTGGGCTGTCTGTCAGCTTTTTACTTTTGTTTTCGGCTGTTTGCTGCAGGGTGTGTTTTAGTTTCGTTTTTGGTGTTGGAGCTGAAGGCAGACCAAGCAGTTGGACTGCTATTCTCCCTGCCATCAAAAGATTATCTCTTGATCATTTGGTGAATTCGGAATTATAAATGTTTTCAGTAGTGACTTTAACCTGATGTGCTTCTGATAAAGGTTTTGTTTTTAAGTACGGGTGTTAAAAAGGAAAGCTTAAAGGTTTACTTAGTCTTGTAGTCTTTGGGGGTTGCATTTGAATTAATGATTGCTAAGATGTTCACTGTATGTTTTAAAAAGGTTAACTTGAGTTCATAGAATAAACATTGTTTTGCTTTAAAAACTCCTTTTCCATTTCTGCTGTACCACACCTGTAGAAGTTATAGAACAGTACAGCACAGAACAGGCCCTTCGGCCCTCGATGTTGTGCCGAGCAATGATCACCCTACTTAAACCCACGTAACCCGTATACCCGTAACCCAACAATCCCCCCATTAACCTTACACTACGGGCAATTTAGCATGGCCAATCCACCTAACCCGCACATCTTTGGACTGTGGGAGGAAACCGGAGCACCCGGAGGAAACCCACGCACACACGGGGAGGACGTGCAGACTCCACACAGACAGTGACCCAGCCGGGAATCGAACCTGGGACCCTGGAGCTGTGAAGCATTGATGCTAACCACCATGCTACCGTGAGGCCCCAAAGGGTGTAGAGTGGGCCGTGTGCTCCCCATACCACAATCTATTAAAAGTTGTGCGTCAGGTGAACTCCATGATACACTTTGGGGTTCTCTAAACCCTGGCCCATAACAGGGTGGTGCTGATCGCAAACCAAGCAGGATTCTCCGGCAAGTGATTAGGGAGGCAAGGGTGTCGGCCCTCCTCCTCATTAACAGGTTCAACTGTTCTGAAACCCCGAAGTCTGCCACTCTCGGACATGGCTCCACCCTCATTCCCGTCACCTTGCACATTGTCTCGAAGAAGGCTGTCCAATACTCAACTAGTCTGGGGCAAGACCAGAACACGTGGGCGTGGTTGGCCGGGCCTCCTTGGCACTGTTCGCATTCGTCCTCCACCTCCGTGAAAAACGTGCTCATTCGAGGTCTGGTTAAGTGAGCTCTATGTACCACTTTCAGCTGCATTAAGCTTAGCCTTGCACATGGTGAAGTGGAGCTGACCCTGTACAGTGCTTTGCTTCAGAGCCCCCGCCCTATTTCAAACCCTATATCTTCCTCCCACTTTTCCCTTGTCTTGTCCAGTGGTGTGTGTGCCCTTCCCATTTGTCGCCCATACAGATTGCCGTAGTTCCCCCTCCCTAAGATGGCTGCGTCCATCTTAGATCCTCGAACAGCGATTGTTGTCGTGGTTATGTCCTTGTTTCCTTACTTAAGAATTTTTTGACCTGCATATGTCTGAGCTCGTTTCACTCTGTCAGCTGGAACTTCTCTGTTCCTCTAATTTTGTATGTCTGTTGTCAGTGTAGAAGTCTCTAACTCCCAACGCCCCCCTGTCCTGTCTCCACCTTTTGAAGGTGGCTTCTGTTATGGCTGGCGCGAACCTGTGATCGTTGGAAAGGGGGGCCTTAATGGACATTTTGGTTATTCCTAAGTGCTGGCGTGGTTGGACTGTTGCTATCACCACTGAGCTCATTGAGTGTTTGGTCAGTGGGGATGGGAGCGCTGCCATGGCCAGGGCCCAGAGTGTGGTCCCCGTGCAGGAGCCCTCTCGATTCTCACCTATTCGGCTTCCAGCTCCTTTATCCACCCCTTTACCCACTTCCGCAGTTGATCCCCGGGGTAATATTGCAGGTTTGCAAGGTGTAGGCCCCCCATGGTTCTCATTCTCTTCAGGACTTTTTGGGGGATCCTAGGTTTCCCCCACCCCCCCATACAAGTGCCATGATCAGTTTTTCTACTGAGTTGAAGAAGGCCTTGGGGATGTAGATCGGTATGGATCTGAACAGGAAGAGGAACCTGAGCAGTATGTTCATTATTATCATCTGACGCTCCGTGCCAGCGAGAGTGGGCGTGTGTCCCATCCCTGCAGGTCCTTTTTAACTTGCTCCACCAGGCTGGTCAGGTTCCACTTGTGGATCCGTGTCCAGTCATGGACCATTTGGATCCCCAGGTAGCGGAATTTGTGTCAGGCCTGTTTGAATGGCAGCCCCACCAGCTCTGCGGGTTTTTCAAAAAATGTTTTTATTCTCCTTTTTCACATTTTCTTCAAAGTTTACCTCCACCAATAAATGGTAACGGATACAATGTCAAATTCCTTATTGTAAGAAGTCTTACAACACCAGGTTAAAGTCCAACAGGTTTGTTTCAAACACGAGCTTTCGGAGCACGGCTCCTTCTTCAGGTGAATGGAAAGGCTTGTTCCAGAAATGTTTATATAGACACAGTCAGAGATGCCCCGGAATGCGAGCACCTGCAGGCAATCAAATCATCAAAGATGCAGAGAGAGAGGTAACTCCAGGTTAAAGAGGTGTGAACTGTCCCAAGCCAGTTCAGTCGGTAGGCCTCTGCAAGTCCAGGCTTGTTGGTGGGGGCCGAATGTAATGCGACATGAACTACACGATGACATCAATAAGTTCCATCCCACCATCAAACTCACCATGGACTATTCTCCAAATTCAGTTCCATTCTTGGACACACTCGTCTCCATCAAGGACGGTCACCTCAGCACCTCGCTTTACCGCAAGCCCACAGATAATCTCACGATGCTCCACTTCTCCAGCTTTCACCCGAAACACATTAAAGAAGCCATCCCCTATGGACAAGCCCTCCGTATACACAGGATCTGCTCAGACAAGGAGGAGCGCAACAGACACCTACAGATGCTGAAAGATGCCCTCGTACGAACGGGATATGGCGCTCGACTCATTGATCGACAGTTCCACCGCGCCACAGCAAAAAACCGCACCGACCTCCTCAGAAGACAAACACGGGACACCACTGACAGAGTACCCTTCGTCGTCCAGTACTTTCCTGGGGCGGAGAAACTACGACATCTTCTTCGCAGCCTCCAACACATCATCAGCGAGGATGGACATCTTGCCAAGGTCATCCCCACACCCCCACTACTGGCCTTCAAACAACCGCGCAACCTCAAACAAACCATTGTTTGCAGCAAATTACCCAGCCTTCAGAACAGCAACCACAACACCACAAAACCCTGCCAGGGTAATCTCTGCAAGACATGCCAGATCATCGACATGGACACCACCATTACACGTGGAAACACCACCCACCAGGTACGCGGCGCATACTCGTGCGACTCGACCAATGTAGTCTACCTCATACGCTGCACGAAAGGATGTCCCGAAGCGTGGTACATTGGCGAGACCATGCAGACACTGCGACAACGAATAAACGGGCATCGTGCGACTATCAACAGGCAGGACTGTTCCCTTCCAGTTGGGGAACACTTCAGCAGTCAAGGACATTCAGCCTCTGATCTCCGGGTCAGCATTCTACAAGGAGGCCTTCAGGAGACGCGACAACGCAAAATTGCTGAGCAAAAACTTATAGCTAAGTTCCGCACGCATGAATGCGGACTCAACCGGGATCTGGGATTCATGTCGCATTACATTCGGCCCCCACCAACAAGCCTGGACTTGCAGAGGCCTACCGACTGAACTGGCTTGGGACAATTCACACCTCTTTAACCTGGAGTTACCTCTCTCTCTGCATCTTTGATGATTTGATTGCCTGCAGGTGCTCGCATTCCGGGGCATCTCTGACTGTGTCTATATAAACATTTCTGGAACAAGCCTTTCCATTCACCTGAAGAAGGAGCCGTGCTCCGAAAGCTCGTGTTTGAAACAAACCTGTTGGACTTTAACCTGGTGTTGTAAGACTTCTTACTGTGCTCACCCCAGTCCAACGCCGGCATCTCCACATCACAAATTCCTTATTAACAACAACGATCCCATCCTCCCACCAACCCCCAAACAATGGCCCGCGTGACAAATATAAGCATCAAATTTAAAAAAAAAATGGAATCAGGAATCGCCCATGCTCACCATTAACATATATATATAGTCCACCCCCGCTAATATTCAAGGCCATTCAATCCCCGAAAGTGTACAATGAATGACACCCATGAATTGTAACCCCCCCATCCCCCAGATTCCACCCCTCCACTTCCTCTCGAAAACACCTCACTGAGTATTGGCCCCTTCTCCCAACTTTTCGCCCGGCTAGGCTCATTGAGACCTGCTCTACCAAGCTCTGTTGGCCAAAGCCCCTCCCCGCATCTTGTCATAATATACATCTATGTATATAATGGGGTGCAGACAGACAGGCAGTGATTGACACACAAGATGACCAGGAAGCACACAGAACACAGCAGCCAATCACCAGACAGGACACAACCACTATAAAGCCAGAGGGAACCAGTATTCCCCCTCTCTCGGGACCAAGCCTCTGAGACAGCCAGAGCTCGTGAGCTAGCCAGTACAAATACCATGTGGTAGCTAGTAAGTCTGGTCAGGCTAGTGTCAGGTCTCCATTCAAGTCAGCATAGTTGAACATGTATTATAGTTTAGATGTTAAATAAAATCGTGTTGCATCTCATCAAATGTTGGAAGTCTGTCTCTCGCTACACTGCATCAAGTGCAGTCCACATCGACCCAGCCAGCCCAACACATCACACTTCACTCCCGTTCACTGGCCGGCTTAAACCAGCCAGTGTGGAGGACTGCCCGGTCCCAGGAAAACAAAGAAATCCCCTTTATCACACAACCCCAGTATAAACACACAAGCCCCAAAGAAGCATCATTGCAAAGGAAAGTCCCAACTCTTACCTTGTCCTAATAGACAGCGTTGACTCATTTAGTACATACAACAACATGCAGTGAAAAAATAAAGCTGCATACTCTCCTACCAACCCACTACCCTCAGTACAAGACCAGTCCTCAGTCCCATTTCTCAATTTTGCCACAGCCTTCTGCCTTCGCAAACTCCCCCGCCGCTTCCGTCGCCTCAAAATAAAAGTCTTTGGATTTGTCGGTCACCCTCAACCTGGCTGGATATACTATGCCACATCACACCTTGCTGTTGTACAGTGCCGTCTTCACTCGGCCGAAGGCCGCCTGCATCCTCGCCAACTCCACCGTAAAGTCCTGGTATATGTGTATACCAACTCCAGCCCACTGCACCTCCAGCTTCTGCTTTGCCCAGCACAGGACCTTCTCCTTCACGCGGTACCTACGGAATCAGTCACTACTCTTGGCAGCACACTCGCCTTTGGTACGACCTATCCACGACCTATGAGCCCGATCCAGTTCTCATCGAGAGGGATCTTCCCCCTCCCCCAATAGATCCACCAACATCGTGGCAAAATACTCTGTCGGACTCGGGCCTTCCACCGCTTCAGGCAGACCCACGATCCGCAGATTCTGCTGCCTGGATCTATTCCAGGTCTTCCATTTTGGCTCGCAGACCCTTGTTGGTCTCTATCACATTCCGCAGCTTTTTCCCCATCGAGGTGAGTTGATCACTGTGTTGCGATAATGCCTCTTCCACTTCCTTCAGTGTCTCACCTTGCTCCCGCACCTCCACCGCTGCGCTTGATACCGCCGCCCTCACCAGGACAATCGCCTCCTCCACCAGCACTTTCAATACCGCCCCCATCTCCTTACTCATCGCTTCTATGTGTTTTGTAAACTGTTTTTGAAGTTCCATGGCCATCGTCTCGGTCATCCTTTCTGCCATGAGCAGTGCGGCCTCACCCGGCGTCACAGCCTCCGCCTTCCTTCCAGTTCCTGAGCCGACCTTTCCACCCACCGGTGGACCTTCATTAGCCCCCTTTTTCACGGACGCTTTTCTTTGAGGTTTGGACATCTCTTTTTTCTATGCCTGTGGTGAATGTATTGTATTAATAATCCACCATTGTATCTGTGCTATGCTGTTGCCCTTGTATTTGTATCTATGCTACGCTGTTGCCCTTGTGGGCTCCACCTATGGGCCATTGTATGGCATTATCCATAAGGTAACATGTTGGGGCCTGTATGGGCTCCACCCATGGCTCCTCCCCTTGCAGGGAGGTACAAAGAGCAGTCGACCTGTAGGCGGTTCTCAGTGTTAGATCAGTCGCAGGCAGGCACTGTTCTAGTTGATTAAAGCCACAGTTTATTTCTACTCTTGTCTTGAATGAATTGATGGTCGCATCAATTTAATCAACTACAATGCAACTATGGAATCGGCCCTCAAACCTGACCGACTGGAACTCGATCCTCAGGCTGCGGAGGCGGAAGAAATTTTTTCGCACTGGCTCCGCTGTTTCAAGGCCTATCTCGCCTGCTCCTCCACGCACGGGTGAGCCATCGAATCTCTGTTCAACTCAAGGAGGCCTCCTCCCATGCAGACGCCATCGCGATGCTCAAATGCCTCTATGTATGGCCCGTGAACGAGGTATACGCGCGACAGATCCTCACCACTCGCCGCCAGCGTCCCGGGGAATCGCTAAAAGACTACCTATGTGATCTCAAAGTCCTGGCACGCAGCTGCAACTACCAGGCCGTTACGGCCACTCAACATATGGCCCTCGCCGTCCGAGATGTCTACGTGGCAGGAGTCTGGTCCAACTACGTGAGACAGCGCCTACTCGAAAAGGGGGCCCTGGTCCTGGATCAGACATTAAAGCTAGCCGCCTCTCTGGAAGTAGCGTTCCAGAGCCTACCCCCTCATGGACCCCCGACCAAAGACTACCCCAGGCCTGTGCCGCGCGGCCGCCCGCCCCCCACGGCTATTTCTGCGGCCAGCCCCAGCACCCCTGGCAGCACTGACCGGCCCGTAACAGGAACTGCAGAAGCTGCGAGAGGAAAGGACATTTCGCCAAAGTTTGCCTGGCCAGGTCCAAGAACTCTAAACCACAGGCCCGATCCTCAGACTAACAGGCCCGCAGACCCTGCAGTGTGGTAACGTGTCCGCCGACTCCGCCCCCTGTAGGTGTGTCATCAGCATCGTGCTACCCGTGGGGGCAGCCATCTTCCAGCCCACACAGCACATGCGACTCACGGGGGCCGCCATCTTGGCCATCCTCCCCTACGCGGCCTGCCACGTGCGCCATCTTGGACACCATCTTCCTCACCGCCCGACACACTCGACCAACGGGGGCCGCCATCTTGGCTGCCATCTGCTATGCCACTCGACACGTGCGACCAACAAGGGCAGCCATCATGGAACCGCCCCAGTGCCTCCGACCATGCCGGCTACCCGCAACTCAGCGCGGTCACTCTGGATCAGTCGCGACCCAAACACCTTCGGAGTTCCATGATGACCGTCCGGGTAAATGGGCACAGAACGCCTTGCCTCTTCGACTCCGGGAGCACAGACAGCTTCATTCACCCAGACATGGTAAGACGCTGCTCGCTCCCAATCTTCCCAGCGCACCAAACCATCTCCTTTGCCTCTGGGTCACACTCGGTGGAAATCCGAAGGTGCACTACTGCAACCCGAGCAATACAGGGCGCCGAGTACGCCAATTTTAAATTATACGTACTCCAACATGATTCAGAATATCTGCACACCCAACCCTATACTCCTCATCCACCAAGTCCTTCTCTTTGGTGAATACTGAGGCAAAGTATTCATTTAGTATCTTGCTGATTTCCTCTGGTTCCATACATAGATTCCCTCCAATATCCTTCTGTCCTTCAAGTTGGTTAAGTAAATAAATAAAGTGTCTTTAAGTGCTCTTTTTACCACTGCCGTTTTTCCAGCCTATTCTCCAGGACAAATGTGTCCGAGCCCACAGGAGCCGTTAAGTGCTTCCTGCCCTGGAATGTGACCCAGAGTTTGTCCGGGTACAGCATTCCAAATTTTACACCGTTTTTGTACAGGGCTGCCTTTGCCCTGTTGAACTCTGCCCGTCGCTTGTCCAGGTCAGCCCCAATGTCCTGATAGAATCTGTTCCGATGACCATCACAGTTACAGTTTCCTGTCTTGCCCAGTGCAGGATTCTTTCCCGGTCCTGATAGCGATGCATTTTGGCGATTATCACCCTCGGTTGCTCTCCAGCCTTGGGTCTTGAGCGTGGCTAAAGCTATGTCGCTTTGTGCGCCCGCTGGCTTGGTCACTTACTTCTCCTGCCTTTTCCCATTACTTGTCTGTTTGCAACATCTGGAGTTGCTGTTGCTTGACATCTTCGTTTGTGTTTGGCGGTTAGGGTGCAGGGATACTTTTTTCCGTTGTACTAGGGGGCTATTTTGAGCGAAAGAGCCTATTTTAAGCTTAATGGGAGCAGAGCTACCTGATGTACGGCTACTCAGCTCATCCCCATCACTAGAAGTGTGCAAAATATTCTCTCTTTATTGTGAACAATATGCCTATTTTTACTATGACTACCTTCCGGTGGCCCTGATTTCAGTCGTAATGAAGTGCTTCGAGAAGTTGATCATGAAGCGCATCACATCCATACTCCCAGAACACCTTGATCCACTGAAATTCGAATATCGCCACAACTGGTCCACAGCAGATGCCATTTCCCTGGCCCCACACATCCCTAGAGCATCTCGACAAAAAGGACTCCTCCTACATCAAACTTCTATTTATTGACTTCAGCTCCGCCTTCAGCACCATAGTCCCAGCCAAGTTCATGTTATGGGCCAGGGTTTAGAGAACTCCAAAGTGTATCATGGAGTTCACCTGACCCACAACTTTTAATAGATTGTGCTAAGGGGAGCACACGGCCCACTCTACATGTGTGGTCCAGCAGAAATGGAAAAGTCTGGGCGGGATTCTCCACTCCCGGGACTAAGTGCCTGCGCCGTCGTGAACGCCATCGCGTTTCATGACGGCGCGAACAGGGCCCGGGCATGACCTATTCTGGCCCCCACAGGATGCCAGCACGGCGCTGGAGCGGTTCACGCCACTCCAGCCTCCTTACGCGTGCCGGCCCCTCACCAACATGGTGACGGTGTTCTGGGGCCGGCCACGGAAGGAGGTAGGCCCGGGGGGGGGGGGGGGAAAGAGGTCAACCCACCGATCGGTAAGCCCCGATCGCGGGCCAGACCCCATTGGAGCCCCCCCCCCCCCCACAGGCCGCCTCCCCCAGCATTCCTGCAGAGTTCCCGCTGGCAGCGACCAGGTGTGGACGGTGGCAGCGGGACCCTGTCGTGTTGGAGCGGCCGGAGAATTGCCACTCGCCGTTTGCGCCGATTCTCCGAGCGGCCCAGTGCGATTTTCGCGCCGCTGGTTTTGGGGGGGTGGGAGCATTGTGTGCGGGTGTCAGGGCGGCGTGGCGCGACTCGCGCAATTCTCCCACCCGGCGTGGGGGGGAGAATACCGCCCTATTTTTTAAAGCAAAACAATGTTTATTCTATGAACTCAAGTAAACCGTTTTAAAACATACAGTGAACATCTTAGCAACCATTAATTCAAATACAACCCCCAAAAGAATACAACACTAAGTAATCCTTTAAGCTTTCCTTTTAACATCCAGAAGACTTACAAAAGAAACACCTTTTAACAGAAGCACATTAGGTTTACATTCACTACTGAAAACATTTATAATTCTGAATTCACCAAATGATCAAGAGATAGTCTTTTCATGACAGAGAGATCAACAGTACACCTGCTCTGTCTGGCTTCAGCTCCAACACTGAAAACTAAACTAAAACACACCCTGCAGCAAACACCCTAAAATGAAAGTAAAAAGCTGACGGACAGCCCAGCTCCACCTCCTCTTACATCACTGCAGTAACATGAGCAGCCAAATATTTCTTAAAGCGACATTCTCATGACACTCATATCAAATCTCCAAAACCTAGGACTTGGCTCCTCACTCCCCAACTGGATCCTCGACTTCCTGACCCACAGACCACAATCAGTAAGAATAAACAACAACACCTCCTCCACAATAGTCCTCAATACCGGTGCCCCGCAAGGCTGCGTACTTAGCCCCCTACCATACTTCCTGTACACACACGACTGCGTGGCAAAATTTGGTTCCAACTCCAGCTACAAGTTTGCTGATGATACGACCATAGTGGGCCGGATCTCGAATAATGATGAGTCAGAATACAGGAGGGAGATAGGGAACCTAGTGGAGTGGTGCAGCGACAACAATCTCTCCCTCAATGCCAGCAAAACTAAAGAGCTGGTCATTGACTTTAGGAAGCAAAGTACTGCCCACACCCCTATCAGCATCAACGGGGCCGAGATGGAGATGCTTAGCAGTTTCAAATTCCAAGGGGTGCACATCTCCAAAAATCTGTCCTGGTCCACCCACGTCGATGCTATCACCAAGAAAGCACAACAGCGCCTATACTTCCTCAGGAAACTAAGGAAATTTGGCATGTCCACATTAACTTGCCAACTTTTACTGATGCATAATAAAAAGCATCCTATCTGGCTGCATCACAGCCTGGTATGGCAACTGCTTGGCACAGGTCTGCAAGAAACTTCAGACAATCGTGAACACAGCCCAGTTCATCACACAAACCTGCCTCCCATCCATTGACTCCATCAACACCTCCCCCGGCCTGGGGAAAGCGGGCAGCATAATCAAAGACCCCTCCCACCCGGCTTACTCACTCTTCCAACTTCTTCCATTGGGCAAGAGATACAGAAGTCTGAGAATACGCACAAACAGACTCAAAAGCAGCTTCTTCCCCGCTGTTGCCAGACTCCTAAACAACCCTTTTATGGACTGATCTCATTAACACTACACCCCTGTATGCTTCACCCGATGCCTGTGTTATGTAGTTACATTGTGTACATTGTGTTGCCCTATTATGTATTTTCTTTTATTTCCTTTTCTTTTTATGTACTTAATGATCTGTTGAGCTGCTTGCAGAAGAATACTTTTCAGTGTACCTCGGTACACGTTACAATAAACAAAATCCAAATCCTTTTACATCAAGCTCATGGTCACCTGATCTAGTATACCTTTATGGGTCTCAGTGTAAAATTTTGTATGTTAACCCTCTTGTGAAGGACCTTGGGACACAATTTAAGCCATTATGAATAGAATAGGCTAGACCTGGAGGGAGGGCCGTGTTAGCGAAGTACCTTAAACAGTAACTGGCATTAGTGCCTGAGATACCCTCAATCATGACACAGGAGAGAAGCTAGATGATTCAAAGGCTTTAATCATCTGAGAACTGAACAGCAGCCGAGAATTGTGCTCATCCCATGCTGCCGAGTGAGCCTCATCTTATATACCGTTTCCTGGGGGCGGAGCCAGAGGCGGAGTCCCCCATGGTTCCAAGCCCGGTCTTAAAGGGCCAATGCATTAAAGGTGAGGTACCGTTACAGCAGCTGCTGATAACATTCATCACAGTGCCTTTAAAGTAATAATGAAACCTCCCATGTCCTTCATAGGAGCCATATGGGCTATGGTAGCTTAGTGGTTACGCTATTAAGAGTAGCAACCCAAGACCTAGATGAATAATCTGAAGACACAACTTCAAATTATACCATAGCAGGTTGAGAATTTAAATTCAGTTAATTAAATAGGAAGCTGGAATTAAACAAGCTAATCTCAGTAACGGTGATCATAAAACTACTGGGTCAGGGGCAGCACGGTGGCCTAGTGGTTAGCACAGCTGCCTCACGGCGCTGAGGTCCCAGGTTCGATCCCGGCTCTGGGTCACTGTCCGTGTGGAGTTTGCACATTCTCCCCGTGTCTGCGTGGGTTTCGCCCCCACAACCCAAAAATGTGCAGAGTAGGTGGATTGGCCACACTAAATTGCCCCTTAATTGGAAAAAATAATTGGGTAATCTAAATTTATAAAAAAAAAATAAAACTACTGGGTCATCATAAAAATCCATCTTATTCACTAATATCCTTCAAGGGAAGAAGTCTGCCATTCTTAGCTGTCTGGCCTTTGTGTGATTCCAGATAGAACATAGAACAGTACAGCACAGAACAGGCCCTTCGGCCCTCAATGTTGTGCCGAGCCATGATCACCCTACTCAAACCCACGTATCCACCCTATACCCGTAACCCAACAACCCCCCCCCCTTAACCTTACTTTTATTAGGACACTACGGGCAATTTATCACAGCCAATCCACCTAACCCGCACATCTTTGGACTGTGGGAGGAAACCGGATCACCCGGAGGAAACCCACGCACACAGGGGGAGGACGTGCAGACTCCACACAGACAGTGACCCAGCCGGGAATCGAACCTGGGACCCTGGAGCTGTGAAGCATTTATGCTAACCACCATGCTACCCTGCTGCCCCCATGCTACCCTGCAAAAAGATGCACAGCAATGAGCTACCCCAGAAAAGTCTAGCAAGCCACTCAGTTGTATGAAGGAAGGAGGCTCATGAAAAAGCTACAAATGGACTTTGACCTGCTCTCCACGAGGAAAGTGGTGCAACCCTATACGAATACAGAGACAAAGCCAGCCGCCTGCTGGCAGACCAGTGAGAAAGCAGGCAGCCACTAGAGAGATTGCGCAAATTATGGATAAAAGAGGCAAACTAGAAACGGACCCAGACAAGATTAACAAAACCTTTGAGGCCTTTTACCGGGGATTGTGCACTTCAGAGTCACCAGCAGGGGACTCGGGGATGAAACAGTTCCTCGATAGACTGGACATGCCAGTCGTGGAGAAGAACAGAAAACGGGAAATGTCAGCACTGCTAGAACTGGGAGAGATCATGGAGAGTATTCGCTTCATGCAGGCGGGGAAGGCGCTGGGACCAGACGGATTCTATGAGAACTTCTACAAAAACATTTGCGACAGCACTGTCCCCACACCTGCAGGAGATGTTCACAGACTAGCTGGCGAGGGGTACACTGCCACCTTCGCTAGCACAAGCCTCAATCTCGCTAATACCTAAGAAAGACAAAGACCCCACGGAGTGTGGTTCATACAGACCCATCTACTAAATGTAGACGCCAAAATATTGGCCAAGATCCTAGCCAAAAGGCTGGAAAACTGCGTACCAGAGGTGGCCACAGAGGATCAAATGGGCTTTGTCAAAGTTAGACAAGTAACATCGAACATCAGGCGCCTGCTGAACATGATCATGACCCTATCCGGGGACAGAGCACCTGAGGTGATTGTTTCCCTGGACGCAGAAAGGCCTTCAACAGGGTCGAGTGGAAGTACCTCACAGAGGTACTGGAACGGTTTGGGCTCGAAACATGTTTCACCTCATGGGTGAAACTCCTGTACAGTGCTCCCATGGCAAGCGTACAATTGGTCACTCATGCCAGGTGATCTGTTGTGTTGCCTTTAAAGGGACAATCACCGCAGGCTCCCTGTAGTAATGTCTATCCAGCTGCATGAGTCAGGTCAATTGTGGCATGTGTTACAACAGGGGAAGAGAGGCATTACAGGTCAGGGGTGCGGTCATTACTGGAAGGACCAACATGATGATACACGGCTGCACTTTGATCAGTCCAGGTGCAGTTTCAATAGGGAAGTGTATAAAGGGAAGTCGGAAAGCATGCTGTAACATCTTTCATGGTTTCAGGGCACGCTCAATCAGTGAAATATTTTGGAAGTGCAGTCATTGTTATTTCAGTATTTGTGGCAGCCAATTTTCTCATCGCTAAGTCCTGCGAACGGTAATTTAAATGAATCACTGGTTAATCTCTTTCTGGATATCAGGAGAACCTCCTCCTCTTCTTAGAGGTGGTGGGTGTCCCCAGGATAATTTACGACCCAAACAGAAATCTCAATTTTGGATCTCACCTGTAAACTGCCTGGTATAGAAACTTCAAGGAATGAAAACAATGCACACAATGGTAATGAACTGCAGTAGGGCTACATCTGTTGATTAATGTGCCGTGGAGAGAAAAAGTTTAATAACACCAGGCAAATACATAGTTCTAAGGATGTTCGAGAGGGTGCTGTACCAAGGGTCTTCACACTGGACTTTCCAGTTCCGTAAAACGCTTTGAAAAGGCCAGATCTTACATTCCTGCGGCAGTGGTGCCCCGGAAAATACTTTGGGGGAAACCCCGCAAGTACAAAAACAAGGACTGCACGTGAATTTCCCGGGAAGTTTCATCTTGCATTGGGTAATTATCCTGCGTCTGAAATCCTCCGAAACTCCAGTTTAAAGTCTGAGCCTTCAGATGTTTCCAACTCACTGAGCAGAATACTGTATTAGCGGGTTTTGCGGCGGTGTGAGGTGGTTTCAATGGGGAATCCCAGGCCAATTGACCCTTACTCTGCTGTGTTGCCCTGAAAGAGACAATCACCACACAGTTGTTCATTTGGATGGAACTGAGCTTCTTGGTTCCATTCTCACCTATTGAATTGTAACAAGAGAATCACCACAATTATGCCTCTTCCAACACCTACACCATTACCTCTGGATACCCCGACAGTATATTCCTCATCTGAACACTGCCCTCAGCGATAGCATCCAAAAAACATTAAGTCCTACATGTATGCTGACAACACACAGTTCTAGCTCACCCCACAATTCTCTGCACCACTCCACTTTTTTCTGATTTCTCACAGCTTGCCCGGAAATCCAATATTGCAATGACCAGAAATTGGACGATGGTAGCCATTGAGCTGAACTTTCTTGGCTTTGTGGTGGTGTGGAGATATGAAGGAGTTGGAAAAACAGGGGAGCCGCATTCCATACTCGTTGTTGCCTCACCAGGAAACCTTTTCAGGGGTGGATGGGAGACTCAGGTTCGCTCCGTACCCATGGAGGCAGTCAGCCAATGACACTTGTCAAAGCCTCAATTAGGGCCGGTTTTGAGGCCTCACCAGCATTTTATCACCAGCGGAGTGGGCCTCCTGCTGTGTGCAGACGTCAGCTCAGTGGAGGCTGCTCTCCTGTGGAAGGTCGGTAGTTCATATGCTGCAGGCGCCATGCTCCCTTGATGGGGCTACGAGCAACGAAGGGCTGCAAGTATGGCTGATCCCAATCCAGCAGAGGCATTTCCTCTCCATCCCTAAGGGTTTGCCGGTCTAGACTTTAATTCTTGTGCAGCCCAGTGAGGGTGCCATCTTGTTGAGGTCAATTAATCATTAAGATGGCCCACTTTCACCTCTGTACCATTGCCCAACCTCACCCTGCCTCAGTTCTTCTGCTGTTGAAACCCTCGTCCATGGTTTTGTTACCTCCTGATGTGACTATTCTAATATTTTCCTTGCCGTTTAGAATTCCTTTCTAAAGCTCCTCACTTCTCACCTTATCTTCCTGCTTTAGGAAGCTCCTTCAACCATACCTCTTTGACCAATATTTTCATCGTCTGCCCTAACATCCATTGGCTCAGTGCTAATTTTAGTTTGACATGAAACAGCTTGGGGTTTTAATGTGTTAACAGTACTATTTAAATGTACGTAATTATTATTAATGCAACACACATTTGTGTTGTAGTCTATAAGGTTCTGGGCTTAGGAATGGGAAACTTAAGGTCAAAAATAAAGCTGCATTAAATTAATTATTTCAAGGAAGTGTATCTTCAATCAACATCCACACTTGAGGGACATCTCACTGCGGAGATTGGGGGGCGAGGAATAGCATCACATTTCTGGTGCTCTGATGCCTCTAAAGGTTTGAAAACAGCAACGGCCATGCACGCAGACACCTAACAGGAAGTGCGCCAGGGTTTTGTGTGCTAAGGTTCTGGGCTTAGGAATGGGAAACTTAAGGTCAAAAATAAAGCTGCATTAAATTAATTATTTCAAGGAAGTGTATCTTCAATCAACATCCACACTTGAGGGACATCTCACTGCGGAGATTGGGGGGCGAGAAATAGCATCACATTTCTGGTGCTCTGATGCCTCTAAAGGTTTGAAAACAGCAACGGCCATGCACGCAGACACCTAACAGGAAGTGCTCCAGGGTTTTGTGTGCACATGCCTCACGATGCTGGATCCATGCAGAGCAGGCAGACCAAATATATCAATCAGTGTGGATTTGGATTTGATGCCAGTACTGCCATTTTGGAACGCCAAACTGCACCATGGGGAAGCCTGCACTCTCTTAGCTATTCATAGCTGAAAATATATGTAACAGCTTGAAGCATTCCCCTCTCCCTAATCTAGCTCTATTTAAAAGGATCATCAACCACTTGCAGGTTAGCTGGATTATTTTTTCTGGATGTTGGTGCAATTCTATGCTTCTGTAGCTTTTCCTTGCTTGTCTAAAGTTTTTGTAGTCTACAAGGGGCTGGTCTGGCAGTTTGCTGACCTAATGGCTTGTCGACTCAGGTGGCTTAGTGAACCTTCCTCTTGGAATTGGGCATCACTGGGAATGTGGTGAGAGGCTACACAGAGCAGATTAAACTGCTTGGAGAGGGTGGACGAGAAGAGCTCTTAACAGGAGGGTATATCCGCAGAGTATGTTTATGGAGCAAGTCCTTTACCTGAACCCCAATGCTTGAGGTCTCTGTGTTTCACTAAAGAGGTCATGACTGAAAACTTTCAGCTGTTGAGCCACAGCTTCAACATCAGAGCAGGCTCTGAATTACTTGTGGCTGTCAAGGTGTGTGTGGCTCTGAACTTTTATCAGTCTGGCTTCTTCTAGGCTGGAGATATAGGAATGTCTTTCTGCTTGCAGTTCACAAGGAATAGCTAATTGTCCGTTCCTCTTGCTAGAGGCAAGCAGACAGAATGAGTACAAGACTTTGCGCAAACCTCAGGCTTTCCCATGGTGCAGGATGCCATTAACTGCACACATTTTGTTTTGCGTGCTTCTCATGTCATCTTAGCCATTTTCTTGAAGTGAAAGAGCGGCTACGCCGTCACCATCCAGCTGGTCTGTGACCACAGGCAGTGCACCATGTATGTAGCTCAATGTCTGTTATTTTGGCAGTAGCCATATTTCCCTCAATTTGAGACAGTCCTCAGTGTCAGCTGTATTTGAACCACCAACTTCCCTCTGAAATGGCCGAACAAACCTCATAAGGGTGATTAGGGGTGGCCAAGCCAGTCATGTTCACATCCCATGGGTGAAAGAAAAACAAAAACCATAACAAATCGAGGTGTGGCTACTGGACAACAAAGGTACATGACTCCAGTTCGGAAACCGATGCATACGTGTACAGCAAGCCTACAACGAGTGTCATGCAGTCACAAAGAATAGAGCAGACAATTGGCATCCTCAACCGGTGCTTCTGCTGGCTGGACTACTATGTTGACAAGTACAGGTTAATCACCCATCGCATCTGTTTTCATGGAGTTATTCCACTGAAGCCCCTAGGCATGATCTATACTGACACTGGAGACTTCCGGTGATGGCCATGGAGTGAGTGGTCATTTATTTGGTAGCTCCCGCTCGTGGTGGACCTTTGGGACCTTTTTCCCCAATTTACGGCGGAGTTGACCGACAAAACAGGAGATGGTTAAGTAGAGGAGATGGATTCCCCACCAGTGTATGGATTCGTGGACTAGAAGTAGTCTGTAAAGGCGAGATCGTTTGTCGAAGACAGGAGTGGAGTCTGCAGTGCAGGAGAATATGGCGGACGGTCAGGGACTAAAACTGCTGGTCCAGTGGTCAACGGAGCAGTTGGTGGTCTTTCTTCAGGAGAGCTTTGCTCAGCAAAGAAAGGACTGAGACGGGGATTGACCGTGTGGAGCAGAGATTGGAAGCTCAGGGCCAGGCGATTCAGAAGGTGGAAGAGGCGGTTGCTGGGCACGATGAGCAGCTAGCCGCGATAGTGGTGGAGATGGGGCTGATGAAGGCCCACCAGAAGAGGCTGCAAGAGAAAGTGGATGAGTTGGAGAACAGGTTGCGCAGGCAGAACCTGAAGATTGTTGGCCTTCCGGAGGGCAGCGAGGGATTGGACACAGAGACATATGAGATGTGTATGTTCGAGAAGCTGGTGTGTTTCATAGAATTTACAGTGCAGAAAGAGGCCATTCGGCCCATCGAGTCTGCACTGGCTCTTGGAAAGAGCACCCTACCCAAGCCCACACCTCCACCCTATCCCCATAAGCCAGTAACCCCACCCAACACTAAGGGTAAATTTTGGACACTAAGGGCAATTTAGCATGGCCAATCCACCTAACCTGCGCATCTTTGGACTGTGGGAGGAAACCGGAGTACCCGGAGGAAACCCACGCACACACGGGGAGGATGTGCAGACTCCGCACAGACAGTGACCCAAGCCGGGAATCGAACCTGTGACCCTGGAGCTGTGAAGCAATTGTGCTAACCACTATGCTACCATGCTCGACCCTTGGATGTGAACAGGGCGCACAGAATGTTGATGTGGAAGCGACTGAGGAATGAGACGCCAAGGGCGATGGTGGTACGAATGCACCGGTTCCTGGACAAGGAACAGATCTTGAGTTGGGCCAAGCACATGAGGAGCTGCATATGGAAAGGCAATGAACTGCGTATTTACCAGGACTTGCGAGCGGAACTGGCCAAAAGAAGGGCGAGTTTCAATAAGGTGAAATCTTTAAGAAGGGGGTGAAGTTCGGCATGCTGTACCCGCGCGTTTGTGGGTCACTTATGAGGGCCAGAAACTGTATTTCAGATCGCCAGATGAGCTGATGAACTTTGTTAAGGACAGGGGACTGGCAGGTGATGGAGGACATTGAACTTGGGGGCAAGTAGTTGTGTTCTTGATATGCTGCTAAATTTATTTCCTCTTGGTTTTGTATGTATTGTTTTGCACTGAGTTTGGGGCTGTTGCTCTGTTTTGTTTGCGGCATAACTTTGTTCTTAATGGGGATGGTGGGTGGAATTTTCTTCTTTGAGTTTGTTGGGGATTGTGATGCTTTGCATATGTACGTTTGAGCGGGGGGGGGAGGAGATCAGTGGAGGGGTAGGATGCTTTGCCCCATGGGTGGGGGCTACCAGGCTAGCTGGGCGGGCTGGCTCACGGAAGCGCAGTGGGGGGGGGGGGGGGGCGAACAGGTGATCAATTTGTTGAGGAGGGATTGTTATTTTGTTATTGGGGGTAGATGGAGGGAGGGGGGTATTGATCTGCTGACGGGAGGGACTGGCGATTTTTGGAGTATCGGAAAACCCGGGAGTCCAGGGGGGAGGGAGGCTGTCCTTTTGGCCTCTGCCTCCTTGGTAGCCCAGAGACAAATCCTATTATCCTGGAGGGACTTGGAACTCCAGAAATCGGGGACGGAATTCTCCGACCCCCCGCCGGGTCGGAAAATCGGCGCAGCGCTGTGCAAATTGCACCACGCCACCCTAACGCCGGGACGCAATTCTCCGCAGTGCGGAGAATCGGCGCTGGCGTGGTCGGCGCGGCGCCAGTTGGGGTATGCGCCGAATCTCTGGCCCAGGTTGGCACAGCCCGGCACGCCGATTCTCCGGCCCGGATGGGGTGAGCGGCCATCAGCAAAAAGCCGAGTCCCACCGGCGCCGTTCTAACATCCTCTGAGCCGGCGGGACCTTGGCGTTGAAGGGTCTGGGGGCGGCCTGTGGGGGGTGATGGGGGGTCCGACCCCAGGGGAGGGCCTCTGTAGTGGCCTGGCCCATGATCGGGGCCCACCGATCGGCGGGCCAGCCTCTCTGCACCCCAGCCTCTTTTCCTCCCCGCCGGCTCCTGTAGCCCTGCGCCATTTGGCATTGGGGCCGCCGAGGGGAAGAAGGCCACTGTGCATGCGCTCATTGACGCCGGCCCAACTGTGCATGCGCAGACCCCGCGGCGCCGGGTTCAGACCTGGATCGGCAGCTGTAGCGGCGTAGGCCGCTCCAGCGTTGTCCTCGCCCCCTGTGGGCCGCAGAATGGGGTCCCGGAACAGGCGCGACGCCGGAGTAAAACACTCCTGTTTTTACTCCAGCGTCGGCACTTAGCCGCCCATTGGGAGAATCCTGCTCCGGGAGTGTGGGTTAGCGACATGGCTGGGTTTCTCAGGCTTGAGATAATTAAGTTCTCCCTGAGAGGATCAATGTTAAGGTTTGTCTGGAGGTGACAGCGTTTATCGACTTCTTGGGGAAAACTAAACTGTTAGCAGATACGATAAGGGGGGGGGTTAGGGAATGAGGGGGGTAAGGGGAGATGGTTTAGTTTAAGCGGGATCAGCGAGAGGGGATGGAGGGACTTGGGAATTGTGTGTATAAGCTATGTTGATGGGGTATAGTTGTTGGTTGGGGTGGTGTTACGTACTGAATTATACTTACATTTGTACTTGTATCTTTTGTTGTTGTAAAACCATAAATGCCTTGATAAAATGTTACAAAAAAGTACTTACACTGGGTGACAATTTTACCGTGTATGTTTTCCCTGTATCTGCGTAGGTTTCCTCCGGTACTCTGGTTTCCTCCCAGAGTTCAAAGATGTGCAGGTTAGGTGGATTGGCCGTGATAAATTGCCCCTTAGTGTCCAAAGGTTGGATAGGATTATGGGGAGTGGGCCGAGGTAGGGTGTTCTTTTGGAGGGTCTGTGCAGACTCAATGGGCCAAATGGCCTCTTTCTGCACTGTAGGGGTTCTATGATTCTGTGATTTGCAGGAAAAAAGCATTGAGAAATCACCTTGGATTGGAGCACCGTGGATTTAATCACAGAGACAATCATCCGCTTGGTGAATTGAAACTTGCGCCCCCAGACATAATAATATAGATCGAACTTCCCCTTTTTTAAATAGTAAAGGGAGATGGAAAGTCCTGTTCTTCCAAATGTCGTTTCCTCTGATTCCTTTCCTAAGTAATTTTGCCTGCTGCGAAATCATTAACCAATCAGACCAGAGACAAGGGAGAATCCCCACGCTTACGTGTGCTAAGCCAAGTATTTAAACGGAGTTTAAAGCTGAAATTGTTCAAAAAAGGCATGACAATTACTCAGACTCTGGCAAGACAAAGAGATCATTGCAGAAACATTGCATCACTCTGAGTGTACTTAGTGTTAGTAATAAAAAAAGTATACTCTTAAACGGTAATCCACATTACAGTAAATTTATATAGTAATGTCTTGTCTCGTGATCTAGGAGCTGGGACAAACTTTTGTGGCATCCTTGTACAGTTCTCACGGCACACCAGTGTGCCACGACATGGTTGAAAACCACTGGTCATCGGTGACCGCTTATCGGACTCTTCATTAATTAGGGGACTCACAGAAGACGATGAAATCACTTATAGTTTGGATATACTTGAACACCGAGGCATCTACCTCTGCTGAACTGACCAGCTGCGATTTATTGGTCACTGAATATCGCGAGAGTCCAAAAATGGGTTTGCACCGGCGAGAACTCCAAGCACGATCTTCCCCATAACCCCCGAAGCTGCGATCAGGTACATGCCCATGAAGGGCCCAAACTTGATTAGCTTATTTTATAATATGTTTAAACATGATTTGCGGCTTAACGCTGCTACTTCCGCCCTCACTGTATGTTCCCACCCACCTGACATGATGTTACACAGGCACAAATCATTACTGGTTTTCAAACATGAAAACTAGTCATGATGACCACGCCAGGGTGCACAGTGGGATATAGCCCCTGGGTGGTGTGGGACATGGCCTGGCACTGCCCCCTGCCTCCTTGGCACTGCTGATATGCGCCAGCACTGTCCTGATATGTGTCTGATAGGAGTAGTGCCAGCGATGAGGAAGGGGTCCGGAGCCTGTGTTGAGGATGAGTGTGGTTTCAAAAAGGTGACGAGTAGCATCATGAGCTACGTGTGGGCGCATGGCACCCCAAGGGTGAGGAGGGTCTTTTTGGAGCGGAGTAGGGACAGTGGAGGGCTGGCACTGCCCAATCTCTCGGGGTACTACTGGGCGGCAAATGTGTCAATGGTGCGCAAGTGGATGATGGAAGGGGAGGGGGCAGCTTGGAAACGAATGGAGAGGGCGTCCTGTGGCAACACAAGCCTGGGGGCCCTAGTAACGGCACCATGGCCGCTCCCCCCCACGAGGTACACCACGAGCCCGGTGGTGGCGGCCACCCTCAAGATATGGGGGCAGTGGAGGCGACATAGGGGGGAAATGGGAGGTCTGTTGGCGGCGCCAATAAGAGGGAACCATAGATTCATCCCGGGGAACATCGACGGGGGATTTCAGAGCTGGTACAGGGTGGGCATACGGCAGCTGAAGGACCTGTTTATAGAGGGGAGGTTTGCGAGCCTGGGAGGGCTGGAGGAGAAGTTTGAGCTCCCCCCGGGAAACATGTTCAGATATTTACAAGTGAAGGCATTTGCTAGGCGGCAGGTGGAGGGGTTTCCCCTGCTCCCCAGTAAGGGGGCGAGTGATAGGGTGCTCTCGGGGGTCTGGGTCGGAGGGGGGAAGATATCAGACATCTACAAGATAATGCAGGAGGCGGAAGCAGCATCAGGGGAGGAGCTGAAAGCCAAGTGGGAAGGGGAGCTGGGAGAGCAGATAGAAGACGGGACGTGGGCGGATGCACTGGAGAAGGTCAACTCTTCCTCCTCGTGTGCGAGACTGAGCCTCATTCAATTTAAGGTGCTGCATAGAGCTCACATGACGGGGACAAGGATGAGCCGGTTCTTTGGGGGTGAGGACAGGTGTGTCACATGTCTGGGAAGCCCAGCGAACCATGTGCATATGTTCTGGGCATGTCCGGTGCTGGAAGGGTTCTGGAAGGGGGTGGCAAGGACGGTGTCGAAGGTGGTGGGGTCCAGGGTCAAACCAGGATGGGGGCTTGCGATCTTTGGGGTCGGGGTAGAACCGGGGGTACAGGAGGCTAGGGAGGCCGGAATACTGGCCTTTGCGTCCCTAGTGGCTCGACGAAGGATATTAATTCAATGGAAGGACGCGAGGCCTCCAAGCGTTGAAACTTGGATTAACGATATGGCTAGCTATATTCAGCTAGAAAGGATCAAATTTGCCCTGAGAGGGTCGGTACAGGGATTCGCCAGGCGGTGGCAACCTTTCCTTGACTTTTTAGATCAGAGATAGACGTTCGGGGTCGTGGCAGCAGCAACCCGGGGGGGGGGGGGAGGGGAGGGGGGGGGGGGCAGCAAGGGTCGTGGGGGGACATGCACGACTGTAACGCGGGCAAGTCTGCTCGCTGCTCATGTCTGAAACTGTAGGCTGCCTTGTTTGTTAAGGTTGCCTGGGGGGGGGGGGGGGGGGGGGGGGGGGAGAGGACTGGTGCGCGCGAGAGGGCGGGCGAG
The DNA here is from genome assembly GCF_902713615.1 of Scyliorhinus canicula. Taxonomy (NCBI): domain Eukaryota; kingdom Metazoa; phylum Chordata; class Chondrichthyes; order Carcharhiniformes; family Scyliorhinidae; genus Scyliorhinus; species Scyliorhinus canicula. Next base: position 15,614,157 of record NC_052170.1, read on the forward strand.
GGAGGGACATTTGCCTAGAGGGATTGTGTTGTAAATAATTTAAAAATTAGTAGGGGTAAATGTCTGTATGGAAAAACTCTTTCAATAAAAATTATTTAAAAAAAAAAGAGGATGAGTGTGGTAACACTGATGTGTGGGGCTTGGGTCGCACCGATGTTTATGTCATGTGAGAGAGGGTGGCACTGATATTTGCGTTGTGGGGGGAGGTGGATGTGGGGATGGTGACGATGTACAGATTCTTGCATTGTGGGGAGAGTCACCAAATCCGTGGGGGAGGGGGGGGGGGGGGGGGGTGAGGAAAGAGGATGTTTAATTTATCTTTGAGATTGCGCGCCCTTTTTAAAGGAAATATTGTTCACTGAGAGGATGCAATACTGATGCCACCACTAAGTTCTCACTCTTCCTAATCCAGTGGCCACCAATTTAATTTTTTAGCTGGAGAGCCATTTTTTTGAAAAAGGTGCCTACAACTGTGATGAATGTAGAAAAATGTTATATTTTATATTTGTGGCAGTAATGTTTTTAAAAAAAATATTTTTATTCTTTTTCACAATTTATCTCCCGAATTTACACCCACCAACAACCAATAACCAACAACAAATATCTCAAATCCCATAATAACAACGATCCCATCCTCCCACCATGCCCAGACATCAGCCCACATGTTAACATAAACAAATGACAAAAAAGGAATCAGGGATTACTCATAGCCATCTTTAACATACATAGCCCCCTCCCCCTCAACCCACCCACCCATCCCCCCTCCGCAACTAATGTTCGATGTTATCCAGTTCTTGAAAGTGCATAATAAATAGTGCCCATGACTTGTAGAACCCCACCGAGCTTCCCCTCAGTTCGAACTTAACCTTCTCAAGGGTCAAGTATTCCAACAGGTCCCCTCGCCACGCCAGGGCACAGGGTGGAGAGGCCGCTCTCCATCCCAGTAGGATCCGCCTTTGGGCGATCAACGAGGCGAAGGCTATGATATCTGCCTCCGCACCCGTTTCCAACCCTGGCTGGTCCGACACCCCGAATATGGCCTCCCGGGGACCCGGGTCCAGCTTCACATGCACCACCTTGGAAATGACCCTAAACACCTCCTTCCAGTACTCCCCAAGCTTTAGAGAGGACCAAAACATCTGAACGTGATTAGCCCCCCCCCCCTCAGCAACGTTCACACACATCTTCCACACCTTCAAAGAATCAGCTCATCCTCGCCCTCGTGAGGTGTGCCCTGTACACCACCTTCTGCTGTCTCAGCCCCAACCTCGCACACGAGGTGGAGGCATTCACTCTCCGGAGCACCTCATACCAGACCCCCTCCTCTATAACCTCTCCTAACTCTTCCTCCCACTTTGCTTTGATCCCCTCCAGTGGTGCCTTATCCTTTTCTAACATAGCTTCGTATACCGCTGACACTGTCCCCTTGTCCAGTCCCCTTGCCACCAGCACCTCCTCCAACAACGTTGAGGCCGGTTCCTCCGGGAAACTCTGTATCTCCTTCCTGGCAAAGTCCCGAACCTGCATATACCTAAACACTTCTCCCTGCTTCAGCCCATACTTCGCTTCCAGCTCCCTCAATCCTGCAAATCGACCCCGAAGAAACAAATCTTTTAGGGTCTTAATCCCCTTCTCTTCCCATTTCCGAAAGCTTCAGTCCCACCTCCCTGGCTCCAATCTGTGGTTCTCCCGAATCGGCATTTCCCTCGACCCTGCCCCCAACCCGAAGTGTTGGCGAAACTGCCTCCAGATTTTCAATGAAGCTATTATTACCGGACTCCCTGAATATTTCCCCGGAGCTATCGGGAGCGGGGCCGTTGCTAGTGCCTTCAGCCCCGACTCCCTGCACAAACTCCTCCATTCTGACCCACTGGGAATCAACCCCTCTGACCCAGCTCCGCACCTTCTCCACATTCGCTGCCCAGTAGTAGTACATCAGGTTCGGGAGACCCAAACCTCCTGCCTGCCTTCCCCTCTATAGCAGCACCTTCCTCACTCTGGCCACCTTCCCGCCCCATATAAACGAGGTAATCTTCCCTCAATCTCCCTGAAAAAAGACTTTGGCAGGAAAATCGGTAGGCATTGAAAAATAAACAGAAATCGCGGCAACACATTCATTTTAACCGCCTGCACCCGACACGCCAGTGACAGAGGGAGACCATCCCACTTCGCCAGGTCGGCTTTCACTCTCCGCACCAAACTAGTGATGTTGTATCTGCAAAGCCTTCCCCACTCCCGGGCAACCTGCACCCCTAAATACCTAAAGTGGGTCCCTGCCCTACGGAATGGCAGCCCACTCACCCCTGCCCCCACCCCCGGCCGAGACACCACAAAATACTCTCTCTTGTCCAAGTTCAGCTTGTACCCCGAGAAAGACCCAAATACCTGCAGCAACTCCAATATTCCTCCTATCGACGCACTCGGCTCCGACACATACAGCAGCAAGTCGTCGGCATACAAGGACACCCTATGCTCTATCCCCCACCTCACTATTCCTTTCCATGCTCCCGAACGTATTAATGCGATGGCCAACGGCTCAATTGCAAGCGCAAACAGCAGGGGGGACATAGGACATCCCTGCCTCGTCTCATGGTGGAGGGAAAAGTATCTCGAACTCATAGAACAGTACAGCACAGAACAGGCCCTTCGGCCCTCGATGTTGTGCCGAGCAATGATCACCTCACTTAAACCCACGTAACCCGCATACCCGTAACCCAACAATCCCCCCATTAACCTTACACTACGGACAATTTAGCATGGCCAATCCACCTAACCCGCACATCTTTGGACTGTGGGAGGAAACCGGAGCACCCGGAGGAAACCCACGCACACACGGGGAGGACGTGCAGACTCCACACAGACAGTGACCCAGCCGGGAATCGAACCTGGGACCCTGGAGCTGTGAAGCATTGATGCTAACCACCATGCTACCGTGAGGCCCCCCGAACTGATGTTGTTCGTGCGGACACTCGCCTTCGGCTCCTTATATAACTTTCACAAATCTTGGTTCAATCCCAAACCGCTCCAGCACTGCCATCAGGTACCCCCATTTCACCCGATCAAACGCCTTCTCGGTATCAAATGCCACAACCATCTCTGTTTCCTTCCCTTCCGCCGGTGCCATAACGCCGTTCAAACCCCTGCTAATATTCGAAAACAGCTGCCTCCCTTTCACGAACCCTGTCTGATCCTCACCTATCATCTTCGGGAGGGACCCCTCCAGCCTACCCGCCAGTACCTTCGCCAATACCTTTGCGTCCACATTCAGAAGTGATATGGGCCTATATGACCCACACTCCGTTGGATCCTTATCCTTTTTAAGCAACAGTGAAATTGATGCCTGCCCCAAGGTTTCCGGCAGCACTCCCTTCCCTATGGCCTCTTCAAACATCCCCACCATCAGGGGTGCCAACTTATCCTTAAATTTTTTATAATATTCCACCGGAAACCCATCTGGCCCTGCCACCTTCCCCGACTGTTGTGGCAGTAATGTTATTAAAAGCCTGAGTTAAGGTATATATTTGTTACAGTAATATTATTAAAGAACCTAGGTGTAGGTATCCAGACTGTGTGCCTGCTAAAAGCTGAAATTAAGAAGTCATAAAAGATGAGGTCATGATTTATTCCAACTACTTGGTTACAGATAAAGGCTTAATGGGATATTGTAATGATTGTTGAAGATTTGCTGGAGAGTAAATAATTCATGAGGGGTTGTATTTATTCCAAGCTAAGCAGGTGATGGGACAGATTATTGGGATACAGATGATATAATTAATGGGAGGAGCCAGGTTTGTCCGCAATTTTGCAGTTTGCTATAGAATTTGAGTCAGACAAGGCAGAAAGATGTTAAATTGAACAGCAATTTTGTAAAATTCTGTTAGGTTGGGCAGAAGTGTACTGGTTCTGCTGTTGAAAGGGTATCTCCAAACGTCTCTACACAACTAAGCAAGTAATCTCTTTGTTAACTTTATATACAAGTGGCATTTGAACTGTATTGAAAGAACACCCTAATTAGGCCCAGTCCCCCCACCCTATCCCTATAGCCCCATAACCCCACCTAACTTTTCAATACTACGAGCAATTTAGCATTACCAATCCACCTAACCTGCACATCTTTGGATCGTGGGAGGAAACCGAAGCACCCAGAGGAAACCCATGCAGACACGGGGAGAACGTACAAACTCCATAGAGACAGTCATCCGAGGCCGGAATTGAACCCGGGTCCATGGCGCTGTGAGGCAGCAGTGCTAACCACTGTGCCACCGTGCCGCCCATAGTTGCATATATAGATAGTAAGCTTGAGATTTCCTTGTGCTTAAGAACTGTTTAATTAACAATTGCAAATATATCTCTTTGATGTTAATGTAGTTAATTCTGTGTTTAAATTATAGTTTGTTTCAACATAAAAGATACCTGTTGGTCAGAGTCATCTCTCCTGGAGGTGAAGTACCTTTCCTCACTGTTTTACAAATTAAAAATAAAATTGTTTGGGGTTCTGGTCCAGCATCCTAACAAAATAAAAACTTGTGGTAGCCCCAAGAGGACAAGAAGCCTTTCCCGAACAAATATTTGGCAAATTGCCAAGTGTCTCTGAAGAATGCATAATTTGCATATATAATTAATAAAATACAAGTATTTCATTTAGGGCACCGTAGCACAGTGGTTAGCACAGTTGCTTCACAGCTCCAGGGTCCCAGGTTCCCGGCTTGGGTCACTGTCTGTGCGGAGTCTGCATGTTCTCTCCATGTCTGCGTGGGTTTCCCCCGGCTGCTCTGGTTTCCTCCCACAGTCCAAAGATGTGTAGGTTAGGTGGATTGGCCATGCCAAATTGCCCTTAGTGTCCAAAAAGGTTGGGTGGGGTTACTGGGTCACCGGGATTGGGTGGAGGTGTGGGCTTAAGTAGAGTGCTCTTTCCAAGGGCAGGTGCAGACTCGATGGGCCGAATGGGATCCTTCTGCACTGTAAATTCTATGATACTATGTATCAGTAGAAAAAAACTCAAACTTAAAATAGATCAAACTCAGAAATATTGTGGGTTTTTTTCCAATTAAGGGGGAGATTAGCGTGGCCAATCCACCTACCCTGCTCACCTTTGGGTTGTGGGCGTGAACCCACAAGGGGAGAATGTGCAATCTCCACAAGGACAGTGACCCTGGGCTGGGATTGAACCCGGCTCCTCGGTGCCACGAGGTAGCAGTGCTAAGTACTGCACCACTGTGCCGCCTGGAAATAATGCATTTTTTGACATTGTTTTTCATTTTTTTCATTTTTCCACCATACCTCCAGTAAATGCTCGTTTATTTTCCGGCATCAATTTGCATGAATTATGTATATTCCATGTTAAAAATGAATTGGTGAAGAAGAGATGCTGACGACAGGGGACTAGAGAAGGGGGTAGTGTCGGCGGTTTACGGGGCTATTTTGGAAGAGGAGAAGGCTCCGCTAGAAGGGATCAAGGCAAAGGGGAAGAGTTGGGAGAGGGAATGGAGGAGGGGTTCTGGTGTGAGGTGCTCCGGAGGGTAAATGCCTCCACCTCGTGTGCGAGGTTGGGGCTGATACAGCTGAAGGTGGTGTATAGAGCGCACCTTACAAGGGCGAAGATGAGCCGGCTGTTTGAGGGGGTAGAAGATGTATGTGAACGTTGCCGGGGGTGGGGGGGCACAAATCACGTTCATATGTTTTGATCTTGTCCAAAACTGGAAGATTACTGGAAGGAGTTGTTTTGGATAATCTCTAAAGTGGTGCACGTGAAACTGGACCCGGGCCCTAGGGAGGCCAAATTCGGGGTGTCGGACCAGCCGGGGTTGGAAATGGGCGCGGAGGTAGATTTGTAGCCTTCGCCTCATTGATCGCCCGAAGACGGATCCTGTTAGGGTGGAGAGCAACCTCTCCACCCTGTGCTCTGGCGTGGCGGGGGGACCTGCTGGAATTCTTGATGCTTGAAAAGGTCAAATTTGAACTGAGGGGAAGGATAGAGGGGTTCTACAATTCATGGGCTTTATTCATTATGCACTTTCGAAAATTGGATCACATCGAACATTAGGGGGGTTGGGGGCTGGGAGGGTTGAGGGAGGGGGACTGTATGTGTTAATGGTGACTATGGGTGATTCCTGATTCCTCTTTGTCATTTATTTATGTTAAAATGCGGGCTTATGTTTGGGGGTTTGGTGGGAGGATGGGATCGTTGTTATTGATATGGGGATTGACATTACATTCGTTACTGATTATCGTTTATTGTTGGGTGTAAAGTTGGGAAAAAATGTGAAAAAGGAGGAGAATAAAAAAGTATTTAAAATAAAACAAAATGAATTGGTGAAAATGGTAAACCTAACAAATTTAATAGAAAAACAGCAGGTTCGACTTTGAATAAAAAAGTAGTAAGAGACTTACATGTGAAACTGAAAATGGTTTTTACCTATGGGCTTTTAATAACCGATCTTGTGATAAATGAAATTACCACAATTTTGTCAGGAAAGTCATCCTTAACCCAAACTAGAATGATGAATGTTTTCTTTCGATTATTGACTCTCACGATAAAAAAAAAGCTTCTAAAAAGACATTCAGAATAATTTATCATCTCGGGTATATTAGAAGCGATAATTGTAGTCACCATAAGATACTATTCCTTTAACCAACCGCAGAATCTATAACCAGGCTGGGAACCGCAATTAAGACGTTGAGAAGCTGCATGTGCCTCTGAGCCACGGGTTGCTGACCCAAACAATGAAAAGTGACACAAGACAATATTGGGCGGCACGGTAGCACAGAGGTTAACACTGTTGCTTCACAGCGGCAGGGTTCCAGGTTCGATTCCTGGCTTGGGTCACTGTCTGGGCGGAGTCTGCACGTTCTCCCTGTGTCTTTGTGGGTTTCCTCCGGGTGCTCTGGTTTCTTCCCACAAGTCCCGAAAGACGTGCTGTTAGGTCATTTGGATATTCTGAATTCTCCCTCCGTGTGCCCAAACAGGCGCCGGAATGTGGCGACTAGGGGCTTTTCACAGTAACTTCATTGCGGACAACTACTTGTGACAATAAAGATTATTATTATATTATTATTAATGTACATGTCACAGAATTAAGGCCTCTGAGTCACATGTGATCTAGGTGTAACCAACAAACAGCCTCCCTTTGGAATCCATCCTTCAGCTGAGCTGATGCTCAAGTCTGCTTGTTTCAACACGTAATTACTCCGACACCCACAAACTTATTATAATCATTAAGTATTTGAGATGGAAACTCCCTGAAAGCATTCCTCAATTTACCTGCTTGGGTTGTGCGAGTGCAAGAACACAGCTCCCTCCCGACTAGTGAAGTCCCACCTCCTGTGAATGACACAGAGCTCTTCCAAGGTGTTGAAGTTGTGCTCAGTGTATGTGAGGGAAGTTGTCTGGAGTATCACGTCCTTGACAAATCATGGCAGTACTTAGCTCAGCCTATCTGATCACAGGTAAGTAGTTTGATTAATGTTCAATCATAATAATCAAGGGATTGATTAAGAAGGGGAAAATACAATCTGAAAGTAAGCTAGCATTAGCTTAAGTAAACTTTACATTCTATATGTATGTAAAGAGAAAAAGATTGACAAAAACAAATACAGTCTGAAATGGGGGAATTCATAACGGAACAGAGAAATGCCTGAGGAACTAAATTTGTACTTTGCTTCTGTCTTTACAAGGGAAGACGTGAATAATGTACCAGACGTTCTGAGAAACACAAGTTTTAGTGAGGAGCTGAAAGAAATCGTATTAGAGAACTGGTTTGGGGAGATTAGTGGAATTGAAGGTGGATAAATCTCCAGGGCCTGATAATCTTCATCCCAGAGTACTTAAGGAAGTGGCCCTAGAAATTGTAGATCCATTGGTGGTCATTTTCCAAAATTCTTTGGACTTTGGAATGGTTCCTATGGATTGGAAGGCAGCTAAATTCAAAAAGGGAGCTATTCAAAAAATTAGAAAGAGAGAAAACAGAGACCTATGTACCTAACTTTTGTAGTAGGGAAGTTGTTGGAGTCCATTATCAAGGATTTTCATAGCATAGCATTTGGAAAGTGGTGGTATAATCAGATGAAATCAGCATGGATTTATGAAAGGGAAATCATGCTTGACCAATCTTTTTTAATATAAATTTAGAGTACCCAATTCATTTTTTCCAATTAAGGGGCAATTTAGCATAGCCAATCCACTTATCCTGCACATCTTTTGGGTTGTGGGGGCAAAACCCACGCAAACATGGGGAGAATGCGCAAACTCCACACAGTGACCCAGAGCCGGAATCGAACCTGGGACCTCGGCACCGTGGGCAACAGGGCTAACCCACTGCGCCACCATGCTGCCCTATGCTTGACAAATCTACTGGAATTGTATGAAGATGTAACTAGTAGAGTTGATCAGGGAGAACTAGTGGATGTGGTTTATTTAAAATTTCAAAAGATTTTTGACAAACACATTACTATATAAAGTTAAAGCACATGGGATTACGGTTAGTGTCTTGAGATGGATAGAAAGCCGGTCAGCAGACAGGAAGAAAAGAGTTGGAATAAATGGCTCTTTTTAGGAATGGTAGGTTGTGACTAGTAGGGTATTGCAGGGATCTGTGCTAGGACCCCAACTGTTCATGTTCAACTATTAATGATTTGGATGAGGGATCGAAATGTATTAACTCCAAATTTGCAGATGATACAAAGTTGGGTGAGAGGGTGAACTGTGATAATGATGCAGAGATGCTTCAGCGTGATTTGGACAGGCTAAGTGAGCGGGCATATGCATGGCAGTTGCAGTATAATGTAGATAAATGTGAAGTTATCCACTTCGGTAGCAAAAATAGGAAGACAGATTATTATCATCGTAGAACCCCTACAATGCAGAAGGAGGACATTCGGCTGATTGAGTCTGAACCGACTTCTGAAAGAGCCCCACCCTATCCTCGTAACCCAGTAACTCCACCTAACCTTTTGGATACGAAGGGAAATTTAGGATGGCCAATCCACCGACTCTGCACATCTTTGGGCTGTGGGAGGAAACCGGAGCACCTGGAAGAAACCCACGCAGACACGGGGAGAAGGTGCAAATTCCGCGGCCGGAATTGAACCTGGATCCCTGGCACTGTGAGGCAGCAGTGCTAACCACTGTGCCACCTTACAATTGAGAGAGCTGAATATGCAGCGAGACCTTGGTGTCCTTGTGCATCAGTCGCTGAAATGCAAACACGTAGGTACAGCAGGCAGTAAAGATGGAAAATGGTATGTTGGCCTTCATAGCGAGAGGATTTGAGTATAGGAATAGGGATGTTTTACTGCAATTGCATAGGGCATTGGTGAGGCCACATCTGGAGTATTGTGTGCAGTTATGTGTCCTTATCTGAGGAAGGATCTTCTTGCTATTCCTCCGAATGCAGCGAACATTTACCAGGCTGATTCCTGGGAAGGAGGGACTTCCATATGAGGAGATGTTAAATCAGTTAGGATTATGTTCATCGGAGTTCAGAAGAGTGAGAGGGGATCTCAGAGAAACTTACAAAATTCTAACAGGATTAGACAGGGTAGATTCAGAAAGAATGTTCCCGATGGTGGGGGAGTCCAGAACTAGGTGTCATAGTTTGAGGATAAGGGGTAAACCTTTTAGAACTGAGGTGAGGAGAAGTTTCTTCACCCAGAGAGTGGTAAATCTGTGGAATTTGCTACCACAGAAAGTAGTTGAGGCTAAAATGCTGTGTAATTTCAAGAACAGTAAGAAGTCTTACAACACCAGGTTAAAGTTCAATCATAGAATTTACAGTGCAGAAGGAGGCCATTCGGCCCATCGAGTCTGCACCGACTCTTGGAAAGAGCACCCAACCCAAGGTCAACACCTCCACCCTATCCCCATAACCCAGTAACTCCACCCAACACTAAGGGCAATTTTGGACACTAAGGACAATTTATCATGGCCAATCCACCTAACCTGCACATCTTTGGACTGTGGGAGGAAACCGGAGCACCCGGAGGAAACCCACGCACACACGAGGAGGATGTGCAGACTCCGCACAGACAGTGACCCAAGCCGGAATCGAACCTGGGACCCTGGAGCTGTGAAGCAATTATGCTATCCACAATGCTACCGTGCTGCCCACTGCAGCGCTTTGAAAGCTAGTGTTTGAAACAAACATGTTGGACTTTAACCTGGTGTTGTAAGACATCTTACTGTGCTCACCCCAGTCCACATCTCCACATCATAATTTCAAGAAGGAATAGATATAGCTTTTGGGGCCAAAAGGATCAATAGATATAGGGGGAAGGCAGCATCAGAGTACTGAATTTGATGATCAACCAATGATCATAATAAATGGTGGAGCAGGCTCGAAGGGCTGAAAGGCCTATTCCTGCATTATTTTCTATGTTTATTTCTATGTATGTTAGAAGCATAGAAGCACAGAATGACACAGCATGGAAGGAAGACATTCAGTCCATCGTGTCTGTGCCAGGTTGTTGAAAGAGCTATCCAATTAGTCCCATTCTCTTGCCCCTTTCCCCACCATGAATTCAAACTCCCGAGTCCCTCTGGCTGACTTGTTAAGCTTCTTGGTTTTGAGGTAGTATGGGTGGGGAATAGCTGCAGCACAGAATGAGGCCATTTGGCCCATTATGTTTGTGTCACCCCTTTGCAAAAGCAATTCACTGAGTTACACTCTCCTGCATTTTCTCCACAGCCCTGCATGTTTTTGCTTTTCAGATTATGACCCAGTTTTTTTTCGAAAGCTACGATTGAATCTGCGTCCACCATTACTGTTAGGCACTGCATTCCAGAACCAAACCATTCACTGCGTAAAAAATGTTTTCCTTATGTTGTCATTGCTTCTTTTGCCAATCACCTTAAATTGTTTTCGATCATTCCACCAGTGGAAACAATTTCTCCCATCTGCTCTGCCCAGACTCACCATGAGTTTGAATATCTCTGAAATCTCCACTTGACCTCTACTATCAAGTCTGGAACAATTTGGGCAGTACGGTTGCACAAGTGGATAGCACTGTGGCTTCACAGCACCAGGGTCCCAGGTTCAATTCCCCGCTGGGTCATTGTCTGTGTGGAGTCTGCACGTTCTCCCCGTGTCTGCGTGAGTTTCCTCCGGGTGCTCCGGTTTCCTCCCACAGTCCAAAGATGTGCAGGTTAGGTGGATTGGCCAAGATAAATTGCCCTTCGTGACCAAAAAGGATAGGAGTGGTTATTGGGTTACGGGGATAGGGTGGAAGTGAGGGCTTAAGTGGGTCGGTGCAGACTCGATGGGCCGAATGGCCTCCTTTTGCACTGTATGTTCTATGTTTGTCCTAATAGGGCAAGTATGCTGCACTGTAGGAGTTTCTTTGCGAGGAGTCTTTAAACCGATACTGTATCTTCCCTCTCAGGTGGATGTAAAAGATCCCAAGGCGCTATTTGAGGAGGAGCTTTTTAATGAATAAATCTTGTGTGGCTGCCACATTACTCCCAGTCCTCATAACCCCTGATCGAGACAGTTTATTGTACGGAATTTGAATAAAGCATGGGGCATAAGAGAATAGAAAGCCCACCTTGACTCGCTGATGTGAATGGCTGGGGTCTTTTTAACTCCCAGGCCTAAGTTAAATACTTCAAGCCTTGTTCCCGCCCATGACCAGAGTCAATAATGGCAGGCAGGTAGGTGGGAATTGGGCAAATGGAGCAAGAGGCCGTAAATTGTGGACTTGTCGGAATTGTCGCTGGAAGTTAAAAGGTGTGGATAGAGTCTGGAGCAGAGGATCCCAGGACAGGGAAGGCTCTATGATTCCGTCTGCGGTACAGTTAATCAGATGACTCCATTCATTGCGACAAAGACGTCCACGAGCTCCACGTTCTTTTTCTTGTGGATGAGACTGCAAGTGACACTGGAAAATGGGTTTGAGATGACGGTTTGGAATAAAGTAAAGAAACTAATGATTCTGACATATTGAAATTCTTGCAGATGAGAGCAGATCATGATACTGCTTTATATGGGCCTGTAGATCTAACGCTGAATGTCCAAAGTAGTACACCATTATCTGTTCAAGTCAAGTACGTTTAACAACCATCTGAGGTAGGTTTATGGAAAAAATAGGGCTAGATTGTAGGCCTAACATATCCTATCACTGAGTGCCCAGGTATGAGTCAAGGCTGAGAAAGAAACATTTTTAATCTGTAACGGAATCCAGGGATATGCATCAGTCATGATCTCATTGAATGGTGGAGCAGACTCAATGGGTCGAATGGCCTATTTCTCCCCCTACAACTTATGGTCTTCTGAAGTCAGTTTCACAGGGGACATTGTTTAATTAAAGCCCATTATATAAAGGCTTAAATTAAGCAGCTGTTGAGAGGGCAGCCTGGCACACATGGATGACTGAAATATTAAGGCAGCCACCTGATTGGAAGCCTTTGACCACTTTGAAGACCTCTCGTGCAAAGTCCCATTTCCCCATTCCCACTTTGCTCGATGGCAATGCTTTGATTGAAAATAGCTTATCCTTGTTTCCAAACCTTGCCCTATCATTGTAACCTCCTCCAGCCCTGCAGCTCTCAGACATCTCTGCACTCCTCCAAATCTCGCCTCATGCATATCCCGGATTTTCATTGTTCCACCATCGGTGGCCAAGTCTTCAGCTGCTTGGCTGTGAAATTCTGGAATTCCTTCCTTCTAAGGAACTTTTGGTCACATGTTTTAAATCTCCTTATGATAATCACATCTGTAAACCCCTTTGAGATGATTTATTATGTAAATAGCTTGTTCAGAAAGTAACCTGTTCTTGATGTCCATCATGCATCCGATTAGGAATTTGTGCCTTTATGATCATAATATAAGCTAAAGGTTCGCACCCCAAAATGGTGGAACCAGTGCCTCAGTGACATATGGGGGCAGGATTCTCAGCCATGTGTTTCTTGGCGGCGCGCCATTCGCTGGCAGCGGCATTCTCCATTCCTGCCACTTTTCAATAGGATTTCCCATTGAAGACACCCCGTGCACCAGGAAACCCGGGAAACTCTAAGGTGCGCTGTCGGACGGAATCCCAACGGTCGGAAAATTCCAGCCATTATCTATTGTCCATGTACTTTGATCAGGGAGATGATAGTTCTGGAACTGTGTATTTCACGTAAAATATGTTGGTGGTCATGCTATCTGTGAGCCGGTTTTGGCATCTATTTTTCGATTACCCTGGGTCCAAACTGTATTGGCCAGTAATCTAATCAAAATTAATGACTGTACTTAGAGAGACAATAATTAAGATCTGTTTGGAGATGCGGGAAACAGGCCTGTTGATAGAACATTGAAACCAAACGCAACTTTTACATCGCATACAGAGCTTCCTGGTGGAGCTGGCCTTCACATTGCTGGAGGAGGTGCTGACGACAGGTGGACTGGAGAAGGGAGTAGTGTCGGCGGTTTACAGAGCTATTTTCGAAGAGGAGAAGGCACCACTGGAAGGGATCAAAGCAAAGTGGGAGGAAGTGTTGGGAGAGGATATGGAGGAGGGGTTCTGGTGTGAGGTGCTGTGGTGAGTGAACCCTTCCACCTCGTGCGCGAGGTTGGGCTGATACAGCTGAAGGTGGTATATAGAGCACATCTCACGAGGGCAAGGATGAGCCAATTCTTTGAAGGGGTAGAAGATGTGTGTGAATGTTGAAGGGGGGGTGGGTGCGCAAATCCCGTTCGTACCCTTTGGTCCTATCCAAAGCTGAAGGATTACTGGAAGGAGGTGTCTAGGGTAATCTCTAAAGTGGTGCACGTGAAACCTGGGCCCTCGGGGAGGCCATATTCGGGGCGTCAGACCAGCCAGGGGTGGAATCGGGTGCGGAGGCAGATGTTGTAGCCTTCACCTTGTTGATCGCCTGAAGGTGGATCCTGGTGGGTTGGAGAGCAACCTCTCCACCCTGTGCCCTGGCGTGGCGGGGGGACCTGCTGAAATTCTTGACTCTTGAGAAGGTTAAGTTTGAACTGAGGGGAAGGATGGAGAGGTTCTACAATTCATGGGCATTATTCATTATGCACTTTCAAGAACTGGATAACATCGGTGATTGGGAGGGTTGGGGGGAGGGGGACCGTGTGTGTTAATGATGACTATGGGTGATTCCTGATTCCTTTTTGTCATTTGTTTATGTGAACATTCAGGCTAATGTTTGGGATTTGGTGGGAGGATGGGATCGTTGTTATTGATATGAGGATTGACATATTCATCACTGATTCTTGTTTATTGATGGTGGGTGTAAATTTGGGAGAAAATGTGAAAAAGTAAGAGAATAAAAATATTTTTTTTAAATCTTGTTTTAAATCGTAGACCCAACCAGATAATATAGTGTAGAGCTCTGTTGAAGATTGAGTAATTGACTTGGCTCATTAATGATGACTGGATGGCCACGGCACCGAGGTCCCAGGTTCGATCCCGGCTCTGAGTCACTGTCCATGTGGAGTTTGCACATTCTCCCTGTGTTTGCGTGGGTTTTGCCCCCACAACCCAAAAATGTGAAAGCTAGGTGGATTAGCCACACAAAATTGCCCCTTAATTGGAAAAAAAATGAATTGGGTACTCTAAAAATAAAAAATAAAAATGATGACTGGAGGGCTGGGGTTCATAAACAGAATAACCAATGCATGGTAATACGAAAATATGTCGGTAGGCCCAGGCTGGATGAGCCTTGGAGTCGTAGAATTAAGCGGCTGTGTTGATATTGAAGGAGGCAAGAGAGGAAATTGCTGAGGCCTTGACAGAAATCTTTGGATCCTCACTCTCTTCAGGTGATGTCCTGAAAGACTGGAGAACAGCCAATGTTGTTCCTATGTGTAAGAAGGGTAGCAAGGATAATCCAGGGAACGACAGGCCGGTGAGCCTTACGTCAGTGGTAGGGAAATTACTGGAGAGAATTCTTCGAGACAGGATCTACTCCCATTTGGAAGCAAGTGGATGTATTAGCGAGAGGCAGCACGGTTTTGTGAAGGGGAGGTCGTGTCTCACTAACTGGATAGAGTTTTTCGAGGAGGTCACAAAGATGATTGATGCAGGTAGGGCAGTGGATGTTGTCTCTATGGACTTCAATAAGGCCTTTGACAAGGTTCCTCATGGCAAACTGCTACAAAAGGTGAAGTCACATGGGATCAGAGGTGAGCTGGCAAAATGGATACAGAACTGGCTAAGTCATAGAAGGCAGAGAGTAGCAATGGAAGAGTGCTTTTCTGATTGGAGGGCTGTGACTAGTGGTGTTCTGCAGAGTTCAGTGCTGTTCGTAGTACATATAAATGATTTTGGAGGAAAATGTAACTGGTCTGATTAGTAAGTTTGCGGATGACACAAAGGTTGGTGGAATTGCGGATAGCGATGAGGACTGTCAGAGGATACAGCAGGATTTAGATCGTTTGGAGACTTGGGCGGAGAGATGGCAGATGGAGTTTAATCCAGACAAATGTGAGGTAATGCTGAAAGGTCTATTACAGGTATGGAATATACAGAGAATGATAGAACCCTCAAGCATATTGACAGTCAGAGAGATCTAGGTGTACAGGCCCACAGGTCACTGAAAGGGGCAACACAGGTGGAGAAGGTAGTCAAGAAGGCATACGGCATGCTTGCCTTCATTGGCTGGGGCATTGAGTATAAAAACGGGCCAGTCATGTTGCAGCTGTATAGAACCTTAGTTAGGCCACACTTGGAGTATAGTGTTCAATTCTGGTCGCCACACTACCAGAAAGATGTGGAGGCTTTGGAAAGGGTGCGGAAGAGATTTACCAGGATGTTGCCTGGTATGGAGGGCATTAGCTATGAGGAGAGGTTGAATAAACTTTGTTTGTTCTCACTGGAACGAAGGAGGTTGAGGGGTGACCTGATAGAGGTCTACAAAATTATGAGGGACATAGACAGAGTGGATAGTCAGAGACTTTTTCCCAGGGTAGAGGGGTCAATTACTAGGGGGCATAGGTTTAAGATGCAAGGGGCAAGGTTTAGAGGTGATGTACGAGGCAAGTTTTTTTACACAGAGGGTAGTGGGTGCCTGGAACTCGCTGCCGGAGGAGGTGGTGGAAGCAGGGACGATAATGATGTTTAAGGCGCCTCTTGACAAATATATGAATAGGATGGAAATAGAGGGATACGGACCCCAGACGTGTAGAAGATTTTAGTTTAGACGGGCAGCATGGTTGGCGCAGTCTTGGAGGGCCGAAGGGCCTGTTCCTGTGCTGTACTTTTTTTTCTTTGATATGGTGGCACAGTGTTTAACATTGCTGCCTCCCAGTGCCAGGGACCTGGGTTCAATTCCGATCTCAGGTAACTGTCTGGGTGGAGTTTGTGTGTTCTCCCCATGTCTGCGTGGGTTTCGTCCAGGTGCTCCGGTTTACTCCTGCAGTCCAAAGATGTGCAGATTAGGTGGATTGGCCATGCTAAACTGCCCCTTTGTATCCAAGGGTTAGGGGGGGCTAAGGGGATAGGGTGGGGGATTGGGCCTAGCTAGGGTGCTCTTTCGGACAGTCGGTGCAGACTCAATGGACCAAATGGTCTCCTTTTGCATTGTAGGGATTCTGTGATACGCTCCATGGCTCCGGTTGGTTGCAGCCTAGTCATACACTTGTACATGTTGGGGATCCTTATTTCATGACTCTAGCCAATCTGTACCTGTGCTCTCTGGATTCAGGTAAAAAAAGGAAGATTTTCAAATATGTGCTGCCTTTCACAACATCAGGATGTTACAAAGCACTTTGCAGTCAACATAACATTCTTGAGGTACAGTCATTGTCACGGAAACGTGGGAGCCAATTTGCACTTAGCAAGCTCTCACAATCAGCAATGAGATTATAATCAATGCTGGTTGTGCGATTAATATTGCCCGTGACACCAGGGGTGGGGGACGGGACGGCGGTGGGGAGGGGACCTTCCCACTCTTCTTCAAAATAGTGCTTTGAATATTTAACGTAATCTCAAAAGGCAGACCTGGCCTTGGTTTAAGATCTCAACTAAGGGACACTAGCTCCACCAGTGGAGCACCATCCCAGTATGGCACTGGGAGTACCCTGGATACTGTTCTCAAGTTTGCCGAGTGTGATTTGAACCCACAACCTTTTCACTCAGAAACCGGAGTCCTACCGACTGAACAATTGCTAATAATATCCGTAATCTGTGGGTGGGATTTTCCATGCAACCCACCACGTGTTTCGCGGCGGCGGAGGTGGTTCACCATTGCCCGGTGGCAGGATTTTCTGGTCCCTCCGTTGTCGACGGGGATTCCCGTTAAATGCAACCCTCGCCACCAGGAAACCCGCAGCAAGGGTGTGCTGCCAGCGGGACCAGAAGATCCCACCAGCGTGATAGGACGGAAAATTCCGGCTTGAGTGTTCCTCCAGAGAGAGTGTGTGATTCTGATGTTGGGCAAACATGAATTCCATGCATTTATATTTCTCGATAGTATGGTTTGGAGCCTTTTAGTCTTAATATTGCATTGTGTTCTCATGTGCTTCAGAGATCCTGCTAACCCGAAAAGAAGGAAGGGCGAGGGAAAGATGGACGAGTAGTCAGAAAATTTGTCAAGTGGGCACTGTGGTGAAAACTCTTTGCAAACTCATTAGTGCGTGTGTCATTCTCTCAGAGAATGTTGTTTCTTCTGTGTTGATTTAAATAGGAGGTGCGACTATGGATAGATCCTGAAAATTTGCTGAATAGGGGAAATTTTTATTTTAAAAACTGGTTCAGCCTCAGCTATAGTTTCTTGTACAGTTCTGGGAACTACACCTTAGGAAATGTTACGGAGAGGAGGGGGGGGGGGTTGATTTAAACTGCACTAATTTCTTCTCTCACTACCATCCTGTAAAAGAAAGGTGTTTTTGATTTGTTTCCCTCTTTATAGGAGGTGGCATACTCCCCAACCTCTTGATTTCTGTGTGACCCAATTTTCTATTAATAACTACAGCAAACTCGAGATAGAATGAACTCAAAGGGTTAGTTTACTTGCACACATTCAAACACAAGGGGAGTGTCACAATGCTGCCTCATTTCCACTCATACAGTAAAAGGGAGATGCGGAAAAGAAAGATTTGCATTCCATCAATATTGATTCACGTGGGTTCCCGAGTCCAGAATCAAAGTCAAATGAGGTATTTCTTCAGGGAGGTTCAAAAGACAATTGGATGCTTATCTGAAGAGAAAAAATTCAGAGGGCTAGGTGGAGCAGGAGTGAGCAGTGGGATCAGGTGAGATAGTCTTGAAGAGAACCGGCAGAGTCCATTGGGCCAAATGGCCTCCTGTATTGTAAGCATTATTAGAATCAAGGACTATTTATACAGAGTTT
This sequence comes from Scyliorhinus canicula, assembly GCF_902713615.1. NCBI lineage: Eukaryota > Metazoa > Chordata > Chondrichthyes > Carcharhiniformes > Scyliorhinidae > Scyliorhinus > Scyliorhinus canicula. The sequence goes on from NC_052170.1 coordinate 15,632,437, forward strand.
TGTGATGTTGAGATGAAATGCATGGAGTGGATGATGTGCAGATGGATTGAGCTTGCCTGGGTCAGTTGAATTAGTAATGCGCCTGCAATCTCTCTCAGTGCCAGCACAAAACTGAATGCCCCACACACCTTACTCATTTATTCAGCATTTATAATTGAACAGAGAGTAAAGAGAAATGTGTGGGTGGCAGTGAGGAGATGGCTAAGGTGCTCAGCCTTAACTTGACAATAGGTAACAGGCCTTTAAAAGTACCTAGCTGGTCTCCCCTGCCGACTGTGCCCCTATGTGTGTTCATGTCCCTTTCAGTGCCAGATTAAATCTGCTGATTCACCACCCGCCATGTATTGTAAGGTTAAAATGCCCTATTAACAAAAATAAATTCTCCTTTAATAACAATAATAATAATAGTAATCTTTATTATTGTCACATGTAGGCTTACATTAACACTGCAATGAAGTTACTGTGAAAATCCCCTAGTCACCACATTCCGGCGCCTGTTCGGGTACACGGAGCGAGAATTCAGAATGTCCAAATTACCTAACAAGCACGTCTTTCGAGACTTGTGGGAGGAAACCGGAGCACCCGGAGGAAACCCACGCAGACACAGGGAGAACGTGCAGACTCTGCACAGACAGTGACCCAAGCCGGAATCAAAACTGGGACTCTGACGCTGTAAGGCAACAGTGCTAACCACAACTACTTCAAAAAAAGAAGGGATATTGTTGAGTAATTAAGTGTTTCTTTTCGTTACAGTGACCTACTTTGGGACATTAATGAATCAATTCATCATCACGAGTGATAACTGCAAACCATTTTTCTACTTGCAAAACAATGGTTTTTGCATTGGTAAGCTATTGACTGCAAACGGAAGACGTGTTTATATTGTGCCCTTCAAAAACACATGATGTTTCAAAGTACTTTACGGCCAAGGAAGTACTTTTTGAAGCATCGTCACTGTTGTAATGGAGGAAATGTTACAGCCAGATTATGCACAGCAAGCTCCCATTAACAGAAAACTAAGTAAGCATCAGCTCTTCTGAATAGTGTCTTAGGATCTTTCACATCCACCTCAAAGAGCAGAACGGGCCACGGTTTAATCACATCTCATCCAAAAGATGGCACCTCCAGCAGTGCAGCAGTCTCTCACCGATGTGCTGGAGTGTCAGCCCCACATTTTGTGTTCAACCCTCTGGACTCGGAGATGAACCAATGAGCTTCTAACTTGATGGCGAGTCAAAATCTGGCTACTTCTGTGCTTGTGGATTAGGATCACACACAGCACCCAACATTTTTAGCCATTCTATGAGATTGTAGAATTACTTAACTCGAACATGGCTGTTCGACTTGAACAAACTTTAGACGCATGGTCTCAAAACCTGTGTCGTCACTTTACATCAGAATTCTCTGAATTTATGTAACTGGGGCATGTTGCTGTGGAGTAAGAGTACAGGGCAAACATATTTCTCAGTATCTATTAGCCACATGGAGGGATCTCCCTGCAGTGCACAGAATCTGACCGAGCAGAAAGAATGCTATGCAGAATGGAAGAGGCTGCAGAAATGGGCAGGAAACTCAGAGAGATGACCAGCTTGAAGCATTCCCCCGCGCCCTGTACTCCCCATTTATACTGTCCCAGAGCTCCATAGGCCGCCCTCCCCTTTGAGACCGCAGGATAGGGGCAAGGTTGAGAAGGCGGGACCTTCATGAATAATCTCAGCTGGTACGGCGATTGAACCCGTGCTGTTGGTGTCGCTCTACATCATGAACTAGCCGTCCAGCTAACTGAGCTAACCAACCTCACCATCACCCACTCCTCCCCATTTAAATCTGGCGACATAGAGTTAAGCTGGTTATAGCGAGAGCCTTATCACCGTTATCCAATGCAGTGGCCAACACTTCAGGAACACGCTGCACGGACACTCCAGGAATTGTGACAATATTATCCGTTATCACTGACACTGGTTTAGCTTGACGACCCCCCCCCCCCCCCCCCCCCCCCCCCAACCATCCCCAAATATCCAAGAGGAAAATATTCACTGGCTCCCGCTGTGCACCTTAATGGGCAAAGGTAAAACAAATCTTCTAATACAGGTTCCCTACGTTTCAGGTTACGATCACTGTGACATGGATCAAGTTATTCGAATCAAAGACTGTCCAAAGGCTCAAAACTGTCAACTTGCACCTGCAAATTTGCACTGTGGATGTTTGAAAACAGAAAATATTCCAGAATATGCCTATTTGTTACAAAAATGCAAAGGTAATAATAAGGAATCACAATTAAGCCTCTCTATGAGGTAATTCTTATACGTATTGTGAAGCTGTTGTCTCGGTTTGTGATCTCTCTTGAACATTTTGGGGCTAACTGTGAATGAGTGGCGGATGGGCAGAGTGTGGGTCGGACAAAGGAGTTTCTAGCATAGTTTAGGTTTCTCTTGAGCTCAACTTCCTTCATTGGATTAGATGGATCCTTGACTGACTAAGGGGTCAATGGTTATGGGGTAGGCAGGCCACAATCAGATTAGCCATGATGAAATGAAATGGCGGAACAGGCTTGAAAATGCTCCTCATTTGTCTGTTTGCATTAGGCCATTTGCACATGAGGGGGTTGAGGAATCGGGTCTGCCACCAGTTCAGGAACTGCCTTCCAATGGGTTTTTACATCTTCTGAGTCAGTCGAGCTTTTGAAGCAAGAAAAAAATTAATTTCCAAGAAGAGCTCAATGCAGAGTCACCTGAACGCAGCTGAGGATTCTGCTGAGTGTCCTTTGAAAGCGCTATCTCCGGACTTGCGCCTCTTGCAGTTACTTTGTGGGAGCGACAATTGGCATTGGCAAAATGGCGGGGATGTAAACGGGTCAATATGGCATTACCTGAACTCAATTTGCGTTTATTCGCCAGGCTCCTGTCTAGTTTTGGTTCAATTTGCCAGGTAAATGTAAGTGGCTGTAAAGAATTCTCCCCAACCCCCCATCTGCCATGGGGGACAAATGGGCAGCACAAGCGGGGTCCTAAAGGGATGAATGCCAATGTCCTGTGCCCATTACAAACCCCTTTCTTTTGAGTACTCAATTCGCTAGAGGAAACCTGCACCCAGATGTGCATATACCAGAGAATCATATAATTTCTACAGCATAGGAGGAGGCCATTTGGCCCATTGAGTCTGCCCCAATCCCCTGAAAGAGCATCCTCCACAGCCCTTTCCCCGTAATCTAATCTGTACATCCCTGGACCAAGGGGCAATTTAGCATCTTGTGTGTTTCTGTGTGGGTAGCAGGTGGCTGATCCTGACTTCACACCGTCGCCACTCCTCTGAAAAATCTTCCATTTGTTTTTCCTCTCCACGAAAACCTCTTTGCAACGGGCAATTTGTATCGAAGGACTATTTTCTTTTGCAGAAGTGGACCAGAATTATATCAACTACACTGCGAATGGGACATTGTGCCCACCTGGATACATTGACAGAAGAAGTTTCTGCTTTGGTGAGTCATCACCATTGGTATATAGAACATAGAACATAGAACAGTACAGCACAGAACAGGCCCTTCGGCCCTCGATGTTGTGCCGAGCAATGATCACCCTACTTAAACCCACGTAACCCGTATACCCGTAACCCAACAATCCCCCCATTAACCTGACACTACAGGCAATTTAGCATGGCCAATCCACCTAACCCGCACATCTTTGGACTGTGGGAGGAAACCGGAGCACCCGGAGGAAACCCACGCACACACAGGGAGGACGTGCAGACTCCACACAGACAGTGACCCAGCCGGGAATCGAACCTGGGACCCTGGAGCTGTGAAGCATTGATGCTAACCACCATGCTACCGTGAGGCCCCATATCTCCTGTTCTTTCTGCCATCTAAAAATGTATAGCAAGAAGTCTTACAACACCAGGTTAAAGTCCAACAGGTTTGATTCAAACACGAGCTTTCGGAGCGCGGCTCCTCCCTCAGGTGAACCATAAAAATGTATGGTTGTGGATGTGGGTGTACAGTAACGTAGTGGTTATGTAGTAATCCAGATACCTGGGCTGATAATTTAGGAGCATGAGTTCAGCGAACGCAGTAATGACACCACTGCATTGTTGTAAAAACACATCTGGTTTACTAATGTCCCTTCGGGAAAGATACATAGAGTGGCCTGTGCCACGTCAAAATTGGCAAAATCTGCAGGGATTCAAGAAGGTGGCTCACATCCTAACTGAGGATGGGCAATAACTGCTGACCTTGCCAGCAATGGTCACATCCGGTAAATTATTAAATCAAGTTTAATAATTTGATTTAATAATTATACCACTATGCACAGTAGCATAGTGGTTAGCACAAATGCTTCACAGCTCCAGGGTCCCAGGTTCGATTCCCGGCTTGGGTCACTGTCTGTGTGGAGTCTGCACGTTCTCCCCGTGTGTGCGTGGGTTTCCTCCGGGTGCTCCGGTTTCCTCCCACAGACCAAAGATGTGCAGGTTAGGTGGATTGGCCATGCTAAATTGCCCTTAAGGTCCAAATTGCCCTTAGGGTTAGGTGGGGTTGCTGGGTTATGGGGATAGGGTGGAGGTATGGGGTTGGATAGGGTGTTCTTTCTAAGAGCCGGTGCAGACTCGATGGGCCGAATGGCCTCCTTCTGCACTGTAAATTCTATGAAAAAAATACAAACTTTTGCACCAGAGTGCATTCTACCGTCTTTTGATAGATGTGCGACCCCTTTTTAAAAAACTCTTTCACAGGATGTTGGCTTCGCTGACAAGGCTAGCAACTCTTTCCCATCCCTAATTGACCTTGAGAAGGTGGTGGCGAGCTGCCTTCTTGGACACCTGCAGTCCCTGTGGTGTAGGTACAGCGCTGTAGGAGGAAGGTTCCAGGATTTTGATGCAGTGATAGTGAAGGAATGATGACATAGTTCTAAATCCGGATGATGTGACAGGATGGGCTGAATGGCTTCTTCCTGCGCTGTAACAATTCTATGATTCTGTGTGTGGATTAGAGGGGAGCTTGCAAATGATGGTTCTACTTAGATGCACAATAAAACCTCCATGAATACGTCCAACCAGAGATAGCAACTCTATTGCTGCATTATGTTAACAGCTTATTTGATCGGCACTCCATCCACCACTTTTAACATTCGCTCTCTCCACCACCATCGCACAACGGTAGCAAGGTGCACCGCAGGAATTCACCAAGACTCCTTTGATAGCCCATCCAAACCCATGACCTCTACCTGCTAGAAGGACAAGAGCAGCAGATGCATGAGAACACCACCCCTCCAAGTTCCCCTCCAAGCCACTCGCCATTCTGACTTGGAAATATGAGCAAAATCTTACCAGAATTGGGCAAAGTGTTGGGTTCAGATACAAACCAATTTTCTATCCAAATCTTGATCCTCAGACTAAATAAAATGAGTGGCCATGGTTTACGCTGTTATTCTGGCAGGCTGGGCCTCTTAGAGCGGGCACCCTCTGGAAAGGGCACCCTGACCAGCGGCGCAGGCTAACGATCCCCTGACAATCCTCGGCAGCATTTCGCACTCTTTCCCTCCCCCTCCCCTACCAACACCGTGGAAGAATAGCCAGCACTCCTCACCCCGCCCCCGCTTCATGGGGCTCCCACTAGGGCCCGCTCAGGCACTGTCCCTAGCACAGGTTGGCACCGTCAGGCTGGCACTCACAACCTGGCAGTGCCAACCTATGTCATGTTCTACCCTGGCAAGTCATTCTAACCCCCCCCCCCCCCCCCCCCCCCCCCCCCCACCCTGGGGGCTATGCTTACTCTGTTCCTACGGAGTGATCCCCTTGACAAGGTGGTGGTGAGCCATCTTCTTGAATCCCTGCAGTCTATTGTCAGTTTTTTGCCATGTGTCACACTGTACGGCTCAGATTTTCCAATCCCGCTCACATCAGCTGGGTTTGCGGTAGGAGCGGAGAATATTGCGAGAAGGCCAAAGTCGCGTTTTAAGAAGGCATAAAAGCATGACACGATTGTCCCTTCCCCCTGTCAGTGATGGGGCATATTTCCAGATGTTGATCATCGTGAGCACCATTATAATAAATTAACGTAGCATTATCAGACCGGAATGATCCTCCCTTGGTCAAAAAAATCCATCCATGGCGGAGTAACAACAGAACAGCACGACTGTTCTCTGAAGGTGCACACCTGGCAAGTAGACCAGCATGAGTGCAGCACTTATGGGGGAGAGAATCATGGGAGGGTACTGCCTTGCCCTTCCATTGCCCGGGCTCTACATGGACACTGTCCAGATAGGGGTTTCCTAGCCAGTGCCAGGGGGCGTCGGATTGGGGTGCTCGGAGGATTCTATCGATAACTGGTTCAGTTGCTGTATGCTGGGGCGGCCTTTAAAAATGGTTCCCTGATCATTGCATTTCTAAATTGCTGGCGGGGCGGGTGAATCTGAGGCTGCCTCCCAGTGAGGCGCCTTCCCCAATGTGCGGCATTATATGGCGGTGAAAGTGCCGCTTTTCCCGCCTTCAATTGGCCTTTGCCGATTTCTGGGAAAATATCACGTTACGTTTCATTCCCTAGAGGATATTAGTGAACCAGATGGATTTTTGCAACAATACGCCGTGTCATTATTACTCTCATTCTCACTGAGAATTGATTTTTAATTCCATAGCTCCATTAATGGGATTTCAACTCATGCTTCTAAATATATGTAATAACCAGCATGGCACATATGGTGTGGGGATGAGATTTTATTTTAAATGTATTTTTTTTTAAACTTATATAGAAGGTTACAAAACATAAACAATTCGGGGAGCAAACTCCCCAACACACAACTATATAGTTTGTACAAATTTTCCCCTTTTTCACCCACCCCCATCACCCCACCCCTCCCGTCCCCGTGACGAATAGCTCCTCAAACCTAGCCCGAACACCCCCCACCTTGCCTTGAAGCCCTCCACTGAACCCCTTAATTCGTACTTAATCTTTTCCAGCCTAAGAAAGTCATATAAGACCCCCCCAGCCAGACCACCACCCCCGGTGGCAGTACTGACTGCCACTCCAACAGAATTCTTGGCAATCAGAGAGGCCACAACATCAGCCTTCCTCCCCTCCATCAGCTCCAGCCTCCCCACTATCCCACCAAAGGGTCCGGCTAAACCTCCTCCCCCACTATCCGTGTTAGCGCCGTAAACACTCCTGCCCAGAATCTCTCTAACTTTTCACAGCCCAGAACATGTCTGTGTGATTCTTTGGTTCCCGCCCACACTTGTCTGCCACTCCCTGGAAGAACCCATTCATTCTTCTCCGAGTGATATGTATCCTGTGTACCACCTTGAACTGGATCAGGCTCGTCCTTGCGCACGGGAAGGTCATATTTACCCTTCGAAGCACCTTATTCCATACTCTCCAGTTTATCTCCCCTCCCAGCTCCTCCTTTCACTTTTCCTTAATCTTTACCACCTGTTCACCTCCCTGCTCTCCAAGCCACCCGTATATGTCTCTGATCCTGCCTTCCACATCCAAAAGCAGCAGTCGCTCCAACAGGGTGTACCTCGTCAACCTGGGAAACTCTTTCCAAACTCCTTCCGCTAGAATCATACAACCATAGAATCATAGAATTTACACTGCATAAGGAGGCCATTCGGACTATCTAGTCTGCGCCGGCCCTTGAAAAGCCCACACCTCCACCTGATCCCCGTAACCCAGTAACCCCTTCCCACCTTTTCGGACACTAAGGGCAATTTAGCATGGCCAATCCACCTAACCTGCACTGTGGGAGGAAACCAGAGCACCCGGAGGAAACCCACGCAGACACAGGGAGGATGTGCAGACTCCGCACAGACAGTGACCCAAGCCGAGAATCGAACCTGGAACCCTGGAGCTATGAAGCAACTGTCCTAACCACTGTGCTACCGTGCTGCCCCACTTTACCTGCAGATACCTCAACTCACTTTCTCGGGTGCTCTACCCTCTCCGTCACCTTCTGCCAGGTTTGGTAACAAGCAAACATGCCACTCCAGTGGGGAATCTTCTCTGACCTTCAGTTACACTTTTCCGTCGAAGTTATACACGATTTCGGGTAAAAAGGACCTCTTTTCTACGACTTCAAGCAGGAGCTGCCCTGTGTGCGACCACTCACACCACGGCCGCCACCGGAAGTCCTGGGGATGATTGTTTTCCCCATGCTCCTTGAGAAGTACAAGCTCCCACCCCTGCTAGGGGTGGGGCAGCTTACCAGTACTTGTTTAAAAGATCAGCTAGTGTGCAACCGACCAACAGGAGAGAGAGTAACCGGTGAGGTCCTACCGTTGCTCACATATATAATTGTTGTAAAATAAATGTTGTTTATTTTTATTCACTGTGGACTCCTGTGCCTTACGAAAATACTTATCCATTATGACTTACAGATAATTTCAACTCAAGCATTGAAAAATTCTCTTCATCTCATCTCTGGTTCTTTTGCCAAATACTTTAAATCTGGATCCTCTGAATTCCATTCCTTCTGGCAGTGGAAAGAGCTTTTCATCATTCATCCTTCATGATTTTCAACACTTCCAATTAACTCTCCCTTTATCCTTTTCTGCTCTTAGGAGTATAATCACAAATTCTCTAACCTCGCTGTGTATCTGAATTCCCTCATCCATGGTCCATTCCAACCAATCTCTGCCCATTCTCTTATGACCTGGAAATCCTTCCTAAAGTTGCTGAGATTAACAAAACCCAGTAAACATTGTGAGAACAATGTCAAAGCACACAGTGATAAATTGGTGTCACTGACCTGATTTGAGTTGGTCTTTTTAAAAAATAAATTCAGAATGCCCAGTTTTTTTTTGTCCAATTAAGGTGCAATTTAGCGTGGCCAATTCACCTACCCTGCACATCTTTGTGTTGTGGGGATGAAACCCACGCAGACACGGGGTGAATGTGAAAACTGCACACAGACAGTGACCCGGGGCTGGGATCGAACCCGGGTCCTCAGCGCCTTAGACAACAGTGCTAACCACTGCGCCACCATGCCGCCCCCTGGAATTGAGTTGGTCATGTGAAGCAAAAGATACCTTGCCACCCCCATCACCCCCACCCCAGGTGGACCGTATTCAGTTGCACTCCTGATTTGTTTTATTGACGGTGGAGAGACTTTGTGCAGTCAGGAGTTTATCAACCCATTCTAACACCCAGGCTAAAATAATCACTGTGTGATTCAGTTCAACAAAAAGTGAAAAGACTGTTTGTAACTCTGGTTCTTTTTGTTTCAGACTGGGCTTGTGGTCCGAAAGAATACATTCGTATTAACTGGTGCACTGTAAATATGAGATGTTTCCTTGCACCTAATGTTAGGTCTTGTAGCTGTGGGCACGTACTTGAACCACGTAAATCACGGGAGAGTGTATTTTCATCAAGGTGTAGTGGTGAGTAGGACATTAACGCATTATATTTCCTTATATTACTCCAGAAAATAAAAATAGTCAAAAATTGTTTTGCGATGGAGCACAATGCCTCACAGTCTCAGGATAAAGGGTTGGCCATTTAGGGCTGAGATCCGGAAACATTTCTTCACTCCAAGAGTTGTGAATCTTTGGAATTCTCAACCCTAGAGGCCTGTGATGGCCTAGTTGATGAGTATATTCAAGACTGAGAGTGATGGAGATTTGGAGAAGAAGAGAATCAGGGAATACAGGTTGGGGGGAGGGAGCCAATACGAGCTGATGTGGTGGGGGAACAATTCCTTTGTTCAGAAATAATTGCTTCTTACTGATCAACCCATCTATGTCTCAGGACTTTGATCAATTGAGCTGTATTCAAGAATTGGGACAGAATGATTGAATCACACTTCAGCAGGTTCTCAGTCATATTGTAGAAGACTTGTTAAGGCAGAGTAGATTTCAACGTTACTCAAGACACTATTGGTACAGCAATGCACTTAATAAAATGGCTGCCAATTTAAAGAAGAACATCCCATGCGAATCGGCAGACCCATTGGCCTTTAAGTAGAAATTACAGTGTAGATACAGGCCATTCGGTCCATTGGTCTATGCTGGCTGTTAGTCAAATTGTTTCCATGGAGGGAAAGATGAACCAAAGTGCTTAATAGCCAAGGAGGTACCACTGAAGGGCAGTAAATACAGGAGCCAATTTTCATAAGCAACTCCCACAAATAGCAATGTTCGGATCAGTTTTGTAAGTGATATCAATTGAGAGCTAAATACTGGCCAGGAGCAGCGGCGTGCAGAGGGGGGGGCCGACGGTGCGCTGGCCCCGGGCAGCCGTTGGATGGGGGCAGCAGCGTGAATAGAACGGAGCGCGCCTGCGCACCGCGGTCGGCCGGAGCACGCCTCGGCCGGAGCGCGCCTGCGCACCGCGGTTGGGTGGAGCGCGCCTGCGCACCGCGGTCGGGTGGAGCGCGCCTGCGCACCGCGGTCGGGTGGAGCGCGCCTGCGCACCGCGGTCGGGTGGAGCGCGCCTGCGCACCACGGTCGGGTGGAGCGCGCCTGCGCACCGCAGTCGGGTGGAGCGCGCCTGCGCACCGCGGTCGGTTGGAGCGCGCCTGCGCACCGCGGTCGGGTGGAGCGCGCCTGCGCACCGCAATCGGGTGGAGCTTTGGACTCGGCGGCTGGAGAACGAGCAGAAAGGGCGCGAATTCTCCAGAATCGACGGCAATGCCACCATGGGTGAGTTTTATTTATTCTTTATCTTTATATTTTGATCAATTTTAAAACTCTTCTCTGCACCCTCTCTGTAGCTGTCAACTTACTAAACTGTCGTGCCCAGAATTTGACATTTGGGCCAGGGGCACCCATTTGGGACAGAACCAGTATTTTATAAAGATTCATCATGGCCTCTTAACTTTTGCCCTCTTACCCTTTATACTTAAAGCCCAGGGTCCTATAAATGGGAGATTCTCAGAGACTTGACTGCAAGCTGCTGGAGCTCGGATCTTGAACAGAGCTTTTATATCTGGATTTGGGGACCCTTTATGCACTGGCATAGTGCAAAAACAGGCCCCACATGACCAGGGTTTTGTGAAGAAGAAGGGATCTGGAAATGTGTTGACTGTGAAAATTATATTTGTGGAAATTGGGTGAAGTAATGCCGGTGTTTGATGAGACTTGGTGTAAAGCTTTAGAGAAATGAAGATGGAATTTGATTTGAAGAAGTTCAACGTTTTGAAGGATATTGTGGCTGAAATGAAAGCGATACGTGCTGAATGAGCTGACCGAAATGTGTGAGATATGTCTTTGTATCTGCTATGTGTAATTTATCGGTCATATTATTGCAATTTTCCAGTTAATTCATGTTTAATTTACGTTGATTTTGGTGTGATTGCTAATATAAAAGTGAAGTCTTGTATATTGGTCTTAGTTGGGTTGTTTGTAGTTTGTTTACACAAGGGTCACACAGTATTTCCATGACGTTGCTGCTCTTATCCTTCTCCATGGGGGTTGCAGAGGAGGGAGGCACAACTTTCGAGACATAACATCTCACCCATTGCTGCAAAGCAAAATGACTGAAGAAGAGAACAATATCCCTAGAATCCCAGCGCTAAGGGGAAATTGACTAACTCTTACAGCGCAATTTAACCTCAGGCAGCCGTCCTATACCTTAGAGATGACCTAGAGGCAGCTTGGGGCCTGTCGTGAAGGTGAGTGAGTGCCTTTAAATTTGCTTACCTTTCACCGGGAGCAGGGTTTGAGGGAATATCAGGTAAGCTCTTTGTTTCTTTTTCTTCTTCTTGTTTTTTTTAAAATCTAGAGGTGATGTCAGGGAAGGCAGTACAATGCTCCTCCTGCAGAATGTTTGAGGTGAGGGACGCCGTCAGTGTCCCTGCTGATTTCATCTGTGGGAAGTGCACCCAACTCCAGCTCCTCAAAAACCGTGTTAGGGACCTGGAGCTTGAGCTGGATGAACTTCGGATCATTCGGGAGGCAGAGGGGGGTCATAGATAGGAGCTTCAGGGAAGTAGTTACACCAAAGACTGGAGATAGATGGGCAACTGTAAGAGGGACTGGGAAGAAGCAGTCAGTGCAGGGACCCCCTGCGGTCGTTCCCCTGAGTAACAAGTATACCGTTTTGGATACTTGTGGGGGGGACGACTTACCAGGGGTAAGCCATAGGGTACGGGCCTCTGGCACGGAGTCTGTCCCTGTTGCTCAGAAGGGAAGGGGGGAAAGGAGTAGAACATTAGTAATTGGCGACTCAATAGTCAGGGGCACAGATAGGAGATTTTGTGGGAGCGAGAGAGACTCACGTTTGGTATGTTGCCTCCCAGGTGCGAGGGTACGTGATGTCTCGGATCGTGTTTTCCGGGTCCTTAAGGGGGAGGGGGAGCAGCCCCAAGTCGTAGTCCACATTGGCACTAACGACATAGGTAGGAAAGGGGACAAGGATGTCAGGCAGGCCTTTAGGGAGCTAGGATGGAAGCTCAGAGCGAGAACAAACAGAGTTGTTATCTCTGGGTTGTTGCCCGTGCCACGTGATAGTGAGATGAGGAATAGGGAGAGAGAGCAATTAAACACGTGGCTACAGGGATGGTGCAGGCGGGAGGGATTCAGATTTTTGGATAACTGGGGCTCTTTCTGGGGAAGGTGGGACCTCTATAGACAGGATGGTCTACATTTGAACCTGAGGGGCACTAATATCCTGGGGGGGGGAGATTTGTTAGTGCTCTTTGGGGGGGTTTAAACTAATTCAGCAGGGGCATGGGAACCTGGATTGTAGTTTTGGGGTATGGGAGATTGAGAGTATAGAGGTCAGGAGCACAGATTTGACTTCGCAGGAGGGTGCCAGTGTTCAGGTAGGTGGTTTGAAGTGTGTCTACTTCAATGCCAGGAGTATACGAAATAAGGTAGGGGAACTGGCAGCATGGGTTGGTACCTGGGACTTCGATGTTGTGGCCATTTCAGAGACATGGATAGAGCAGGGACAGGAATGGTGTTTTAGTAAGGTCAGAGAAGGGGGCAAAAGAGGGGGAGGTGTGGCGCTGCTTGTCAAGGACAGTATTACAGTGGCGGAAAGGATGCTAGATGGGGACTCTTCTTCCGAGGTAATATGGGCTGAGGTTAGAAACAGGAAAGGAGAGGTCACCCTGTTGGGAGTTTTCTATAGGCCACCTAATAGTTCTAGGGATGTAGAGGAAAAGATGGCGAAGATGATTCTGGAAAAGAGCGAAAGTAACAGGGTAGTTGTTATGGGAGACTTTAACTTTCCAAATATTGACTGGAAAAGATATAGTTCGAGTACATTAGATGGGTCGTTCTTTGTACAATGTGTGCAGGAGGGTTTCCTGACACAATATGTTGACAGGCCAACAAGAGGCGAGGCCACATTGGATTTGGTTTTGGGTAATGAACCAGGCCAGGTGTTAGATCTGGAGGTAGGTGAGCACTTTGGAAACAGTGACCACAATTCGGTGACCTTTACGTTAGTGATGGAAAGGGATAAGTATACCCCGCAGGGCAAGAGTTATAGCTGTGGGAAGAGCAATTATGATGCCATTAGACATTAGACATGACTTAGGATGTGTAGGTTGGAGAAGTAGGCTGCAAGGGTTGGGCACACTGGATATGTGGAGCTTGTTCAAGGAACAGCTATTGCATGTTCTTGATAAGTAAGTACCAGTCAGGCAGGGAGGAAGGGGTCGAGCGAGGGAACCGTGGTTTACCAAAGAAGTGGAATCTCTTGTTAAGAGGAAGAAGGAGGCCTATGTGAAGATGAGGCGTGAAGTTTCAGTTGGGGCGCTTGATAGTTACAAGGAAGCGAGGAAGGATCTAAAGAGAGAGCTAAGACGAGCAAGGAGGGGACATGAGAAGTCTTTGGCAGGTAGGATCAAGGAAAACCCAAAAGCTTTCTATAGGTATGTAGGAATAAAAGAATGACTAGGGTAAGAGTAGGGCCAGTCAAGGACAGTGGTGGGAAGTTGTGTGTGGAGGCTGAGGAGATAAGCGAGATACTAAATGAATACTTTTCGTCAGTATTCACTCAGGAAAAAGATAATATTGTGGAGGAGAATGCTGAGACCCAGGCTATTAGAATAGATGGCATTGAGGTGCGTAGGGAAGAAGTGTTGGCAATTCTGGACAAGGTGAAAATAGATAAGTCCCCGGGGCCTGATGGGATTTATCCTAGGATTCTCTGGGAAGCCAGGGAAGAGATTGCTGAGCCTTTGGCTTTGATGTTTAGGTCATCATTGGCTACAGGAATAGTGCCAGAGGACTGGATGATAGCAAATGTGGTCCCTTTGTTCAAGAAGGGGAGTAGAGATAACCCCGGTAACTATAGGCCGGTGAGCCTAACGTCTGTGGTGGGTAAAGTCTTGGAGAGGATTATAAAAGATACAATTTATAATCATCTAGATAGGAATAATATGATTAGGGATAGTCAGCATGGTTTTGTGAAGGGTAGGTCATGCCTCACAAACCTTATCGAGTTCTTTGAGAAGGTGACTGAACAGGTAGACGAGGGTAGAGCAGTTGATGTGGTGTATATGGATTTCAGTAAAGCGTTTGATAAGGTTCCCCACGGTCGGCTATTGCAGAAAATACGGAGGCTGGGGATTGAGGGTGATTTAGAGATGTGGATCAGAAATTGGCTAGTTGAAAGAAGACAGAGAGTGGTAGTTGATGGGAAATGTTCAGAATGGAGTTCAGTTACGAGTGGCGTACCGCAAGGATCTGTTCTGGGGCCGTTGCTGTTTGTCATTTTTATAAATGACCTAGAGGAGGGCGCAGAAGGATGGGTGAGTAAATTTGCAGACGACACTAAAGTCGGTGGAGTTGTAAACAGTGCGGAAGGATGTTGCAGGTTACAGAGGGACATAGATAAGCTGCAGAGCTGGGCTGAGAGGTGGCAAATGGAGTTTAATGTGGAGAAGTGTGAGGTGATTCACTTTGGAAAGAATAACAGGAATGCGGAATATTTGGCTAATGGTAAAATTCTTGGTAGTGTGGATGAGCAGAGGGATCTCGGTGTCCATGTACATAGATCCCTGAAAGTTGCCACCCAGGTTGATAGGGTTGTGAAGAAGGCCTATGGTGTGTTGGCCTTTATTGGTAGAGGGATTGAGTTCCGGAGCCATGAGGTCATGTTGCAGTTGTACAAAACTCTAGTACAGCCGCATTTGGAGTATTGCGCACAGTTCTGGTCGCCTCATTATAGGAAGGACGTGGAAGCTTTGGAACGGGTGCAGAGGAGATTTACCAGGATGTTGCCTGGTATGGAGGGAAAATCTTATGAGGAAAGGCTGATGGACTTGAGGTTGTTTTCGTTAGAGAGAAGAAGGTTAAGAGGTGACTTAATAGAGGCATACAAAATGATCAGAGGGTTAGATAGGGTGGACAGCGAGAGCCTTCTCCCGCGGATGGAGGTGGCTAGCACGAGGGGACATAGCCTTAAATTGAGGGGTAATAGATATAGGTCAGAGGTGGGTTTTTTACGCAAAGAGTGGTGAGGCCGTGGAATGCCCTACCTGCAACAGTAGTGAACTCGCCAACATTGAGGGCATTTAAAAGTTTATTGGATAAGCATATGGATGATAAGGGCATAGTGTAGGTTAGATGGCCTTTAGTTTTTTTCCATGTTGGTGCAACATCGAGGGCCGAAGGGCCTGTACTGCGCTGTATCGTTCTATGTTCTAAAGATAAAGAGGTCCGTGAATAGCTCTAGAACGGGTGCAACTACGTTTTCTATAGGTTTTTTGGTGATATTTAATGAAATATTTACGTGGGGCTTTGGGGCATACAATTAAGATTTGCCCCGGGCATCACCAGACCTCTGCACGCCACTGGCCAGGAGTCCCCTGTTCTTTGCAATAGGGTTGTGGAATATCTTAGATTCACCTGAGATGGTGCCTCGGCTTAACATCTCCAAATGACAGCATCTCTGACGGTGCAGCTCTCCCTCACTATTGTACTGGAGTGTCAGCCTAAAGCGGAACTTTGAAC
Source organism: Scyliorhinus canicula (assembly GCF_902713615.1). Taxonomy (NCBI): domain Eukaryota; kingdom Metazoa; phylum Chordata; class Chondrichthyes; order Carcharhiniformes; family Scyliorhinidae; genus Scyliorhinus; species Scyliorhinus canicula. The sequence continues at coordinate 15,648,331 of NC_052170.1, forward strand.
ATGCAACCATCTGACCTCGGAGTGAGAGTGTAGCCTCTGTGCTCCGACTGACAACCTGTATAAAGGAGCTTCCAGTATCATATTCACACCATTACTGAGGCTGCCAATTTTCACTGCCTAGAATCATTCAACCTCCTCTCTGTCTCAGTAAATCTGCTGCTGAAACACTCCTCCATGCCTTTGTTTCCTCCTGACACAACTATTCTAAGGCAGCCCTGGTTGGTCTCCGACATTCTACTCCATAAATCTGTGGTCATCGAAAGCACTGATGCTCATATCTTAACGCAGCAAGTCCTGTTCACCTTATCCCTGTGCTCGCCAACCTCAACTGGCTTTTGGTCAAGCAACATCTTGATTTTAAAATTCTCATACTCACTTTCAAATTCCTCCAAGGTCTTGCTTGTCCTATCTTGGTAATCTCTAACCCTACAACGCTCCAAATATGTGTGCTACTCTAATTCTGGTCTCTTGTGCATTTCCAATTATAATTGATTCTAATTTACACTACAGCCCTGAAAGTATGATTGATTGTCATAAAAGCCTATCTAGTTCTTTAGGGAAGAAAATCTGCTGCCTTTACCTGGTCTGGTCGACACACGGTTGACTTTTAACTGCCCTCCAAAATTACCAAGCAAACCAGCTCAGTTCAAGGGCAATTAGGGATGGGGAAGCTACACTTGTGTTACTAAACCTGGATTGATAAATGTTGTAACCTGCTTGCTTACCATTGGCTGGGGACTAATGACAATATATATACATATATATATATTTATTGTAAATAAATGTTATTTCTTTATATCCTGAAAACTTGTGCTGGACTCTTCGTAGCCCTCACAAAGTGAATAGCTGTCTGCACTGCTGAAGCTACCTCCCTGGATTTTTGTTGGATACAGGTTGGAAGTTGTTTTCTATTACACCATGCCTCTGTATGGATGTTTGGATGTTTTTGATTCTGCACTGGAAAGCTGGAACCAGTACGCACAAAGGATGCGTTACTATTTCCGGGCAAACAATATGACCGAAAATGAGCGCCAGGTGGTCATATTGCTCACCGCCTGCGGCCCGCATACATTTGGGGTGATTAGGAGCCTTACGTACCCAGCTGCGCCGGACACCAAAACATTTGATGAACTTGTGAACTTAGTGGGGCAACATTTTAACCCAACCCCATCCACGATAGTCCAACGTTACCGGTTTAATACCGCCGAGAGGACCCCAGGAGAATCCCTTGCCGACTTTCTATCCAGGCTACGCAGGATTGCGGAGTACTGTGACTATGGTGAGACCATGTCAGAAATGTTACGTGACTGTTTGGTTTGCAGTATTAACAATGCGGCCACCAGAGAAAGTTGTTAGCCGAGCCAACATTGACTTTTCAACAGGCCATTCAAATAGTATTGTCCCGAGAAAGCGCAGAACGAGGAGTGCAGGAGCTACAGGGAATGGAGGTGCATGCCTTGGGGCGCAACCCCTTCCGTCTGAAAGCAGCCCCCAGCACACCTGCGGTAACCTGGGCGAGGCGACGTCCGGATCGACGCCAGTGGCCGTCAGTCATTCCTCCCCGAAGGGAGCCTTCTCCAGAACCAATGGATGAGGAGCCATGTCTGTGTCAGACTTGTAGGCGCTGACCCCGTCGCGGACGCCGGTCCTGGGGGCGCCAGAGGCGCCGTAGTTTCGACCGAAACTGGGGCCAGCCCAGGGGCCGTACCTTTCATTTGGATGAACTTGCGGCGACTAGTCCCGAGGACGTGGAGACGGAGGATGACTGCCTGCAGCTGCATTGTGTGCCAGCTCTCCGTGTGGCCCCCATTAAAGTGACAGTACGGGTCAATGGTCACCCGTTTGAGATGGAGTTGGACACTGGCGCAGCAGTCTCCGTGATCGCCCAGAGGACATTCGATCACATCAAGCCCTTACATTAACCGACACACAGGCCAGGTTGGCCACCTATACGGGGGAACCATTGGACATTGCAGGAACTATGATGACCCCTGTTGTTTATGGACGCCAGGAGGGGCGTTTCCCACTTATCGTGGTGCGCGGCCATGGGCCCAGCCTGTTGGGTTGGGACTGGTTGCGACATTTGCGGTTGCAGTGGCAGCGCATCTTCCAAACAGTTTCTGGAGGGTTGACTGAGGCGCTAGGACGATACCCAGATGAATTCCGGCCCGGTTTGGGAAAATAAAAGGGGCTGTAGCCTGTATCCAAGTTGAACCAGGAGCCACGCCGCGCTATTTCCGGGCGCGCCCGTGCCTTACGCCTTGCTCGAGAAGGTAGAAGGGGAGCTCACTCGTTTGGAGACTTTGGGTATCATCAGGCCCGTCTGTTTCGCTGACTGGGCAGCACCAATTGTACCTGTAATGAAGCCAGATGCCACAGTTCACTTGTGCGACGACTATAAACTTACAGTGAATACGGCTTCCCGACTCGATCGATACCCAATGCCTCGCATAGAGGATCTCTATGCGAAGCTTGCAGGTGGACTCTCGTTCACAAAACTAGATATGAGTCACGCCTGCCTACAGTTGGAGCTGGACCCTGCCTCCCGGCCATATGTAATGATTAATACACACCGGGGCGTATATGAATATACATGTTTGCCCTTTGGAGTATCCTGTGCCTGCGCTATTTTTCAACGCGTTATGGAGGGCATTTTGAGAGGTTTACCACATTTTGAGACGTCTACTTAGATGACGTTTTGATCACAGGGACGTCGGAGCAGGAACATTTGGAAAATTTGGAGGTTGTCTTTAGACGCTTTTCGGAGGCTGGAGTCCGTTTACCTCGCACAAAGTGCGTTTTTCAGGCGAAGGAAGTAGTCTACCTGGGTTATCGGGTGTACCGCGAAGGTTTGCACCCCGTCGCAGAGAAAGTGCGCGCGATTCAATAGGCCCCCACCCCGACTGACACTTTGCGTCTTTGTTTGTTTCTCGGCCTCGTAAACTATTACGGAAAGTTCCTCCCCAATCTGGCAGCTACGCTGGCCCCGTTGCACCTTCTGCTAAAGAAGAATCACACCTGGGTTTGGGGTCAGCCGCAAGAAACTGCTTTCCGGCGGGTAAAACAACAATTACTAACCCACTATGATCCTGGAAAGCCTTTGCTCGTCACATGTGATGCATCCCCGTATGGTATTGGGGCCGTCCTGTCCCACAAGATGGAGAACGGAGCCGAGCGGCCGATAGCTTTCGCCTCCCGCACATTGACTGCAGCGGAAAAAAAGTACGCGCAGATCGAGAAGGAGGGCCTGGCAGTGGTCTTTGTGGTGAAAGTACGTATATGGCCGCCACTTCACTATCGTGACTGATCATAAGCCTCTGCTGGGACTTTTCAGAGTGGATAAGCCAATATCGCCCATTGCATCCGCACGGATCCAGCGCTGGGCTTTGTTGCTCGCTGCATATGAGTATTCTCTGGAGCACAAACCAGGAACCCAGATAGGGAATGCCGACGCACTGAGCCGATTGCCTTTATCGACCGGCCCCATGTCGACCCCCACGACCGGTGAGGTGGTTGCAACCCTAAATTTTATGGACACCTTGCCTGTCACGGCATCACAGATCCGTGAGTGGACCCAGACGGAACCAGTCCTGTCAAAGGTTTGGCACATAGTCCTGTATGGTGGGCAGCATAGACAGCTCCCAGGCGAGTTGCGGGCATTTTCCTCGAAGCTGTCCGAATTCAGCGTGGAAGGACTTTTGTGGGGGACGCGTGTGATTGTCCCGGAAAAAGGACAGGAGCTGATACTGAGAAACTTGCACAATGGGCATCCAGGTGTGACCAAAATGAAAATGTTGGCCCGGAGTTATGTCTGGTGGCCAGGCCTCGACGCCGACATTGAGAAGGTGTCCCAAAACTGCTCCATTTGCCAGGAGCATCAGAAGCTTCCGCCGGCCGTGCCCCTACATCATTGGGAATGGCCAGGGCGGCCTTGGGCACGTTTGCATGCGGATTTCACCGGCCCTTTTCAAGGATCCATGTTCCTGCTATTAATCGACGCCCAGTCTAAATGGCTAGAGGTGCATAAGATGGGAGGCACAACATCCTGCGCTACAATGGAGAAGATGCGTTTGTCTTTCAGTACGCATTGTGTCCCCGAGGTGCTAGTCACGGACAATGGCACTCCATTCATAAGTGAGGAGTTTGCGAGGTTCATGAAGATGAACGGCATACGCCATATCCGCACTGCCCCTTACCACCCGGCTTCAAATGGGTTGGCGGAGCGCGCAGTGCAGACATTCAAACGAGGCCTAAAGAAGCAGTCTTCCGGGTCGATGGACACGAGACTGGCTCGGTTATTGTTTTCATATAGGACCACCCCCCATGCGGTGACTGGGGTAGCTCCCGCGGAACTCCTAATGGGCCGGAGACTTCGCACCCGCCTTAGCATGGTTTCCCCGGACATTGGCGCAAACGTACGCCGCACACAAGAACGGCAGGGACATGGTTTTTCTCGGCATCAGCCGATTCAGCAGTTTACGCCAAGTGACCCAGTGTTCGTTCGGAATTTTGCTGGTGGTGCCCAATTCGTCCCTGGCGTAATCTTTCGCCAAACAGGCCCTATCTCTTCCCAGGTACAAATCCAGGGGCATCCCCAGCGCAAACATGTAGACCATGTTTGGTCCAGAAGACTATCCCTGCCAAAGATTCCCCGCCCCAGGAGCTCATTTCTACAGCCGCAGAGACCAGACACAATGGAAAGTATTCCTTTCAATCTTCCTCTGGTGCCGCACTCAAATCCTGCGCAGGTCGTGACAGAACCGCATGGAGATAAAGACGCCGAGGTGACAGAGGCAGCAGACTCTGACTCCGAGATGGAGACACAAGACACCTCAGAGGGGGAATCTTCGGGCCCACGGGCCGTGGATGTACAACCGTTACGCCGTTCATCACGGAAGCGCCGGTCTCCATCTTGTTACACGCCGCCCGATCCAGCGCCTCGTGCAAATGGTGTCCGGCCTGCGGCAAAACGAGTCCAATGCCCTCCTTCGCCAGGGTCTTCGGTGGATTCCTTGGACTTTGGGGGGAGGGATGTTGTAACCTGCCTGCTTACCATTGGCTGGGGACTAATGCCAATCCCACAATCCTGTGGGAGTATGAGCTTCCCCAATGAGTGGGGCAGATAAATCATTAGCAGACTCCCTGCATAAATAGAACTGGCCAGTTTGGAACCTGGGGGAGAGAGGAGTGAGCAGCAAGGGAAGTTGCTGCTGCTGTTGTGTGTATATATATATGTTATTGTAAATAAATGTTATTTCTTTGTATCCTGAAAACCTTTGCTGGATTCTTCGTGGCCCTCACAAAACTAAATTAAAAAATCAATCATAATCTCTTGATTGTAAGACCGGCTTTGTCAGTGATGCCCATATCCCATAAAGGAATGAAAGGAAAATGGGTGGGCATGCCTTCAGTTGCCTCTGTCCCAAGCTCCTGAATTCTCTCTGCTTCTCTCCCTCGTTGCTATCCTTTGAGACATTTCTTAGAACACTTTGACCAACCCTGTGGCTCGGTAATGTGAAGTGCTTTGGGATGTTACATTACGTTAAAGCTGCTAAGTGACTGTGAGTTATTTTTGTATTTGTTATTGGCAGCACAGCGATAGCACATGGTTTTGTTAACCTAAAAAGGATTATGAATTAGGCCTATTTGCAATACTGCATGGTTCAAAACATTTTGCCGAACATTGCGTTTTCTCTATTCAAAGTATTTTAGACTAGAAAGAGTTTTTTTTCCAACTTATTAACTGTGATATGGCAGATGCCCAAGTAAACACCCATGTGGTTCTTTTGGTTTCAGATATTGACGAGTGTCTTCAGGATCCATGTGAGGCTCAGGAAATCTGTACGAATACACCTGGAAGCTATACCTGTGTTAATAACACCTGTATTGGTAAAATAAATAAATCAATAATCTCTTGATTGTAATTCTGCATGAAATTGGACTGGAAATTTATTCTTGGTGGTACTCAGGTACTCAGGCAGACTGAACCAATTCAAACTTTGTCTCCCTTCTCCGATACAGATATTGTATCAGTGCAATCTGTCACTGAGTTCCCTATACTATCATCACCCAGATAGTCTGCTCTCCCTCTGAAACATCACACAACTCCACCACAGTGTTATTCTCACTTCTAGATCCAACCTCTTGGAAACTTGCACGTATTCATTGCACCTGAACTCCAATGTATCCACTCCACTGCACCTTCAAGAGTCCCAACCTCATTAAATACCCTGGATTCCACTCCCAAAATATCTGTTTCACCATTGACAGATACCGTCATGTTTGCACTCGCCGCCTCCCCACGTGCCGACATGCACCTTGCATTTCATGCTTAAATCCCTCCAGTTAGATTTTTTAGGATCATGGACGAGAACCTAATTATTTGCGATTTGTAAAACTGTGAGGAAGTTTTACTGCCCCACAGGAGTGATAACACTGACCAATAGGTATCTTTTATGTTCTAACAAACTTTAATTTGAACACAGAATTAACCACATTAGTAACAATGATATAGTTTTACATTTAATAGTTGCAACAGTTCTTAAATAAAAAAGAAAATCTTAACTTACTACCTAAACCTGCCACTATATTCCAATTAACCATATCAGTATACTTCAAATACTACTCGTGAATAAAATTAGCAACCAGGAGTGGGATTCTCCCCTACCCGGCGGGGCAGGGGGTCCCAGCGGGATGGAGTGGCGTGAACCACTCCGGCATCGGGCCGCCCCAAAGGTGCGGAAGTCTCCACACCTTTCGGGGCCAAGCCCTAACCTTGAGGGGCTAGGTCCGCGCCGGAGTGGTTGGCGCCCCGCCGGCCGGCGGGAACGGCGTTTGGCGCCACGCCAGCTGGGGCCGAAGGGACTTCGGCGGCCGGTGGAAGTCTGCGCATGCGCCGGAGCATCAGCGGCTGCTGACGTCATCCTTGCGCATGCGCAGGGGAGGGGGTCACTTCCGTGTCCGCCATTGTGAAGACTGTGGCGAAAGTGGAAGGAAAAGAGTGCCCCCACGGCACATGCACGTTCGCCGATCGGTGGGCCCCGATCGCGGGCCAGGCCATTGTAGGGGCACCCCCCCGGGGCCAGATCACCCCACGCCCCCCCCCCCCCCCCCCCCCCCCCCCCGGAGCGCCACCTGGTCCCGCCGGTAAGGTAGGTGGTTTGATTCACGACCGGCATGACAGCGGCGGGACTTCGGCCCATTGCGAGCCGGAGAATTGCTTGGGGGGCCGACAGGCGCGGCGCGATTCCCGCCCCGCTGAATCTCTGGTGCCCGAGACTTCGGGAGATGGCGGGGGCGGGATTCACGCCGGCCCCTGGCGATTCTCCGACCCGGCGGGGTGTCGGAGAATCCCGCCCCAGATGTTGAGGATCTACCGCCTTTTCAGACAGATCTGGCTTCTCCCATTAATTACATATTCTGTACCTCAAAGCATAAGATATTCTTTTATCTCTTCTTACAAGATGTCCCTTGACTTGTTCATCCAGGACCAAACACATTACCCCATATAAATTATCTACACCACAGGTGGAGTTCAAACCTGAACAATATTCCATTAGCTAGCAATCTGTAAAAAAGTAAATGATTCTCAAGGACAATTAGCAGAACACATCACCTGCAAATCAATGATTAGCTTACTTTTACAACAGATTAATCACAGGTCTAGCAGTCATACTGCATCTATGCATATCAATCCAGGTTTTAATAAAATTACAAAAAGTATGACAGTTTCGTACATTCATCCCAGGTTTCCACCCCGCCACATTACAAAAACGACTCTTAACAGTGTCACACATGAGATCCTATGTGACTGTTACATTGATGTGACTCCTTATCCTTCTCAAACTTTGCACAGCCTTTGACATAGTTGACCACACCGTACTCCTCCCACGTCCCTCCATTGCTAACCCGGTGGGTGGAAATGCTCTCCCCCTGCTTCCATTATATTTTATATAATCGTAGCCAGAGAATCACTTGCAATGGCTTCTATTCCTTGCTCTCACAGTGTTACCTCTGGTGTTACCCAAGGAACTACCCTTGGCTCCGGCTTTTCCTCATGTACATGTTCCCCCTCAGCAGAGCTGAGCTTTATTTTTTAAAATTTGTATTCATATGCGGGACGTGGGCGTCGCTGGTTAGGCCAGCATTTATTGCCCATACCTAGTTGCCCTTCAGAAGGTGGTGGTGAGCTGCCTTCTTGAACCGCTGCAGTCCTGTGGTGTAGGTACACCCACTGTGCTGTTAGAAAGGGAGTTCCAGAATTTTGCCCCAGCAACAGTAAAGTAAATATATTTCCAAGTCAGGTGAGTGACTTAGAGGGGAACCTCCATGTGGTGGGATTCCCAGGTATTTCCTGCTCTTGTCCTTCAGATTGTACTGGTCGTGGGTTTGGAAGGTGGTGTCTAAGGAACCTTGGCGAGGTACTGCAGTGCATCTTGTAGATGCTAGTGGCTGCCACTATTTGTCGGTGGTGGAGGGTTTGAATGTTTGTGGAAACGGGAGCAATCAAGTGGGCTGCTTTGTCCTGGATGGTGTCGAGCTTCTTGAGCCATTCATCCAGCCAAGTTAGAAAGTATTCCATTATTCTCCTGACTTGTGCCTTGAAGATGGTGGACAGGCTTTGGGGGGGTTAGGAGGTGAGTTACCTCATGGTAGGATTCCTCGCCTTTGACCTGCCCTGTTTGCCACAGTATTAATAGTTTTCCCCCTGATTCTCATTGACTCCAGGGGCTGGATCCTTCGCCCCGCCGCGCCATATTTTTGTTTCAGCATCCCGGTGGGATGCTCCGTTGCGCCGACTGATGAATGGGGTTTCCCATTGTGAGGCAGCCCCACACCGTCAGGAAACCACTGGGCTGCCGGCAAAACTGAGCATCCCACCGGTGGAGATTGCAGCCCTAGGTTTGCTAGGGCTCCTTGATACCACACTCAGACAAATGCTGCCCTGATGTCAAGGGCAGTCACTCTCACCTCACCTCTGACATTTAGCTCTTTTGTCCATGTTTGAACCAAAGCTGTAATGAGGTCAGAAGCTGAGCGACCCTGGCGGGACCCAAACTGAGCGTCCGTGAGCAGGTTATTGCTGAGTAAGTGCCGCTTGATAGCACTGTTGATGACTCCATCACTTTGCTGATGATGGAGAGAGGACGAGGTAATTGGCTGGGTTGGATTTGTCCTGTTCTTTGCGTACAGGACACACCTGGGAAACTTTCCACATGTATGCAAATGGCACGCAGCTCCACTTCACCACCACCTTTCTTGACTCCTTCACCCTTGCTAAATCATCAGGCATGCAGTACTGGATGAGCAGAATTTAAAATTGAAATAATTGGGGGGGGGGATTTCTGCTCCTCCATTTTCCGGGGTGGGGGCGGAGGGAACAGGAGATTGGGGAGATATGGAGAATCGGGTGGGAGACTCAAAACAGCTTCTGTGCCGGTGGGATTTCTCGCTCAATTGTCTTCGCCTCTCGCAAATGACTTTATGGGGATCCCAATTTTAAAAGTTGGGATCCCCATTGACATCTGTTTGCATATGTCCCACCTTGGACAGTCCAGTCCCATGCAGGCGTGAGTCACGACAAGTCCCCCACAGCATGCAACTGGTGAACAGAACCTGCCAGAGGCAAATAGCCTCGGGGAGGAGGGGTGGGGGCGTTAGTGACATGGACTGTACCCTAGCACTCCCCCTTTGGCACCCCCCCCCCCCCCCCCATGATATTGCATGGGTACTGCCCAGGCACCATCCCTAGCACTGCCCAATACCGGAGGGTGCCGGGGGGGGGGGTGAGGTGTGCCATGGGACAGTGGGGGGAGCGTTCCATGCCTGTGGAGGCGGGAGATGGAGATAGTGATGGGGAGGGTGGGAGGGATGGCCAGACGACGTGACATTGTGGGACCCAGCCCATACCTTTTTTTGGACAAAGTTTCAAAAGATATGGCGGGAAAAGCCGGCAGTGCAGCTGACGGGATACATTACCACATTGTCACATTTCCCACATTACAAAAGTGGTTCCACTTCGAAAGTGCTTTATTGTCTGTGAAGCACTTTGGAGAGTCCTGTGATCATGAAAGGCAGTATATAAATGCACATTAATTTTACTCAGAGCAACCAGTGATCGGCAATAAATGTTGGTCTTTTTCAGCCTCACCTGACAATGAGTAGAAATAAATCTGTGCATCATTCTCCTCTGCTTTTATTATTTTTTAATTCTGCAACTAAATGTCTTCACAGACCAGAAGCAATTTAACACGAAGCAGTGCAGCCTCATTCACTGGGACCAGCAGATTCAGGTACTTTACCACAAAAAAATACCATTCTGGATTAAATAGCAATAAGCGTGTGTGATACACTTCAGTGAAGCTTTGTAACCATCGAGGGAGCGATATGTGTTTTAGGGTATTGAACAGTGCCCCATTGCCAGCATCTAGCACTCTGGGGGTGAACTTGGTCTTTGCCAGTAATGCAAAACAATGCTGTTAGTCTTTTGTTACTATTATGGGATGGTGTAAAACGGATCTGCCAACTGGCGAAGAGCATGGGTGGGATTCTCTGAGCCTCCGTGCCGTGATTGTGATCGGCGTGGGGCTGGAGAATGGCCGTTGATGACGAAATCCGGCGCAACGCCACTCCCGCGATTCTCCTGTAGAAGGCCATTGACTGAGGCCCCCCGCGGCGATTCTCCGCCGAAAAGTGGCCGAGTTCCCGACGGCGTGGTTCTGACCACGTTTTGCCTGTCAGGAATGGCTAGTGGCGGCTGCGGAGTCAGTCCTGGTGGGCGGGCGGAGGGATCCTTCACCGGGAGGGGGGGCCTCACGGACTGCCAGGCTAGCGATCGGGGGCTACCGATTCGCGGGTGCGTGCGATCTTGGAGGGGGAGCCTTATTTTCGGGGCCGGTCCGCGGTGGACTCCGCCATGTCGCATGGGGAGGCCGTCGCCTTGCGCATGCGTGGACTCCTGACCGGAAGTGCAGGGCCCTGTATCAGCAGCCAGTGCTGCGAGGAATACTCCAGGGCCCTGCTAGCCCACTTCATGTCGGAGAATCACTTGGACTTTCTTCAGCAAAGTCCAGAGTGAAACGCCCGCGTTTTGACGCTGAGGTGGGGATTTAGCCCCATTATTGGAGAACCCCGCCCCATGTTTTGCGCTATTGGTGAAGATCAATTTCACCCACTAAGAGTTCAGGTTCAGAACTGGCTGAATACGAAGTATGTCTCCCCCCTCTTCAAGCCTCAATTCTCAATAGGTGATATGTCCCATCTATGTATCTGAATATACAGAATGTTCATACATGTCTGAGTATGATCAGTTGTGTGATAAATGAATACGTATTTAAAATACACGTTATACATGTGATTTCTTTGTGTGTTCACATGTGTGACCTCCGTATAGCTGTGCTGACCCCTGAAGATTTTGCAGTTTGATCATTTCAAACAGACTGAATTTCACTCTCTGATCCTTAGAAACTGATTTTCTTTCTTCTCACAGAGCCCCTGGTATAAATTCCATGGATATTGTTCTGTGGTCAATTCAATCGTTGCACTTGTGAATAAACAATGCCAGGCTCAAGAAAGTGAACATATATTTCAGGTTAGTGGCGGCACAGAATGCTCTGCACTGTTATCATAGAATCTTTCATAGAATCATAGAATTTACAGTGCAGAAGGAGGCCATTCGTCCCATCGAGTCTGCACCGGCTTCTGGAAAGAGCACCCTACGCAAGGTCAACACCTCCACCCTATCCCCATAACCCAGTAACCCCACCCAACACGAAGGGCAATTTTGGACACTAAGGGCAATTTATCATAGCCAATCCACCTAACCTGCACATCTTTGGACTGTGGGAGGAAACCGGAGCACCCGGAGGAAAGCCACGCACACACGGGGAGGATGTGCAGACTCCACACAGACAGCGACCCAAGCCGGAATCGAACCTGGGACCCTGGAGCTGTGAAGCAATTGTGCTATCCACAATGCTACCATGCTGCCCATGGTCAAGCCCAGGTCAAGCGTTATCTCATGGTCAAGTCAGTAATTCAGTCTTGGGAGGTTCCAGAGTTTAGGGCCTAGATTTCTGACAGCTTGGCGGAGGAAGTGGAGAATGGACAAGGGACAAGAATTGGAGGTTAGGGAGGTTTCAGAGTTGGGGCGGGGGCGATTGCCAAGAGAAAAAAACAATGTAGAAGCCAAAGTTGGTCAGTGAACATAGGGGCAATGGTTGAACCATAGATTCACAATCTGCAGTTTGCATGATTGTGGAGTTATTACCCTTTGTGTATTAGATTTATAAGTTACTCTCGATCTCTTCAACTCTGCATACACAAGAAACTCAGCCTGTTTTTAAATGTTGTCAAAATAAAACTCCGATATTAACCCACACCTATTGAGTCAAATATTCCACCTCGCATTTAAATGGGAGATTCTGGATAATGTTGGGCACTCCCTATACCTTGGCAGTCACCTCTCTCAAAAAGCCACTATTGATTGACAAGGAGATCCAAAGCCAGTCTGGATCCAACTGTACCAGTTCAGTCTTCTGCAAACTACGACAGCAAATGTTTGACAACAAAATCTTCTGCAAGTCAACAAAAGCCCTAGTGTACAGAGCAGTTGTTGTGAGGGAGATCTGGACTGTGTATCAGCGTCCGCTGCACCTTCAGATTCAAAGGCGGACCGTTGAATAAGTGCTAGTCTCTTTCTTGAAGCCCGGTCCACAAGGATCCAGGAAATGCTCCTCAAAAATCAACATCGATAAACTGGACACAACCATCCAGATGGTTGAAAACACTCCCCGTATTCAGGTTCTGTTCTCTCAACTCTCACAGTTCAAAGACACCGTGAAGTCCTTCTTGAAATGCGGCGGCAATGATCTTAATGGGTGGGAGGAGCTTGCTACTAATTATTCATAATGGTGACAACTTGCCCATTAAACCCCATCGAACTTTGGGTCACAAAGCCTTCAAGATGAGGCAGGTTGGAGGTGTATAGGAAGAAAGGACTAGGAAGACTCTGATTCCCACTACTTCCTGCAGCATCCTGACCATGTTCTCACTTCTGTGAGTTTGTGCAGTCGCATCAAGATCCATGGCAGAAACCTGCGACCCTGAGTTGACGTCATCCTCAAACTGAGAGAGAATTGACGATGACGATGTACAAATAAGATGGTACGACTTAGAATATGGATAGCAGAGCTTTTCATTAGCATGAGCTCAGGTTTATGATGGATGCAAGATAGGAGACCTGCCAGGAGAACTTTGAATGGTTGTGTCTGGGCGGAGGCAGGAGCAGATACGGAAGTTGGTCGGAGGAATATATTTAAATAAAAAAGTTTGTAAAAAAAAAATGGCCCAATGTTCATGGAGATGCAAATAAAATGTCTTGTCCTCCACAGAAAATCATTTTGACTGCAAATGTTCTACTGAGCAATGATTCCCTGTGGTCCAACTTGAAAAAGGAAGAGCGTTTCTATTTGGGTTCCATATTCCTGCGAGCTGTGGAAAACTCTGCTCTCGTTGCCAGCCTAAATTTATCTGATCAGGGGAGGAGAATTAAATCAACTGAAAATATCGGTACTTTCCACAGACATATTTTATTCAATGTATTACCTTGAATTTTGTGTGTGCATGTGTCTGTGTGTGTGATGTGAGGCACATCATTTACTGACATTTTACACAATGCACAGAATGTAGAATTTGTTTGAAAGCGTTCTTCATTGGTTCTTCAATCATGGGATGCAGCTAATGGACAATTCTTCTGTCTGGAGAACAAATTTAAGTCACTGAAATCAAAATGCCACAAAACACCAGCAGGTTCACAGTCATTATCTGGCAGTTCTGGTCAATTGTAGAACCTATCTGGTTTTCATTCCATTGAGTCCAGGCGGAAACAATAGCACAAAATACCAGCTGACACTCCCGGTGCAGTACTGAGGCAGTGCTGCACTATTGGAGGTACCTATCTTTGAATGAGACATTAAACCAACATTCTGTCTGCTCCCTCAGGCGGATGTAAACAATCTCCTGCCACCATTTTGAGGAAGAGCAGACAGGTTATCCCTGGTGTCCTGGCCAACATTTATCGCTCAAAGAAAATCTCTAAAAGACAGATTATCTGGTCATTTATCTCATTGCCTTTCTTGGGAGCTTGCTGTTTGCAAAGTGATTGCCACATTTAATATGTTACCACCTTGACTGCACTCAGAAAAAGTACTTAATTGTCTGGAAAGTGCTTTGAGATGCCCTGAGGTGATGAAAGGCGCTAGATAAATTTATTTTAAACCTCTCCCTGAGAACTTTTAAATGTATTGAATGGAGAGGTTCATCGTCTTGTGAGTAAATCTCACTCTGACAGGGAACATTTACAGATCTTCTTTCCTTTTGTAGATTTGGAAATAAGAACCTTTCGAGGAAAAAATGCTTCAGTGCCTGATAGAGTCAAACTCCAAGCAAAAGGCAACTTCATCGAAATCTATCGAAGTGCAGTCACCAGAAAAGTAACAATGGGTAAATTCTTGTCTTGCTCTCAGTCAACACCTCTGCTTATTTTCATGACTAAATCTAAATGCAGAACGTCTCAGGTCATTAATCCCTGGAGGTTCTGTGGGAAGGGAGTTTGGGACATCAAAATAAATTTTGTCATTATAAAATCTGGTATCATCGTTGTGGGTCCCAGCTTTGGTTGTCTTTGGTTAGTATCAATGTAGACTGCTGGGAGCGAGGCTGTAGGCAATATTCAACTCTCAGTAAACATTCTGCAAACCATGTACAATACAGGCTCCTGTCTCAATCCGTTCTGGTCCTGCAAAGAGTTCTACACAGGTTAAGAGAGTGGCAGATGGAGTACAATGGGTGGGGAAGGAGGATCATTGCTTCACTCTTAAACATTGCTCAAAAGATGCCGGGTGTACTCCTGCAGGAACATAGAAAGTTAGCATGCATCTACAGCAAACAATTAAAAGATAAATGGTATGTTAACCTTCATTGCATGAGGATTGGAGTAAAAGAATAAGGAATTCTGGCTACATTTGTGGCGGCTTTGGTAAGAACACACCTGGAATACTGTGTGCAGCTTTGGCCTCCATGTTTAAGGTAGAATATACTTGCATTGGAGGCAGTACAGCAAAGGTTTACTAAATTGGTCCCTGGCACGAGACGATGGTCCAATATTAAGTGGCTGAATAAATTGGGTCTATATTCTTTGGAGTTTAGAAGAATGCGAGGCGATCTAATTGAAATGCACAAGATCCCAAAGGGTCTGGCCAGGATAGACAGAAGTTGTTTCCGCTGGCTGGGAAACCCATTTGTGAATCTTTGTAATTCTCTACTCCAGAGTGTTATAGATACAATATCATGAATGTATTTATGGCTGAGATAGGCAGATGTTTGTTTCTCAGGGAATCAGAAGGATATGAAGAGGGGCTGGTTTAGCACAGGGCTAAATAGCTGGCTTTTAAAGCAGACCATGGCAGGCCAGCAGCGCGGGTTCAATTCCTGTACCAGCCATCCCGAACAGGTGCTGGAATGTGGTGACTAGGGGCTTTTCACAGTAACTTCATTTGAAGCCTACTTGTGACAATAAGCGATTTTCATTTTCGAGAGCGAGTGGGAAAGTGAAGTAAAAACTGAAGATCATTGCTGACCGTATTGAGTGGCGGAGCAGGCTTGACCAGCCCTATGGTTTACTCTTACTCCTCTTTATTATGTCCTTATGCAGAAGGCATGAATTACATCATCTACTTCAATGGTTTCATTTCAGTCTTGATAACGTTTAACATTCCCTCCAGGGACAGATTTTGCTGCTGTGGCTTTGATCGCCTTCAATAACATGGATTCCGTCCTGAATGGAAGCATTTTCAACCTCAGCACCACTGGTGGAGAACAAACGCCATTCCAGTTGATCTCAAATGTGGTTTCAGCTGTGACAACTAACAGTGGCAAACTTGGATTTGACCCAACAGTGAATTTCACTCTCAAACACACTGAGGTTTGTAAAGACTTGTGCCAGTTTGATGCACAGTTTGACGTGCATGGACTTTTTGTCCATTGTAAAATGTAATCCTTGCTCTCCACAGGAAGCTGGTGTTAATTCTAAATTGCACTGCGCCAACTGGAATTATGCGTCTGGGCAAAGCTATTGGTCTCCGAGAGGGTGCGTTATGGGAGATTCCAATGGAACTCACACCCAGTGTCGATGCAGTCGGCTTTCCAGCCTCGCTCTGCTGATTACTCATTTCGATTGGCAGGTATAAATGCTTATTCATCAACGTTCTTCACATTTAGGATTGAGGTATGGCGACTCAACAATTTGGACCCTTAATATGAGGGCAAGGTTGTTGTATTGGGATGATTCACAGGACAGTTAGGTCACAACTTAAACACAACCATTTTTATATCAATAGAAAGGGGATTAGTCTTTTATGATGGGAGAGAGAGTTTCCAGACAGGGTAGAGTGGGGTTTGAACCCTATCCCTCCTGATTCTGAGACAGCAATATCACCAATGAACCAGCGGTCACAGTCTGAGGATACAGGGTGGACCATTTTGGACTGAGATTAGGAGAAATCTCTTCACCCAGAGAGTGGTGAGCCAATGGAATTCGCTACTACAGAAAGTAGTTGAGGCCAAAACATTGCATGTTTTCAACAAGAAGTTAGATACAGCACGTGGGGTGAATGGGATGAAAGGAGATGGGGGGGAAGACAGGAACAGGATACTGAGTTGGATGATCAACCAATATCATAATGAATGGCAGAGCAGGCTCATAGGGCTGAATCGTCTCTTCCTGCTCCTATATTCGATGTTTCCATGAAACCTACCTCCTACTATGGGTCTGTACTGTTGCATTGGTAATTTTCTTTATTCAGAGAACTTGGGAAGAAATCAAGGCCCAGAGTGCAATATAATGCGAAGGCTAGCAAGGTGGCACAGTGGTTAGCACTGCTGTCTCACAGCTCCTAGGACCTGGGTTCAATTCCGTCTTGGGTCACTGTCTGTGTGGAGTTTGCACGTTCGCCCCGTGTCTGTGTGGGTTTCCTCCGGGTGCTCCGGTTTCCTCCCATAGTCCAAAGATGTGCAGGTTAGGTGGATTGGTCATGCTAAATTGCCTCTTAGTTTCCAGGGATGTGCAGGTTATGGGGATACAGCAGGGTGAATTGGGGAATTGGGTAAAGTACTCTTTCAATGGGTCGAATGGCCTCATTCTGTGAGTAGGGATTCTATGAAAAGATAGGGGAAGACCATCGAAACGTGATGAGGCCATTTAGCCCATCAAAACCTTTCCTCTGAAGGGCTGGGTGTGATTTTTAGTCAATGTCTCCTGGACTCCCGGACCACCAAAAAGAGGGGTGGGTCAAGAAGTAATGGTTGGGTGATACTAAAAGCCTGTAGATGCTAGACAGAAAGAGAGACTGGGGAGATGGTTATAAAGTATCTGGAATAAATGAACTTGAGTGGAACAGTGTTAGAGGTCCCTACAGCAAACGATGGGAGCATTGTTCAAGACTTGAAGGCGATTAGGGTTTGTTCACAATGTTGAAAGGAAAACGCAAGGCTTTGCATAAAAACAGGAACTCCATGGAGGAGACAGGTGAGGCCACTGGGTTTCTGTCAAAAAGATTCCAGATCCCTGTCATTAACTGTCAACTAAACTTGGAGAACGATGGTGATAGACCAGGAGGGCTGGGCCTAATAAGTTAACTCTTTCAACAAGCCTGTAAAGGCACAAGGGAATATCTCCTGTTGTGTTGCGTAACATGATGATCAGTTAAGTTGTGGAATGTTTAAGAAATGGGAATCTACATTCTGAATGAGAATTGCGGAGAGGACTTCCTGTCGGCGATCGGAGCGGTCACACAGAAAGGGGCTCCCGAAGGGCAACGAGGTCGGGGCCTCTTTCTCCGCAGCGGGAAGAGCAGGGAAGGGGAAGATACAAACCCCCCCCCCCTGAGAAATTGGTGGCAGGGGAACCTCGGCGGCGGAGCGATCCGGCGGCGGCAGCAGCAGCAGCGGCGGCTGCGGCAGGTCCACCCCCCCCAACGGCACCAGAGTGCAGGCCAGGAGCGGAGTGGCAGCGGCCAGGACCGAAGCAGGGCTGAGCCTGCGGAGAGGAGGGAACGGAGGAGCGACCAGCGACCCAACCACCCCCACCGGGAGAGCGCGGGGTGCGATGAGCGGCGGCCGGGACAGAGCAGCGGGGACAGCAGCGGGACCGACCCAACCCCCCCTCCCTGGCAGTGACCACCACGAGGCAGGAACAAAGGGACTCCGGACCAGAAGCCTCTCTCTCTTTCTCTACCCTGGGTGAGTGAGGGAAAAGGAAGAAAAAATAACTTTTACAAAAACAAAACTCTGAAAAGAAAACTGTTAAAGAGAGGGGAGGGGTGGGGGGAAATATATTATTTTCTCTCGTTTTGCACTCTCTTTTCTCACTCAAAGCAAGCCCACCTGAGAGGAGTTTTATAAAAGAGAAAAAATAAAGTGGTGTGATGATCGGTATTTACCTTTAATACCTTGCCCCTTTAAGAGGCTTGGAACCCCGGGGGGCTACGTCCCCTGGAAACAGTATTTTAGATGAGACTCCATTTTGCGAGCACACTTCTCTTGGATGCTGCCCTGTTCTCTGTTTATTAAAGCCTTTGATTACTGACCTCACTTTCACGTCGTAATTGAGAATGCCTCAATTTAATAAACAGAACACATCAAGATGGACAGCGGTCTGAAACCAGAGAAACTCAACCTGGACGGCAGGTCGCCGGAAGCCTTGGAAATTTTTAAACATTGGCTCCGGTGCTTCGAGGACTATCTGGACTCCTCACCGTCTGACGTCGACAGCGCTCGCAAGCTGCGCTTACTACATGGCCGGGTGAGCCACTGACTCTCCGCCATGATCGAAACCGCTACGACCTATGAGGCGGCGATCGAAATATTGAAGAAACGCTTCATAAAAACTACTAACGAGGTACACGCCAGACACTTGCTCTCAACCTGCAGCCAGCATTCCGGGGAAACACTGGACGAGTTCGTGGAAAGACTCACCGCGCTCGCGAGGAACTGCGACCACAAAGCAGTGACGGCTGAAGAACACAGGAACTTACATATCCGCGACGCCCTTGTGTCTGGCATCAGGTCATCGTACATCCGGCAGCGGCTCCTAGAAGACGGGGCGAAGGATCTCCAAGGTACGGTAACGCTCGCCTCTTCTCTCGAAACGGCCACCGTAACCTCCGTACGTACTCCATGGACCTTACGAACCCCTCTCGATTCCCTCCAGACTCAGCCACGCTACAGGCCTGTGCCACACGACGATCCACTCACTCCGGGGGCTCCCCATGCAATTTCTGTGGGTAAGGCCAGCACCCACGCCAGCGTTGCCCGGCCCGATCCGCGATCTGCAACGACTGCGGGAAGAAAGGGAACTTCGCGAAAGTCTGCCTGGCTGGGCCCAAAGGCCACAAACGAAACCCTTATCAGGCCCAGAAATCAAACTCCCGTCCTCACAGACCCCGCAACGCGGCCGGACACGGCCACTTCTGACGCGTCATCGACCTCGTGCGAGTCATGGGAGCGGCCATCTTGGCGGCGGCCATCTTCGAAACCCGACACGTGCGACCGGCGGCGGCGGCCATCTTGTGACTCCGGGCGGCCATTTTGTGAGTTCGACTCTGACGGCCCGCATCTAGGAGCGATCACACTTGATCAATCGCGGCTGAAACACCTGCGAAACTCGATGATGCGGGTGCGAATCAACGGCCACGACACTCCCTGCCTATTCGACTCCGGGAGCACGGAGCGCTTTATCCACCCAGACACGGTGAGGCGCTGCTCCCTGCGCATCCACCCCGCCTCCCAAACTATCGCCCTCGCCTCAGGGTCCCATTTGGTTCAAATCACGGGGTATTGTGTCGCAGACCTCGCAATTCAAGGCGCGAAATACTCCCGTTTTAAACTTTACATCTTTCCTCAACTCTGCGCCCCCCTGCTGCTCGGCCTCGACTTTCAGTGCAGCCACCGGAGCCTGACACTGCAGTTCGGCGGACTCCTGCCCCCACTCACAGTATGCAGCCTGGCGACACTCAAAGTTGCACTACCTCGCCTCTTCACGAACTTCACTCCCGACTGTAAGCCCATCGCCACCAAGAGTCACCGGTACAGTACCCAAGACTTGACTTTTATCAAGTCAGAGGTTCAGCGGCTACTAAAAGAGGGGGGTCATAGAGGCCAGCAACACCCTTTGAGGGCCCAAGTATTGGTCGTCCGCTCCGGGGAAAAACAACGCATGGTAGTGGATTATAGCCAGACAATAAACCGCTTCACACAACTCGATGCTTACCCACTTCCCCGCATAGCTGAAATGGTGACCCAAATCGCCCAGTATCGGGTATTCTCCACGGTTGACCTCAAATCGGCCTACCATCAACTCCCTATTCGCTCAGAGGACCGCCCCTACACGACTTTTGAAGCAGCCGGTCGGCTGTTTCACTTCCTCAGGGTGCCCTTTGGTGTTACAAACGGAGTCTCCGTTTTCCAGAGGGCGATGGATCAAATGGTGGACCAGTACGGCTTACGGGCGACCTTCCCGTACTTGGACAACGTCACCATCTGCGGCCATGACCAGCAGGACCACGACGCAAACCTGAGGAAGTTCTTCCAGACTGCCCGGGCCCTCAACCTCACGTACAACAAAGAGAAATGCGTGTTCCACACAACCCGGCTCGCCATCCTCGGCTACGTCGTGGAGAACGGGGACCTAGGCCCGGACCCCGACCGCATGCGTCCCCTTAAGGAACTCGCCCTCCCCCGTAGCCTCAAGGCACTCAAACGGTGCTTGGGGCTTTTCTCCTATTACGCCCAGTGGGTCCCCAGATATGCGGACAAAGCCCGGCCACTCATTAAGACCACGGTCTTTCCCCTGACGGATGAGGCCCAGTCGGCTTTCAACCGTATCAAGGCCTGCATCATCAAGGCCGCCATGCACGCGGTGGACGAAGCCATTCCCTTCCAAACAGAAAGCGATGCATCAGACGTCGCCCTGGCTGCTCCCCTCAACCAAGCGGGCAGACCGGTAGCGTTCTTCTCCCGAACCCTCAACGCCTCGGAAATTTGACACTCTGCAGTCGAGAAGGAGGCACAAGCCATAGTGGAGGCCGTGCGACACTGGAGGCACTACCTAGCTGGTAGGAGGTTCACCCTCATCACCGACCAACGGTCGGTCGCCTTTATGTTCGATAGCGCACAACGGGGCAAAATAAAGAACGACAAGATTCTGAGGTGGAGAATAGAGCTCTCCACCTATACGTATGATATTAAATATCGCCCGGGGAAGCTCAACGAGTCCCCAGGTGCCCAGTGCGCCAACGTGCAATTGGACCGCCTGAGAGCCATCCGCGATGACCTCTGCCACCCGGGGGTCCCGCAACCTGCCCTACTCCACAGGAGAGGTCAAGGCCATGACTAAGGCATGCCAGATCTGTGCGGAATGCAAACCGCAGTTCTGTCGACCAGACAAGGCCCGCCTGATAAAGGCCTCCAGGCCCTTTGAGCGACTAGGCGTCGACTTCAAAGGGCCTCTCCCGTCCAACAACCGCAACATCTGTTTCCTCATCGTCATCGACGAATTCTCCCGCTTCCCTTTTGCTGTTCCCTGCCCCGATACTACCTTGGCCTCCGTGATCAAGGCACTGCGCAGCATCTTCGCTCTGTTTGGTTTCCCCGCTTATATTCACAGCGACCGGGGTACATCGTTCATGAGCGATGAGCTGCGTTGGTACCTGCTCAGCAAGGGCATCGCCTCTAGCAGGACGACGAGCTATACCCCGCGGGGAAACGGGCAAGTGGAGAGGGAGAATGCGACAGTTTGGAAGGCTGTCCTCCTAGCCCTACGGTCAAGGAGTCTCCCTATCGCCCGCTGGCAGGAGGTCCTACCCGATGCCCTGCACTCCATTAGGCCGCTCCTCTGTACGGCCACGAACGAGACCCCTCACAATCGTTTGTTTGTCTTCCCCAGGAAGTCCACCTCTGGGGTCTCGCTTCCACCCTGGCTGACGACTCCGGGTCCAGTCCTACTCCGGAGGCATGTGAGGAGCCATAAAACGGATTCTACCTGCTGCACGCAAACCCTCGTTATGCCTACGTCGAGCACCCCGACGGCAGGCAGGATACTGTATCCCTGCGAGACCTGGCACCCGCTGGCTCTCCTACCGACCCCACAGACCCTCCCACCGACCCCGACTTTTTCCCCACCAACCCCCCCCTTCTACCAACGCTCCCGGCCCCGCACCGACCGCCGACTTCGACAGCACCCCCCCCATAGCGCCCCCTGCCCCCCAGCCGGCACCGGCACCGACCACCCTAATCACTCCTGATACCCCCCCCTCTCCAAGGCGGGCAAAGACTCAGTCAACCGTGCTCCCGGATAGACCACCATCGGAACCGACCGCATCCACGGCGCCACCACCAGAGCAGCGAAAGTCAGCACGGACTATCAGACCACCACAAAGACTGAACTTATAATTTAAAACACTTCACCCCAGACGGACTATGTGTTTTTTTTAAACAGGGGGTGAATATGATGATCGGTATTTACCTTTAATACCTTGCCCCTTTAAGAGGCTTGGAACCCTGGGGGACTCCGCCTCTGGCTACGCCCCCTGGAAACAGTATTTAAGATGAGACTCCATTTTGCGAACACACTTCTCTTGGATGCTGCCCTGTTCTCTGTTTATTAAAGCCTTTGATTACTGACCTCACTTTCGCATCGTAATTGAGAGTGCCTCAAGTGGTAAAGGAAAGAAGGGAGGAGAGAAGGAAAAGGGAAAAAACAAAGAAAAAGGGCGCGGAAAAGAAAAACAAGGGGAGAAGAAAAGAAGAAAGGGAAGGGGGAGAAAAAATGCCAGAAGGGAGCCAAAGCAGAGGGAGAAGGAACACCAGAGGCAGACGGGGCAATGGGCGAACCAGCTCAGGCGAGCGAATCAGCGCACGAAGCGGCAGAACGTAAGTATCGCCGCATCAAAAAGAGCTGGACAGACAGGTGCCCTCTCCCCCGGGGCCAGGGTGGAGCTGGGACTGGAAGGCAGCCTTTGCCGAGGCGCTGAGGGAGCATCAGCAGGTAAACAAGGCAGAGGCGAAGGCAGACATAGAGGCCGCAGTGCAGGCAGAAGTAGCCAGGGCCATGTCAGGGGTGCAGCAGGCCCTGACCAGACTAGAGGAGAAATTGGATGCCCAAGGGGAGAAACTGGAAGCCCAGGAGGCGACCATTAAGGAGCTAGAGAAAGCAGCGACTGACATGAGCGACTGGGTCGCGGCCCTGGAGAGGGAGGTGGCGAGACTGGGCGCAACACAGGGGAGCCTGAAGGGCAGAGTAGACGACCAGGAAAATCACTCGAGAAGGCAAAATGTCAGGATAGTGGGCCTGCCAGAGGGGATCAAGGGTAGAAACCCCACAGCATACGTGGCTGAGATGCTGGGCAACTTAGTGGGGAGGGAAACTTTCCCCAACCCACCAGAAATAGACAGAGCACATCGGTCGCTGTGCCTGAAGCCCAAGGCAGGAGACCACCCTAGAGCAGTCATAGCTAAACTGCACCGGTACCAGGATAGGGAGACAATCCTGCGCTGGGCCAGGAAAAATAGAGCCTGCAAATGGGAAGGACACGCCATTCGAATTTATGAGGATATTGGGGCAGATATAGCCAGGATACGGGCAGAGTTCAACAGAGCAAAAGCAGCTCTTCACAGGAGCAACGTGCGTTTTGGTATGCTGTACCCAGCGAAACTCTGGGTCACATACCAAAACAGGGAATACTTATTTACAGCCCCCGCTGAGGCAAACAAGTTTGTCGAGGAGCACGGGCTGAAAAACCACCAGCGAGGGTAGGGACGAGGGACCCCTGGCAAGGGGCAACGACACGCCGACGGGGGTGGGTGGGGAGGGGTGAGGCAATGCCTGGCCCCCCCCCCCCCCCCGCCCCGCCACGGCAAGAACACCCTGAACAAAGAGAAAACCACTGCCCGAGGGACCGCTCCAGGTGGGAGGCCAGGCCCCAGCACGAGGGAACGAGAGTAATGGAGAAGGGAGAGCAAGTGAGGGGGGTGCAGGGTAGGATGGGGGAAGAGCGGACAGAAAACCGTAGAGGCCAGGCAGGGGAGAAGCGAGACAGTAACCCCCGAGAGGGGGGCCACGGCACTAGCAGGAAAGCTAGCGCCAGGGGCACGCAACAAAGCAGGGCTGCAGCGTGCCTCCAACAGGGGAGAAGGGGATGGGGGGAAGACACATCAGAGTCGGGAGAGCAAACGGGGACTGGAACAGGGGAAAGAGGATCAAAGGAGGGGTATACGGGGGAGGAGGGAAAAGGGAGAGACTGGGGGGGGGGGTACACAGGGAGCGAGAGACCGGGGAGGGGGGATGCAGGGAAGGAGGGACAAAAGAGGCTAGAAAAGGAACAGGGCTACAAAGTGCCACAACCAAGAGCTTGAAACAAGGAACTGCTACAAGCACCCACCCAGTACGGTTTCTGGGCGAAGTGAGGCCCCAGAGTGCAGGGGACTACCCGCGTGGCGGGCACATAGCGGACGGCCATGGCGGGTGCCCCCGGGACAAGGGGAAACCCCGGAGCGCAGAGACCCGACCGCTTGGAGAGAGCAGCGACAGCGGCCATCCTGGACGGCCCCCTAACAAAGGGAAACCCCGGAGGGCAGGGTTGCGTCCACCAGATAAGTATGGTTAATCCCACAGGAGCGAGGGGGCAGAAGCCCCCCACCAGGATAGTCACCTGGAATGTAAGAGGACTCAACGGCCCAGTGAAGAGATCCACAGTCCTCACCCACCTAAGAAATATGAGGGCCGACATAGTCTTCCTCCAGGAGACACACCTGAGAGAGCAGGACCGACTGCGGGTAAGAAAGGGCTGGGTGGGACTGACCTACCATTCCTGCTATGGGACAAGGGCCAGGGGGGTGGCAATATTGATCGGCAAGAGGGCGACAAAGACGGTTACGGACCCAGGGGAGACGGTACGTCATGGTCAGCGGGGCCCCTGATGGGGCACCTGTGGTACTAGTTAACATGTACTCGCCCAACCGGGACGACACGAGCTTCATCAAAAAGACTGTGGCAGAAATCCCAGACATTGCGACGCATCGACTAATAATGGGGGGGGACTTCAACTGTGTACAGGATCCAAAGACGGACAGATCAAACCCCAAAACGGGGAAAACCTCAAGCATGGCAAGGGAACTCAGTCACTTTATGGAGCAGATGGGAGCGGTGGACCCCTGGAGCTTCGCCCACCCGGGGGAGAAGGAATTCTCCTTCTTCTCCCCAGTACACAACGTATACACCAGAATTGACTTCTTTGTGGTGGGGAAAACGGTGCTTCCAGGGATAGACAAAGTGGAATACTCCGCAATTGTGATATCAGACCACGCTCCACATTACATGGACGTGCGGCTAGAGACGGGCAGGGCCCAACGCCCCACATGGAGGTTGGACGGTGCCTTACTAGCTGACAATGCCTTCAGCGAAAGGATAGCGCGGGCCATAGCAGAGTACACGGAGAACAACCAGAACGGGGAGGTCTCACCTTCCACGTTCTGGGAAGCTCTAAAGGCTGTACTAAGAGGGGAAATCATCGCATTCAAAGCACAAAGAGATAGGGAGGAAAGGGTGGCTAGGCAGCAGCTGGTCGACTCCATACTGGAGGTAGACCGTAAATACTCCGAGGCCCTGACCGTGGAGCTCCTGGTGGAGAGGAAAGAGCTACAAAGGAACTTTGACCTGCTCTCTGCCAGGAAAGCAGTGCACCAACTCCGCCAGGTGCGCAGGACCCTGTACGAACACGGAGACAAAGCCAGCCGCCTGCTGGCACACCAGCTGAGAAAGCAGGCAGCCACCAGAGAAATTGCATAAATCAGGGGTACCGGAGGCACGTTGGAAACAGAACCAGAAAAGATTAACAAAACCTTCAAGGCCTTCTACCAAGACCTGTACACCTCAGAGCCCCCAAGGGGGGAGTCTGGGATGAAATGGTTCCTTGATGGACTGGACATTCCAGTCGTGGGGGGGAGGGGGCAAAAAACGGGGCCTGGAAGCACCATTAGCACTGGGAGAGATCATGGACAGCATTAGCTCCATGCAGGCGGGGAAGGCACCGGAACCGGACGGATTCCCGGCCTACTTCTACAAATAATTTGCGACAGCGCTGGCCCCGCACCTGCGGGAGATGTTCACAGACTCGCTGGCTAGGGGCACACTGCCACCCACGCTAGCACAGGCCTCAATCTCACTGATACCTAAGAAAGACAAAGACCCAACGGAATGTGGGTCATACAGACCCATCTCACTGCTCAACGCAGACGCCAAAATACTGGCCAAAATCCTAGCCAAAAGGCTAGAAGACTGTGTACCTGAGGTGGTCACAGAGGACCAGACGGGCTTCGTCAAAGGTAGACAGCTTACCTCGAACATCAGGCATCTGCTGAACGTTATAATGACCCCCTCCGGGGAGAGTACACAAGAGGTGATCGTCTCCCTGGACGCAGAAAAGGCCTTCGACAGAGTCGAATGGAAATACCTCATAGAGGTACTGGAGCGGTTCGGGCTTGGAACAGTGTTCACCTCCTGGGTAAAGCTCCTATACAATGCTCCCATGGCGAGCGTACGGACCAACAACACCAACTCCCAATACTTCCAACTGCACAGGGGCACCAGACAAGGATGCCCACTGTCCCCGCTGCTGTTCGCCCTGGCGATTGAACTGCTAGCAATCGCGCTCAGGGCAGCAAAAAGCGGGAGGGGGATCCGAAGGGGAGGCAGAGAGCACTGAGTCTCACTCTATGCAGATGACCTGCTCCTCTACATTTCGGACCCACAGAGAAGCATGGACGGAATCATTGCGCTCCTGAAAGAGTTTGGAGCCTTCTCGGGCTACAAACTCAACATGAGCAAAAGCGAGATCTTCCCAGTACACCCACAAGTGGGGAGGGCAGCACTAAAGGGGTTGCCGTTTAAACAAGCCCGACACAAATTCTGCTACCTGGGGATCCAAATAGCCCATGACTTGAAAGGGATCCACAAATGGAACCTCACCAGTCTGACGGAGGAAGTAAAAAAGGACCTGCAAAGATGGAACACACTCCCACTCCCTCGCGGGGAGAGTCCAGTACTGCCCAGGTTCCTCTTCCTGTTTAGATCCATCCCGATCTACATCCCCAAGGCGTTTTTCAAAGCGTTGGACAAACTAATCATGGCGTTCGTATTGGGGGGGGGGGGGGGGGGGTAAAAATGGAGGATCCCAGAGAAGGTCCTACAAAAAACAAAATCCGGGGGGGGCTAGCCCTCCCAAACCTACAATTCTACCACTGGGCGGTGACAGCCGAGCGAATAAGGGGATGGATCAAGGAGCCAGAGGCTAGTGGGTGCGCGCGGAGGAGGCCTCCTGCGTGGGGACCTCCCTCCGGGCCCTCACCACGGCAGCACTCCCATCCCCACCCAAAAAATACCCCAGCAGCCCGGTGGTGATAGCCACCCTCCAATCCTGGAACCAACTGCGGCAGCAATTTGGCCTGACCAAAATGTCGGACAAAGCTCCCATCTGCAACAACCATAGGTTCACACCAGCACTGACTGACGCCACCTTCAAAAGGTGGAGGCAGGACGGAGGGACACTGTCAGTCAGGGACCTACACACGGACGGCAGGGTCGCAACACTGGATGAACTGACAGAGAAATTTCTGCTAGCCAGGGGGAACGAGCTAAGGTATCTGCAGCTTAAAAACTTCCTACGAAAGGAGACAAGGTCGTACCCACAACCGCCACGACAGACACTACTGGAAGAACTACTGGACGCAAGCATACTAGACAAGGGAAACTGTAGTGACATGTACGACCGACTGACAGAAAGGGCCGACACCGTATTGGACGCAACAAGAAAGAAATGGGAGGATGACCTGGCGATTGAGATAGGGTGGGGACTCTGGAGAGAAGCACCTCAGAGGGTCAACTCCACCGCCACGTGCACAAGGCTCAGCCTGACGCAGCTAAAAGTGGTACATAGAGCCCACTTAACAAGAACCCGTATGAGTAGGTTCTTCCCGGAGGTGGAGGATAGATGTGAACGGTGCCAAGGAGGCCCGGCCAACCACGCCCACATGTTCTGGTCTTGCCCCAGACTTGTGGAGTACTGGACAGCCTTCTTTGAGGCCATGTCAAAAGTGGTGGGGGTGAGGGTGGAGCTATGCCCGATAGTGGCGGTCTTCAGGGTTTCAGACCATTCTCTGTCTTTGTGACGTTTGTGTCCTTAGGGCCGCTCGGGCTGTTCAGGGAGATCGTTCCAGAGAATCTTTGAAGACAGATTTATTCCTGGGGTGGAGGGCGGACGCATTTGCCTTTGCCTCCCTGATCGCCTGCCGTAGAATCCTGTTTGGCTGGCGGTCAGCAGCACCACCCAGAGCTGCAGACTGGCTGTCCGACCTCTCAGAATCTCTCCAAATGGAGAAAATCAAATTCGCCATCCGAGGGTCAGACAACGGAGCCATTCACGCGAATGTTCCGGGACTTGTTTTTGGCCAACGAACAAGAGGAAGAATAGCCAGGTAGCCAAGAATCAGGGGAAATTAGTCAAGAATCAGGGGAAGGTAGCCAAGGCCTGAAAGGGAGAGATAGACTGGGAAGGAGGGGAGGGAACGGCTAAACCTGAGGAAAGAAAGGCGAACCGTTGAGGGGACGACGACAAGAGAGGAGAACCAGCGGGGGGGGCGGGGGAACAGGAGCCGGAAGGAAGACACGGGATGCCAAAATGTGCATGACATCTCCAGGAGCGGGGAACGAGGAAAATAAAGATGGAGGAGCAGCAGGAGCGGAGGCGAGCGCGGGACGGCAGCGAAACCTGTCCGGGAGAAGCAGGCGACAACAACACAAAACACAGCCAAGTACCGCACACTGTAATTATCTCCCCGGCACCCAAATGTATATTTGCCTCCCCAATCCCCGACACTCCCCCCCCCCCCCCCCCCCCCACTTCCCCCCCACCCCCACCCCCCCGCAAACAGTCGCCTACTTACGTGGTGTAAATAATTTTGCCAGGTGTACAGAGCTACCGCTGTCGAGCTGGTGCACAATACCCTACCAGTTATTCTATTTCATATTTTATTGTATTTTATGTTGGGGTGTGCCCTTCTCTTCTAAATATGTGTAGATATATATATAGAGATATATGTTTCTTATTCTGTGTACATAACGGTAATTATACCTTGTTCAAAAACCCTATAAAAAACATTTACAAAAAAAAATGAAGGAGAATTGCTCATAACCAAAGCATTTGTATGTGTTTCTCCTGTAGACAGAATCGGCTGCTCTTTCTGTAATCACACTTGTCGGGATTTCTGTATCACTGGTGTGTCTCGCTATTGCTATTGGAATTTTTGTTTTTGTGAAGCAACTTAAGAGCGCTGTAACTGCGACCCACATCCAGCTGTGTCTGAGTCTCTTTCTGGCAGAACTGCTCTTCATAATCGGGGTCAACAGAACCGAAAACCGGGTAAGAGTCCCCTCCATAGCCAGTGGTGCATGAAGTGGGGTTTGGGGGGGGGGGGGGGGGGGGGTAGGGGGTGGGTCATATTGGGATTGCACTGCACATATTTGTGATCCAAAATTATATAAAATTAGGCAGAAAGGAGATCAGAAAACGTTGGTGGGGTTTGGTGGAGGAGATATTAACCTAACAATATGGAAACTGATGGGATCAGGTGCAAGGCTGGTTTTCACCCTCAGCCAAGTTCCCAGAATCAATTACATTTTTTTTTAGAGTACCCAATTATTTAGCGTGGCCAATCCACCTAACCTACACATCTTTGGGTTGTAGGGGTGACACCCACGCAGACACGGGGAGAATGTGCAAACTCCACACGGACAGTAATCCAGGGCCGGGATTCGAACCCGGGTCCCCAGCGCCGCAGCCCCAGTGCTAACCACTGTGCCACATGCTGCCTTTCCAGAATCAATCTTGGGTAGGATGTAAAACCACCATTCTACCCAATCCTGGGAATGGAGGGATTCAGTTGACACAAGACTGAGGTCAATAGATTTTTGTTAGATTTTGCGTTACTGGATACAGAACAAAGATGGCTAAATGGATTTGAGTTTGAGGTCAGCCCTGATCGAATTTTCTTTTAATTCGTTCATGGATGTGGGCGTCGCTGACTATGCCACCATTTGTTGCCCGTCCCCAATTGCCTTTGAGAATGTGATGGTGAGCTGCCTTCTAGAACCGCTGCAGTTCCTGTGGTGTAGTTACACCCACAGTGCCGTTAGGGAAGAAGTTCCAGTATTTTCACCCAAGTAGCCTTGATGAGTTGCAGCAGCGCATCTAGTAGATATTACACACGGCTGCCACTGTGCATCAGTGCTAGAGGGTGTGAATGTTTAAGCTGGTAAATGGGTGCCAATCAAATGGGCTGATTTGTTCTGGATGTTGTCAAGCTTCTTGAATGTTGTGAACCACAGCCATCCAGACAAGTGGAGAGTATTCCATCACAGTCCTGACTTGTGCCTTGTAAATGGTGCACAGCCTTTGGGGAGTCAGTAGTTGAGTTAATCACTGTAGAACTCAAAACCTCTCTCCTGCTCTTGTAGCTACAGTATTTATATGACAAGTCCAGCTCAGTTTCTGTAAAAAATGTTGATAGGATGTTGATAGTGGGGGAATTCAGTGATGGTGATGTCATTGAATGTCAAGGGGCGATGGTCAGAGATGGTCATTGCCTGACATTTATGTGGTACGGATGTTATGGCCAAACAGGCTCGAGAGGATGGATGGTCCTCTGTTCTTGTGTGCAAACATATCAGTACTGAACATGAAATTATATCATTGGAAAGAGAACGTTAAGCGGTATGTGAAAGGTTCTCATGGCATTCTTTATTGTTTCAGGTGCTGTGTGGGATGATAGCAGGATTTTTACATTACTTGTTCCTGGCCGCATTCATTTGGATGTTTCTGGAGGGCGTCCAACTCCACCTCATGGTCAGAAACATCAGAAAATTGAGAATTCCCAATTTTGAAAGCAATGCAAAATACATGTACCCCTTTGGCTACGGGGTTCCTGCAATAATCGTAATCGTTTCTGCTGCAGTGTATCATGATGGCTATGGATCAGCCAAACAGTAAGTAAGGTCTCATGACAATACAAGTGTTAACTTCTTGTTTACACATTATCTGAACTCATTCTTGACCGATCAGGAGACAGGAAAAAGCCTGTTATTTCTTGCATGATCTTGAACTCAGGCCCCATCCCACAGAGACATGAACACAAAATCCAGGTTGAGATTCGCAGTGCATTACTGAAGGAGTGCTGTATTGTTGGCAGCAACGTCTTTCAATGAAACAGCAACTTGCATTTTTATATCACCTTTAATGTAGTGAATTCTCCCAGGGTGCTTCACAGGAGTGTTATCAAACTTGACATAGTTGATGGAATCAATGTTAGCACCAACTGAGAGATAAACTGGGCAAATGTATAGGAGATAAAGCTTCATAATAAACATAATTTACTGTGTGCATGACTCTAATTCTCTGTTCAGCCTCTCCACCAAAATTGCATTCTTCATGTCTCTACAGTGAGTGGCAGAGGCTCTTCGATCAGCTAAGGCGTCGCAGTCGATCCCAATCCTCTGTTGGCTGATTTCTATGTAGTTGCAACAGTCACTTGCATATTCCCCGAGGAGCATTGGCTGATCTAATTTCTTCCTTACCAGGTCAGAGATCATTGAGATGAGGTGCAGTGCCCTCTGCCCCTCTCTTTGATGAATCAGTGCAGAGTGTAGATCTCCATATCAAAATACAGCGGAGAAATGGGCCATTCAGCCCAACTAGTCCCTGCTAGCTTTTATGCTCCACACCAGCCTGGTTCATTTGCACATGGGTTACCTGACACTTGGCTCACAACGTTGTATTTGTTGAAAATGTAATACACCCTGAACTTTAATCATAAATCTTCTGCTGTTCCAACTCTAGCTGCTGGCTACAACTGCACAGAAGATTCATCTGGAGCTTCTTGGGTCCTGTGTGTGTGATAATCGGGGTAAATATCTATATTCTCCACATTGAGATTGTGTAGTTTATTTAGTCAGAAATTATGGTTCAAAAAGCAGTGAAGGTAATTCCTCTTTTGACGCCCATTTCTTAGCCTCTCTGCTGCTGCAACCTTCACTCATTCCTTTGTTCTCTCTAGACTTGCCTATTCCAATTCACTTCTGGCTGGTCTCATACCTTCATCGACCTTAAAACTGTTCCTCGCATCCCAACTCACACCGTCGTGTTCATCACCACCATCCCTGCGTTCACTGACCTACATTGGCTGCTGGTCTGGCAATGTCTCGATTTTAAGGTTCTTCTCTCATGTTTTCAAATATCTCCATGGAGTCCCTAATGGCACAGTGGTTAGCACTGCTGCCTCCCAACGCCATGGGGTTCTATTCTGGCCTTGTGTAACTGTGTGAGAGTTCGCACGTTCTCCCCCTGTCTGCGTGGATTTCCTTCAATGCTCCAGTTTCCTCCCACAGTCCAAAGATGTGTGGGTTAGGTAGGTTGGCCATGAGCAATGCACGGGGTTATGAGGATAGGGTGGGGGGGAAATCTTGCCGAGGTAGAGTGGTCTTTTGGAGGGTTGGTGCAGACTCGATGGGCCGAATGGCCCCATTCTGCACTGTATGGATTCTATGATTCTATGCCATATTCAATAATAATAATAGCTTATTGTCACAAGTAGGCGTCAATGAAGTTACTGGGAAAAGCCCCTAGTCGCCACATTCCAGCGCCTGTTCAGGGAGGCTAGTATGGTATGGCAAACTCTACAAACTTCTATAAGGTCTGCGTTCCTTCACATTTGGCCTGTTCCCTAATCCTGATTTCCATCATTCCAGCTGCCCAGGTCTGAAGCTCTACAATTCCCTCTCTAAACTCTCCTTCTACCTCTCACTTCTCCTTTAAGACACTGGTCAACGTCCAGCTCTGACCAGATTTTTTTTGATCTGTCTCAATATTTCCTTATGTGAGTCATGAAGCACCTTGGGACATTTTAAAGGCACTATGTAAAGCAGAGTTGTTGCTGCTTATCCAGCTAATGTGTCGATTTTGGGTGAGAACAAGACAGCCTCAGATGTGACACCCTGTGGTAAAATAGTTTGTCTAGTTGCTTCAGTACTGGACATTGGGTCCTAGCTAGCTGACAAAGCAGAACTTTTGAGCCAATTTTCAGCCAAAGACCAATTGTTGGCTGTGCTTTGCCCCATGTTTGAATAGACGATGCGTATCCTAAAGGCACAGAAAATTGCACTTGTGATTCAGATTGGCCATGCTAAATTGCCCCCTTATTGGAAAGAAAATTTGGGCACTCGAAAGTCATGAAAAAAAGTAAAAGGAATGGAGAGGCATTGAGGTTCCGAGAGGGTAATGAATTATCATAGTATCTCTACAGCTGAGGAGGAGGCCATTCGGCCTATCAAGTGTGCACCGACCCTCCAAAGGAGCACCATGACCTGCCTAATCCCCAGAACCTCACCTCATCTTTTGTATTGGACACTGAGGGGCAATTTAGCATGGGCAATCCATCTAACCTATCCATCGAATCCATTTAATCTTTGGATTGTGCGAGGAAACCGGAGCACCCGGAGGAAATGCACACAGACGCAGGGAGAAAGTGCGACCGCCACAAAGACACCCACAGCTGGAATTGAACCCGGGTCTCTGGTGCTGTGAGACAGCAGTGCTAACCATTGTGCCGTCATACCGCCCCAATGATGTAAGAGGTGACATGATGGGTGGGATGTTCTGCTCTCGCTGTCAGTGGGACGGGCATGTAATTAGCTGGGACGAGGATGTACTGGAACTGATCACCTTCCCACCTGTGCCAGAATTATGTTCTGGGTGGGAAGGTTTACCTTCTTGCCCTAACACCTGTTGAGGCCAGTAAATGACTAATTAATATCACTTAAGGGCCTCATCCCATCACCGCTATTATTAACCTAGCTGCAGTTAGGCAGCTAAAAACCCTGCACCTGATTTGTCACCTTTTGGGGTAGGGGTCCCTCCATCAAAAGCTCCCAGTGCCTGAAAGTTGACTTGACATCGGGAAGAGGGGCCCGTTAAGATGCCTCTGATTACTCCTTCAGCATCGAGAGCGCTCCTGTCTAGCTTCCTGAGATAAGTGAACCTGTATCCATGCTGGTGTGAATATCTTGACTTTAATCAGTTCCTGGGCTGCCCCGATTGCAGCTGGTGCTAGTCTTAGGCAGAGTGGGCTGGAGAAGCTGCGTTGCTCTCCCTTTCTCTCTCTTTCTGTCTCTCTCTCTCTCTATCTCTCTCACCACCTCAAGCTCCAGTTAAGGGCAGTGACCCTTCGGGAGCGCAGGCTCAATCAATTCATCTTGCATTTCCAATCTTTCAACAGATCAACACATTCCTGTTCCTTATTACACTCTGGACTTTGAGGAACACAGTTTCCAAGCGTGACGTGGCAGTATCAAAACTTAAAGACACAAGGTGAGCTCCACCAAGGTCTCCAGACTTTATTTTTAAGGGACTTACTGCCTCACTTACTCTGCTTAAGAAATCGTTCCTTGGCAAGGTGCAGTTCTGCGGTGCTCAGTACAGGTATCTCACCCAAGTGGCCATTATTCACAGATGAATAATATAATTGTGAGAAGCATCAGTCCTGGGCACTTGAGGCGGGAACCACCAGATAGTGTTAAGGCAGGATCCCTGGCTGGTTCACCTTTGTCTGAATGAGGACATTGAGATGAAAGCCAGATTGAGCAAAGGGAGATGTGAGTGATATAACAACAAGCTGCATTTATATAGTGTCTTTAATGTAGCACAGCATCCCAAGCTGCTTCACAGGAACATTATCAAACAAAGGTTGACACCCAAGCCACTGAAGAAGGTGTTCGGGCAGCTAACCAAGAGCTTGGTCAAAGAGTTTTCAAGGTGTCTTAAAAGATGAAAGAGATTAGAGAGGGTGGAGAGGGCTAAGCCGAATATTCCAGAGTTTAGGGCCCACGCAACTGAAGGAACGGTCACCAATGGTGGTGCTGTTGGGTTTGCTCAAGAGGCCAGAATTGGAGGAGCACAGATATCTGAGAGAGTTTTAGGGCCAGAGGAGGTGACAGCAGTAGGGAGGGGTGAAGCCTTGGAAGGATTTGAACAGAACAAATATTTTAAAATCAAGGAGCCAATGAAGGTCAGCAAGCACAATGTGGACGGGGAATGTTGTGAGTCTAGCGGACATGCCGCAGCATCTTGGAACTAAAGTAATAGTCTTGCCTACAGGTCAACTGGGGTCAAAACAATGGAATGGGACGTGAACCCATAACCTATCAAATTTGAAACTTTTCCAGCTGACTGGGGGCTAGTTAGCTCGGTAGGCTAGATGGCTAGTAACTGGCTAGTATGTTGTGCAGAATTACCATAGCAGAGTTGGGTTCCCATTATGGCTGAGGTAGAATAGAATCCCTACAGTGCAGAAGGAGACCACTGGTTTAGCACACTGGGCTAAATCGCTGGCTTTTAAAGCAGACCAAGGCAAGCCAGCAGTAGGGTTCAATTCCCATACCAGCCTCCCCAAACAGGCGCCGGAATGTGGCGACTAGGGGCTTTTCACAGTAACTTCATTGAAGTCTACTCGTGACAAT
This sequence comes from Scyliorhinus canicula, assembly GCF_902713615.1. Taxonomy (NCBI): domain Eukaryota; kingdom Metazoa; phylum Chordata; class Chondrichthyes; order Carcharhiniformes; family Scyliorhinidae; genus Scyliorhinus; species Scyliorhinus canicula. Next base: position 15,684,005 of record NC_052170.1, read on the forward strand.
AAGTGAAATTCATTCATTCATTCATTTGGCCCATGGAGTCTGCATCAACCCCCTGGACAAGCACCCTACCCACCTCCACTCCCCTGCCCACGACAACTGAGAACACGCACGAACAGACTCAAAAACTGCTTCTTCCCCGCTGTCACCAGACTCCTAAATGACCCTCTTATGGATTGACCTCATTAACACTAAACCCCTGTATGCGTCACCCGATGTTGGTGTTTATGTAGTTTTCACTGTACCTCAGTACACGTGACAATAAACAAAATCCAATCCAATCTCTGTCCCCATAACCCCACCTGCACACCCCTGGATACTTAGGGACAATGTAGCGTGGCTAATCCATGTAACCTGCCCATTTTAGGGCTGTGGGAGGAAACCGGAGCACCCGCAGGAAACCCAGGTAGACACCGGGGGGGGGGGGGGGGGCGCAGGAAGCTCCAAACAGAGAGCCGCCCGAGGCCAGAATCAAAATCTGGATCCCAGACCCTGTGAGGCAGTAGTGCTAACCACTTGCCACCAAGCTGCACTACTCTTGTAGACTTGGGGCCTGCCTCCTTGCCCTGCTCCTGGGAGTGTTAAGCTATGTCAAACCACCACTGACAAAATCAGCAAGTAAACAATGAGCCAGGGGCTACCTTTGGGCAGAGGACAAATAAATGAATTAATTTACTGAATATGGCAATCTTAGCATTGATAATTAAATAGAACATTTAAGTGCACCAACTTTAAGATAGTAAGAGCGTCAAACTTGTAATCCCTTCATTAGTTTCTAATTCAATTAAACATTCAATCTTGGCTCAGATGTCATGTGGCCAGATGTCTTGTTGATTAAGAGAATCAAAGGTTATCAGGGAGGGGGGGAGGAGTTGTTGGATGGGGAATGGGGAACTCAACACAAACAGATCAGCCATGATCTTATTGACTGGTGGAGCAGGCTGGAGGAGCCGAATGACCTATTGCTGCTTCTATTTCGTCTGTTCATATGTCAGATGGCTAGAAGAGAATGGTTCCGGGGATGGGGGCTTTCTGTGAGGAAGATAGATTGGAGAAGTTAAAACTGTTTACCTTGGAGAAAGTTTTACCTTGACCCGAGTTTTATTGGAGGAATCAAAATCATGTGCAGTCTGGACATGATAGGGAGAGTAAATAGGGAGAGACTGGTCCCACTCGTGAAAAGATCAAGGTCGATAGGGCACAGGTTTAAGCTAATTGGGAAGAGAAGCAAAAGCGACACAAGGAAAAGCTTTTCCACGCAGCGAGCGGTTAGGCTCTGGAATGGGCTGCCTGAGAGTGTGGTGGAGGCTGGTTGAATCGAGGCTTTCAAAAGCTAATTAGACCATTATCTGAAAAGGAAGAATGTACAGGCTTACTGGGAGAAAGTGGGCGAATGGCACTAATCGAGTTGCTCATTTGGAGAGCTGGTACAAACACAATGGGCCGAATGGCCTCCTTTAGGACAGTAGAAATCCCATGATTCTGTTTCAGCTGATGGAGTCGGCGGGAATACGTTCAATGAGCGTTGGCAGCTCTACCCTAAGGCTCAGGACCCATGAAATTGAACCGTCACAACAGTGGATGGACCGAATGTCGTCCTTCTGTGCCGTGTTGGCTGTCTTCACCCGAGGACAAGTCAATGGGCGAATAAATCATTACGTCAGTAGCATATATACAATGTCATCTAAAATAGCATAGACAATACAGAGTACATTAGCCAGTTCCATATCTCACTGATCTCTCTTCACTGCAGGATGTTGGCATTTAAAGCCATCTCGCAGGTGTTTGTCCTGGGCTGTAGCTGGATTTTTGGCTTGTTCCACTTTAAAGAAGAAACGGTGGTGATGGCCTATTTATTCACCATCATCAACAGTTTCCAGGGCACCTTCATCTTCATCATCCTCTGTGTGTTAAATGCCAAGGTAAGGATCATAGTATTACATTGAGTTTACAGCACAGGGATAGGCCATTCTCTCCAGCGGATCCATACCAATGTATACGTTCCCCACAAGCCGCCTCCCTATTACTTACTTCATCTCCCTGGACAACATCATCTTCTTTTCCTTTCTCTCTCATGTGTTTATCTAGATTCCCCTTAATTTTAAAAAAATATTCCTTCATGAGTTGTTGGCATCGTTGGCTAGGTCAGCATTTGTCGCCAATCCCTAATTGCCTTTTGAGAAGGTGGTGGTGAGCCGCCATCTTGAATTACTGTGGTCCATGTGGTGTAGATGCACCCACAGTGCCTTTAGGGAGGGAGTTCCAGGATTTTGACCCAGCGATAGTGAGGGAACAGCTGATATATTTCCAAGTCAGGATGGTAGTGACTTGGAGGGAAACTTGCAGATGGTGGTGTTCCCAGGTATGTGCTACTTTTGGTGGAGTTCGTGGGTTTGGGAGATGCTGCCAGTGGTGCTGATCATTACAAATGCTCGTGATGGTACGAGATCCACTCTCGGAGTAAATCTCTCCTGATTAATTTGTGACTACTTTATATTGATGGCCTCTACTTCTGGACACTTTCACAAGTGGAAACACCTCTTTACCTACCCATTGGACCGCTTCATAATTTCAAAGATCTGGGCAGCACGGTGTCGCAGTGGTTAGCATTGCTGCCTTACAGTGCTGAGGTCCCAGATCCTGGCTCTGGGTCACTGCCCGTGTGGAGTTTGCACATTCTCCCTGTGTTTGCATGGGTTTTCCCCCACAACCCAAAGATGTGCAGGCTAGGTGGATTGGCCAGGCTAAATTGCCCCTTAATTGGAAAAAATTAATTGGGTACTCTAAATTTATTTTAAAAATAATAATTTCAAAGATCTAGCGGGTCACCTCCCAACTTTCTCTTTTCTCGGTGCCCCATTCCCCATTTCTTCACGCCGGCCTCATTTCCCCCAATTTTCAGGAAACTTCCAGAAAGTTCTTTCTTCCTGTAAGTCGTGAATGTGCCGAGAAGTTTTATTTTCCATTTCATACGATCATCCTGAACCTTCTGAAAACATTCCATCGTAAAATCGGATTCTCGCAGAGGAATATTACGATAAAGCAAAGGCAGTGTAATTCAACACAGAAAGTTTCTGTCACAGTCCTGCAATTGTATGATAGCGACCATACTTGTATTGCACATATTTTACACCAAGAGCTGGTTAATTCTGACTAATAGCAAGGTGACAAGGCCACAGGTTCAGTGTGAGATTTGCAACACTCTGGGATTACTGACTGTGTGTTGTATCTTGCATTAAGGTGAGGGCCCAGTGCCAGAAATGGTTTTCCACAGTGTTCCAGGCAAGGAGGATAGTTGCGCCCAGGAATATAGTCACAAACGTGTCAAAGGTGACGGTAAGTGGGTTTTGAATAATGTCTATACACCTTCCACTGATGGTAGAACAGTCAATGCCCTTCCTTGTGTAGTTGGCAAAGTCACATCCTTTGATTTTGTATTGCGCAACTGATATTGCAAGTTGGTGTCAACTGCCGGAAATCAATGCCGTAGAAATTCAACTAGAGCGGCAGTGCGAAATAGATGCCATCATATTGTTTGCTTCGTTTATGCCTGGCCTAAGATGGTTCTATTGAAACCAGAGAGATTATGGAAAGGAGAACAGTAGTTGATCTGATGCCATCACTGTCCAAGAACTGATTAATGTCCCCAACTGTCACTTTGATAATGGTAGTCTGTTCGGCCACAACTGAACCCAAATTTGTCCTCATGTGTTGCCAACAAGTGTCATTGGATAGCAAAGAAGTCTCGGCTGATATTTCCTCTTACTAATCCAGGAGGCCTGAAGGTAATTGTAGTGCCCTTTGTTGTCCAGTTAGTTTAACAAATAGCAGAGTCAAAACTGAGCCAATTCTGGTCTGCAAGGCTCAAATCAATTCAACTGAGCCATCAGAGCATTGCATTGTGCCCTCGTCCAGTCAAATCCTGTACCACAGGTTTGTCGTAGACTTGAAGTAACTTACCAAATGCAATCATAAGAATGTATTTCCATTTTGTCTTAGAGCTCTGAGCAATGATGAAGCTGCTCTTACCTCACCAGCTGCGTTACACAGACCTGATGATGAGGAAGCCCATTCACTTTGCAGCAGTGATGTGAATGGACTTTTCCAGTGCGCTCCGCTGCTTCTTGACGTCACGTGGAGTGAATGGAGTTGGCTGAAGACCGACTGTGATGGTGGGGAATCTCCGGAGGAGGCGAAGATGGATATCCCATGTGGCATTTGTAGGTGGACTGGAAACTAGGTTGACATTAGGTGACCCATTCTGTTTAATCCTTGTGACTTTGATACAACAGAATGATTTGCTAAGCCAGTTAAGAATCGGTTGCGTTGTTGTGGGTCTGGAGCCATGCCTAGTCAGACAGGGCAGGTGGCAGATTTCCTTCCCTAATAGGCATTAATGAACCCGGTGGGTTTTAACGATAATCCAATAGCTTCATGCTCACCATGATGAGACTAGGGGTGTGATCGTATGGCCTGATCACGCCCGACTCAGTGACGCGATGAGGCCGGTCAATATCATGTGAGGCCTCTCGTGAGATTTGCAACTCTCAGAACAGCTTGCAGAATCTAATGAAATCTCGTGAGACGTTGCGATCTGGATCTCGCTGGGCTTGCGCCCAATTCTCCTGAAGCCCGGGAACTAACGGCTGTGCCTGGGAGATCTCGCCATGGCGCCGTTTGGTGTTGATCCATCCAATGATTATTAACCCAATGATTTAACCACTGTAAGAGCATCGGAGTAGGAATGGACTACTTGGCTCATCGAGCCTGCTCCACCATTCAATAAGGTCTTGTCTGATCTGATTGATCCTTAATTTAATTTCCTTGCCTGCTATTAATGAAATGAAATGAAAATGAAAATTGCTTATTGTCACGAGTAGGTTTCAATGAAGTTACTGTGAAAAGCCCCTAGTCGCCACATTCCGGCGCCTGTCCGGGGAGGCTGGTATGGGAAGCGAACCATGCTGCTGGCCTGCTTGGTCTGCTTTAAAAGCCAGCGATTTAGCCCAGTGAGCTAAACCAGCCCCAGAGACTATTAAACTATCGATAGCCAAAATAGTTCCTTTTTCAAATGAAAACAAGAAGAAATGAGACATCAAAGGTGATCAGATAAAACCTCTTACAATTACAGTAAGGAGAAGTGGGCTGGTGTTACCAGGTTGATCTCTTCCGAGTTTGCTCATTTCTTCCTCTTGTGCTCTGCTGAAGCTCTTGGTGATCTGTTTAGAAAATCCAGTCAAGTGTGGGGCATCAAAAGATCAAGGGTCCTCCTCTTCATATTCTGCTATCCAGTGGCGAACCGTCTGCATTTTATGAGCGAAGTTCTTACCTGATTGTATCTGCTGCCTTTCTTTGTCTCTCTCTCTCTCTCTCTCTGTGGTGGTGTTAGCTGCTCATACTGCCAGATGGATGAACAAGAACTTCTTAGCGCTCTAATAGTTCAGTACAAGATAGGACAGTAATTTGGTCTTCATTCTGTCTTCGAAACACCCATCACCTCTTTGTTCTCTCGCTCACATTGGCTGCCAATCCTGCAAAGCCTCAACTTAAAAATCCTCATTTGTGTGCTCAAATCCTCCATGCCCCCAGCACCCTCCTTTATCTCCGTCACCTGCCACGGTCCTGTAACCCACTGCAATCCCTGTGCTCCTCCAATTCTGGCCTTTTGAGTGTCTCCAATTTTAATTTCTCCACCATTGGCAACCGTGCCATCATCTGCCAGGATCCTAGACCGTGGAATGTCCTCCTTAAACCGCTCCCTCTTGGTCACATGAGTGCAACATGACATATGTAGAGAACCGGAATATTATCGAACTTTGTGTAATGGCCATTTTGAAATGTTTGTAATGTTCCTTCTGATATTTTATGAATAAAGTATATTTTTTCCACCCCAAAAATACAGTTAAGCGCTTATTAAGGTCCGGTTACCACATCCACAGCCATAATATGGTGATCAGTGGAAGGTGGAGCAAGCTGTTTTTTCACCATGTGAGGTGAAAAGGCGAAATGGAAGGTGGTGAGTGGGCAGTACCTTCTTTTAGGGGTACCCTGTACGCAGGAGTGGCATTCTTTCTTCAAGATGTTACCCCTCCCCTCCTCCCATTGTGCCTTCACCCTGGCCTCAGCTTTTGACAAAGTGCTGGATAAAAGATCGCAGGGCGTTAGAGGTTGAATACCAAATTGGATAGAGGATTGGCTGATTGACAGAAAGCAGAGGGTCGGGTTAAATGGGTCCTTCTCTTGCTGGCGAACTGTAACTAATGGGGTGATGCAGGGCTCAGTCCTAGGATCTCAACTGTTTACAATCAGTATAAATAATATGCAAGCAGGGACTGAGTGTAACATAACAATTTGTGGATACTAAAGTAGGTGGGAATGCAGGCAGTGAGGAGGAGATATAGATTTTACAGATGGATATAGATAGGCGAGGAGATTGGGCCCAATTTTCGGCAGATGGAATTTAATGTGGGTAAGTGTGAGGTTATCCATTTTGGCCGAAAAAATAGTCAGGCAAATTATTATCTAAATGGAAAGCAGATTCAAAATGCATCTGTGCAGAGGGATCTGGGTGTCTTTGTTCATGAATCGAAGAAGGTCTGTCTGCAGGTACAAAATGTCATAAGAAAGGCAAATGTTTGCGTTTATTGTAAAAGGACTGGAGTATAAAAGTAGAGGTGTTGTTGCAATTTTATAGGTTGTTGCTGAGACCACATCTGGAGTATTGTGTCCAGTTTTGGTCTCCTTATTTGAGGATGGATGTGGTGGCATTGGAGGCAGTTCAGAGGAGGTTCACCAGATTGATTCCGGGGATGAAGGGGTTGATGTATGAGGAGAGATTAAACAGTTTGGGCTTATAATCTCAGGAGTTTAGAAGGATGAAAGGGGATCTGATCGAGGTGAATAAAACACTAAAAGGGATTGATAAAGTAAATGTAGACCAAATGTTCCCCCTTGTGGGGCAATCAAGAACGAGAGGTCACAGATATAGTTTGAGAGATGTTAGATTTAAAACTGAGATGAGGAGGAACTACTTCTCGCAGAGGGTGGTGAATTTGTGGAACTCGCTGACCCATAGTGCGGTGCAGTCCGAATCATTAAATGGTTTCAAGAGGGAGATAAACATATTTCTAATTTTTAAAAAAAGGGTTAAAGGGATATGGGGAACAGGCAGGGATGTGGATTTGAGACCGGGAAGAGATCAGTTATGATCAGATTGAATGACGGAGCAGGCTCGAAGAGCTGAATTGCCCACTTCTGCTCCTAATCCCTATGTTCTGAAAACCCGGCAGTCCCTCCTCTGATCCCGAAGGTGCCCGATCCCTTCCCTCCCAAAACACCCCTACTTACCTTTGCCTGGCATCCATGACACTTCTTCCAAGGGCTCTCTTGGCCAGCAACTCTCGAGGGCGGGTCTTCCTTTCTCTGCGGGCCAGTGGTGCCACACTCACCTAGACTTCCCCCTGCATATTATTGCAGCGAATGAGCCTTTTTTCCTCACAGTCAATATTTCTCTACTGCCTGGTAAGTTTTTGGGGCAGTTTAACCTCCACTTATTAATTTGTTCTTTTCAGACAATTCAGGCAATAGGGGATAATCGAGTAAATTAACTCAGGAAACATTTATTAATCAACAAAAGTGATATTGAACAAAGCTGGGCAATGACTTAACTGTCTTCATGTGGTTCCTGCTTCCTGATTTAGCCCAGGACACTTAGCGACACAAGGCCTTCTCTATTCTCTGACTTTCAGCGTGATCTTCATTTCAGTCTTCAAATTCAGAAGACCTGATAGCCCCAAGTTTGTACTTTTTAACTCGTTTTAAACTACATGACTTGTGCATGATCAGTTTCTGATTGGCTTGGGTGTGGCATGATTAGTTTGTGATTGGTTTGGGTGGGACATGATCAGTTTCAGATTGGTTTGGGTGTGGCATGATTAGTTTGTGATTGGTTTGGGTGGGACATGATTAGTTTGTGATTGGTTTGGGTGGGACATGATTATTTTGTGATTGGTTTGGGTGGGACATGATCGGTTTCAGATTGGTTTGGGTGGGACATGATCAGTTTCAGATTGGTTTGGGTGGGACATGATCAGTTTCAGATTGGTTTGGGTGTGGCATGATTAGTTTGTGATTGGTTTGGGTGGGACATGATTAGTTTGTGATTGGTTTGGGTGGGACATGATCGGTTTCAGATTGGTTTGGGTGGGACATGATCAGTTTCAGATTGGTTTGGGTGGGACATGATCAGTTTCAGATTGGTTTGGGTGTGGCATGATTAGTTTCAGATTGGTTTGCGTGGGACATGATTAGTTTGTGATTGGTTTGGGTGGGACATGATAAGTTTGTGATTGGTTTGGGTGGGACATGATTATTTTGTGATTGGTTTGGGCGGGACATGATCAGTTTCAGATTGGTTTGGGTGGGGCATGGTCAGTTTCTGATTGGTTCTAGTGACGGACGACTGTCCATTGTATTAACTATTCACAGAACTGTCTCTCAATGGAGCTTTTCTGTTGTCTTATTAAATTTTGTGAGTTCCCACTGAGATAACTGGCCTCAGGGTTAGTTTTGGTGTCTGCTTTTACTTTTGGTGTTTGCCTATTCAAGTGCGATGTTTCGGATTGCTGACTAACATTCAGGCTCAGTAACCCAAATGTTTAATTGAGTCCTGGTGTCTTGTAGAATTCTTAACTGCCCGTGCTTTGTATAAGTTAAATGAAATATAGTAAAGGAATGAAGAGTGGTGCACAGTCTTCCAGAAATTACACAGTTACAGACGTTACATAAAATCTAAAGAAATACATGTAAAAATCAGTGCCTAGAGATGGTGTGTTAATTTTAAGGTAGCAAAATAAAGATATAGCCAAATACATTACAGGTTCAAGTCACAAAAACTGGAAAGCTACAAAAACCCATTACAGAACTCAACTCTGGACTCACAAAGCCGAGATGGCGAGATATTTACTTTCATATAATGTTAACCTGGGCGTTGTCGTGTCAGTTACTGGCGTCCTGTGTTTTCCTGCAATTCAGCAAACCATTGAGTAGGGTTAATCGATTAACATAATCCGATGACTCGACTGCTGCCACAAACAAACTGAAAGATCAAGGGCGCGATTCTCCGCTCCCCACGCTGGGTGGGAGAATCGCGGGAGGGCCGGGCGAATCACGACTCACCGCCCTGGCACCTCCCGCGATTCTCTCCCCCCCCCCCCCCCAAAATGGCGTGTCGCGGAATCGCCGCTCGCTGTTTTTCACGGCGACCGGCGGATTCTCCGGCCCAGATGGGCCGAGCGGCCTGACGAACCCTACCGGTTCACGCCGGCGCCAACTACACCTGGTCGCTGCCGGCGTGAACATTGTGCGACAGGTAAGTGTGGGGCCTGTGGGGGACAGAGGGAGGATCGAGCACCACGGGCGTGCTCAGGAGGTGACTGGCCCGTGATCGGTGCCCACCAATCGTCGGGCCGGCGTCTCTAAGAGACACATTCTTTCCCCTCCGCCGCCCCGCAAGATCAAGCCGCCATGTCTTGCGGGGCAGCGGAGGGGAAGACGGCAACCGCGCATGCGCGGTTGGAGCTGGCCAACCTGCGCATGCGCGGCTGACGTCACTTAGGCACTGCCGTCGCGTCATTCTCGGCGCGCCGCTTTGACGCAAGCGTCAAGGCCCGGCGGCCGAGTTTCTCGCAACGCCGCTCCTAGCCCTCTGGGGGGGGGGGAGAATAGGGTGCGAGGAGCGGCCTCCAAAGCCGTCGTGAAACTCGGCCGAGTTCACAACGGCTTTCCCGATGCCGCGTGGCATCGGAGAATCGCGCCCCAAACCTCTGTTTTCCCGCAGGCCGGTGAAGTAAAGATGTTAATGAGGGGCTTGTCAACTTCACCTGGCAACAGAGCTGGGCCCGTTGCTGTGACAGGGACCGTGACAGCTCATTGCCCATTTTAGAATGGAAACTCATGTCAGCACGGACAGGCAGCACGAAGAACAACTGTCATTGTAACTTTGGAAAATTCTATAGGATAGGAGGTCCTAACTCTGAAACCGAACTCGCAATGTCCATTTGATTCTGATATATTTAAATTATAGATGCAACATGAGAACACCAGTTAAAGGCTGTAATCAAACCCATGGGGCTCATGAGATGTATTTATAAATGGAGCTTTTGCAATCTGTTCTCTCTTTATTATGGGCATCAGTGGCAAGGTGGCTATTGATTCCCCCACTCTTAACTGCATTTGAGCAGGTGGTGGGCTGCCTTCTTAAACCGCTGCAGCCCATCTGCTGTTGGTAAACGCACAGCAAAGTCTGGGAATTGGACTCTAACGGTGAATGAAAAGCCGATAGATTGTCAAGTTGGGATGGTGTGCGGCTCGGAGGGGAACATGCAGGTGGTAGTGTCCCCATTCATCGGGTCACAGCTTTGGGAGGTGTTGTCGAAGAATCCTTGGTGATTTGTTGCAGTGCAGATTGTTGATGGCACAGTCTTCTGCCACTGTGCCAGTGGTGGAGGGAGTAAATGTAAAGTAAACATAGTGTCAATCCATAGGGCTGTTTATTTCTGGACAGTGGCAAGCTTCCTCTGAATTCCATAATTTTATTAACTTTTTAAGGTCTTTTTCTCGGATCTATCTCTGTCTCTACTTTAAGGCTTTGAATTTTTAGAACATACAGTGCAGAAGGAGGCCATTCGACCCATCGAGTCTACACCAACCCACTTTAGCCCACACTTCCACCCTATCCTCGAAACCCAATAATACCTCCTAACCTTTTTTGGTCACTAAGGGCAATTTATCATGGCCAATCCACCTAACCTGCACATCTTTGGACTGTGGGAGGAAACCGGAGCACCCGGAGGAAACCCACGCAGACACGGGAAGAACATGCAGACTCCGCACAGACAGTGACCCAGCGGGCGAATCGAACCTAGGATCCTGGCGCTGTGAAGCCACAGTGCTAATCACCTGCGCTACCGTGCTGCTCAAATGTGTCCCATATTTTTTCCCCATCTTCCCATTTCTTATTAACCTGCTGTTAATCAGTTAAATACCTGGCTCTATTATGGGGATGTCCAAAAGCTCCGTTAACTGTTGTGGGGCACACTGCCCCTTGCTGAAAGCTGCATCATTCGGTGTGCGAAATCGTGGGATGTCTCTACTTGCCAAACTTACCATCATTGCAGTCGCGAAATTGTTTCATGTTGAATTTCTAGTTCAGTAAAAGCAGCCATAGTGATAATGGTCCCGTGGCTTCTTTAAGGGGGCAGGGCTCAACTCACCACATGACTGGCTTGGGGCCAATCGCGCGGCAGTGCGTGGGGCCCTGGGAGCAGGAACCTGGAGCCACTATATTGTTTCTTGTGCCTGTTACTTAACTGCCTTTGCCTTTCATCAGTAAACCTCTCTCTGAATTACTGGAGGCCTCCAGTGTTTGCCTCAAGCCACCACACTTACGGCGAGGTAAAGGTTTTCGATCGCCATGTCATGAATTGAGGGAGGAGGGAGGGAGCATTTGACAAAGTAGAGAAACTCCAGCAAGAGTTGGGAATCTTTTAAACTCTGAGTGAAAATGCCGACCGTTGGGAAACCAGATCAGTTTGACCAAGTGACTGAGCATTGGAGTCAGTCCATCAAATGGAACAGTTAGACCTTGGCGCCCACAGTGGATACCTTGCACTGAGTGTTTGCTATTCATAGGCTTCCTGAATCCATCATTTCGGATAATGTCACCCTTATCTGGCAATGATTTCCAGGTTTATGTACGAGCAAATGGCATACGACACATGAGGATGTGTCCATGCCACTTGGCGACTAATGGATTGGCTGAGAGACCTTCAAGAATGCGATGAGAAATCACATTAACTGCCTTTGCCTTTCATCAATAAAACTCTTTGTTAACTACTGGAAGGCTCCAGTATATGTCTCAAGCCACCACATCGATTCATCTACTTCCTCCTCGCAGTGACATTGAAATTTCTTTGCTTCATCACCACACTGCCATGTCTCATCATGTTTGTCGATTTGCTTCCTTTTGGCCAAGATCTGCCATGTATCATGTTTCTACAATTATTAGGTACAAACGCCCCGATCGGACTCTGCCAAGAGTTGTGTCAATTAACAGCTTTAGTAAATACTTTCAGCATTGAAAGAAAACAACTTCCATTTCTGAAGCAACTTTAATGACCACAGCATGTCGCAAAACGCTTTACAGCCAATGAGTCAGTTTTTGAAGTATTGTCACGGTTGTAACGAAGGAAGAGAGATACCAGCCGGCAAGTTAAAATTGCAGTCAGTCAGCTCGGAGTGAGGTGGAGTGGTTAAATCCCCTCGCCTCCAAACCATTTTAACTGGCCCTCCCATTCCAGGTAGAAATCAGAAGGAATTAAAATCAAGGTCAAAGTGATTGCTTTAGACATTAGAAATATATTAATGTTTTAAATCATAAATGTATTAACCTGCTTAATTTCAAGAGATCAGAAGGGAATTAGCTTCTTTACTCAGGGAGTGGCTTGAACGAGGCATGAGGAGTAGCTGAAGTGAATAGTACAGGTGCTTTTTAGAGAAAACTGGATAGACACACGAGTGGGAGAGGAAGGTTAAATGTATAGAATGGGAGGAGCATTAACTTGCATTCACCAGTCGGCCTGAATGGCCAGTGTCTGTGCTGTTAATTCAATGATTATCCAAGTCCTTGTCCATAAGTCACTCAAGGCTAAAATGCAGGTGCAGCAAGCTGTCAGGAAGGCTAATAGAATGTAGCCTTTATCGCAAGAGGATTTGAGTACAGGAGAAGTGAGATCTTGCTTCAATTGTATAGGACCTTGGTAAGACCCCATCTGGAGCGCTGTGTGTAGTTTTAGTCCCCTTACCACAGAAAGGATATTATTGCCACAGAGGGAGTGCAATGTTGATGCAGGTAAGATGTTTCCCTAGGTCGGATAGTCTCGAATCAGAGCGCACAATTTCAAAATAAGGGGGAAGATGAGATTTGGAGAAATGTCTTTACACAGAGGGTTGTGAATCTTTCAAAATTTTTCTTTTAATTGTTCATGGGATGTGGGCATCGCTGGCTTAGGCCAACATTTATTGCCCACCCCTGAGGGCATTTTAAGAGTCAATCACATTGCTGTGGGTCTGGAGTTGTGAATGCTTCTCTAATTCACTTGTCTCTCAGTCCAGAGGAAACAGTCTCGAACACGTTCGTACTTCAGAATATTCTTTATTGCGATCGGGGCAGCTCTCTAGGTATTCCGGAGAACCACCTCGGAGAGTGCCAAAGTATTGCTCAAAACATCCGTCTTTTATATGTATTATTAGGGGGCTGTCCCTTACATTCACTTGAGCACGCCCCCATCACAAAGCATAAACTTGTTATTGCTATAGTTCCAATACATGACTTCAGAGACTTTGAGGTTATCTATTGGCACATGAGTATATAGCAGTCTTAGCTTAAACAGCAGGTGTTAGCCATTGTTGCAAGCGGCTCCCACATTTCATATTCCGTCATCCGGCCATCTGCCTTGTTTCTCAAGGCTATTCGGCTGACAGTCATTCATGAGTCGGCTCACAAATTCAGATATCTACTCCCTTATCTCAACAAGTTCATCCTCCTTTAATGGCTTCAATAACAAACTCCTCCACTTGTGATTTTCCACTAATGTAACCCATTCATTCTGGCTTGTTCTAGCTCTTAACCCTTGCTTCACATCCTCATTCCCCCCTTTGATCATTCCATGATCACACAGCCCTCAGGGGCTTATCCTTGAGAGTCTGTGGAATTCCTCCAGGAAATCATCCTTTGGTCCAACGTCCTCATACACATTTTCGGCACTTACTAAGTCCTGCTTGTCTAACTGGGGAAGCCGCTGCAGCATCTGTGGCATCACAGAGGCGCCTAAACGATTACAAAAGCATTTCACGCAGGTTGCAATGATACATAGCAAAATGCAAATAACGATAAAGATAATAAATCCATGAAACAGATAGGTGGTCCAGGAACTAGACCACAGCCATCCCCACCAATCATCCGAGGAAGACTGGCGGAGTCTCTTTATCCCATAGGTCATGAACAAAAATGAGTTAGCAGTCACATGGTGCATTGCCCGCTTCCTCCTGGTAGGCGCGTGAGTATGAATAGTCTTACATTCAGGAACTCGTGGCTTGCCTTTCCTCGTACACCGGTAGTCCCACCGGCAAGTGTAGCGATCGCAGGTCAGGGATCCGCGGGTAGTCAGGAACCGAGGCTTCTGCTCGTCTTGATGAATGATGGTGGTGCAGGTGTCTACCGTGGTCGCCGTCCACAAGGTCTCATCTGTGGTGCTGTTGGCACAGCTAAAGGTGTCCTCACGACAAAGGTGCAGAATTCGTCCACCGGGTCTACATCGCCGGTCTCGAGCGGTCGCACACAGTAGTGTGCTAGCGAGGATCGCGAGGACAAAAGGCAGCCTCACCCTGTAGTTGAACGATAAGCCACATGTACCTAGAACTTTAAAACGAGAGTTAGTGATCATGCAAACTTTATTAGTTTACAATGGTTCTTTTAAAAAAAAAAAAAATTTAGAGTACCCAATTATTTTTCCAATTAAGGGGCAATTTAGCATGGCCAATCCACCTACCCTGCACATCTTTTGGGTTGTGGGGGTGAAACCCACGCAAACACGGGGAGAATGTGCAAACTCCACATGGACAGTGACCCAGAGCCGGGATTCGAACCCAGGTCCTCAGCGCCATAGGCAGCAATGCTTACCACTGTGCCACCGTGCTGCCCTTTAGTTTACAATGGTGCATGTGGATCCATGCATTATGTCCTTCAACTTTGACTGCTGTGGGGGTGGTTAGGAGAACTTGAAATGGTCCCTCCCAACGCAGTTCCAACCCCTTCCGTGTCCAATTGCGGATCATCACATGATCTCCTGGTTGCATAAAATCGGAGCTGGCCAAGGTTGGCACTTCCTCTTGTGCGGCACGTACTCGTAAGTGGAGACTCTTTAATACTTTAGTCAAGGCTATTATGTAATTAGCCATTTCTGTAGTCATGTGGTGGAACTGAATGTCTCGGGATGTATGACAGTCCCAGGGGGTGCGAAGGGGTCTTCCGTACAAGATTTCAGCGGGGTTCAATCGAGTCTTTCCCGCAGGGGTGGTTCTGATCTGGAAAAGTGCAAGAGGTAAAAGTTTGAGCCAGGTGGCTCCGGTCTCTGCTTGTAGCTTAGCAAGTTTGGTTTTCAGAGTCTAGTTATCTCTTTCCACTATCCCAGCTGCCTGGGGTCTGTCGGCGCAGTGCAACTGTTGTTTATTTCCCAGTTGAGTGCAGAATTCTTTATTGATCTGTCCCACAAAGTGAGGTCCATTATCAGAGCTTAAACAATATGGAATTCCAAATCTTGGTACAATTTCACGCATAAGAACTTTTACTACAGTTGAAGCCTTATTATCTACAGTAGGATAGGCCTCTATCCATTTACTAAACACATCAATAATCACTAATGCATGCTTGTAACACTGACATCTTTCCAACTCAATGTAGTCCAGTTGCAGGGTCTCAAAGGGTCCCTCGGGCAATGGTGTTTTCCCCTGCTCGCAAGGGACAGCCTTCCCAGGGTTATACTGCTGACATATCAAGCAGCGACTGCTAATTCGTTGGGCTATCTCCTGCAGTCTGGGATGGCACCAGGTTTTTAACAATATATCACCTGTAGCGCGAGCACCACAGTGAGTTGCAAAGTGTACACATTCGGTCACCCAGGCTGCCAAAGCATCGGGCATACATTTCTGCCCTGCTGGGGTGACCCACAGCTTATTTTCTTTATCATATGTACATCCTAATTCTTCCCATAACTTTTTATCGCTAGCAGGAGCGTCCTCCTGTAGCTGGATTACGTCAGTAATGGTACCCCAATTTCCCATCAGCAGCTGGGTTTTTCAGAGGGAGACTTGTCTTTTGAGCTTTTAGTCTGGCTCATCATTTTAGGCGCCACCATTTAGGCTTCTTTTGCTTGGTGGTCTGCCTGCCTATTTCCTTCATCTACTGGAGTGTTTCCTTTCATATGGGCAGTACACTTTATCATTGCTACCTTTTCTGGGAGCATAAGAGCTTGGAGTAACTGGGTCACCAGCTGTTGATGGGAAATTGGGGTGCCAGCGGATGTTAAGAATCCTCTATTCTTCCATAATTGTCCAAAGTCATGTACGACTCCAAAGGCATATCTGGAGTCTGTATAAATATTTACTTTTTTGCCTGCTCCTAGTGCGCATGCGCGTATTAGTGCGAACAATTCTGCTTGTTGGGCTGAGAATGGAGTTTCAGATGCTGCTGATTCTACTGTCTCCCTACCCTGGTTGACTATAGCATATCCTGATAACCACTCCCCCCTTTCACCGATGGAAGCACTTCCATCTGTGAACATGGTCAGGTCTGGGTCGTTAAGAGGGGCATCCGATAGGTCCTCCCTGACAGACGAATCGTCCTTTATAAGTGACATGCAATCATGTCCAGGGTGTTCTTGCTCAAAGATCCATTCTGCATGGGACAGAGTGGCTTAATTAATCTGAGAAAACCTGAAAATTCAAAACTTAAGATTTGTAAGTTCCAATTAAAATGCATCTTCAGCTGTGTGGACAGTTCATTACTTTATCAGAATTAAAAGGGCCAGAGCTCACAGGCAAACCCAGCATGGGAGTGTCAAGATATCTTCTGGATTACACACAAAAGCTTGTTGAAAGGGTTTATTTTCTTGCAGAGACAAAAAGGGGCGTATAGTGGGTGGATAAATTGGAATGATGCCATTCGCATATCTAAACGTTTTTTTATATTTTTCACTCAAATGGGCTGGGAGTAAAAGTTGGAGTGCTGCCAAATTCCCGTTATCAAGTCTTTCAACAAACACAATATGTTATTGAATCTCTGACTAAACCAATTTTGCGCTGTATCGTGGTTCTTTCCCAGACGGGCATGATCATGGACATATTTCATTTACCCATCTGTCGTTATTAAGTAATTCTGCAATCTCATAATTAAAACATCTGCGTTGTGAGACAGGTTAGTTTCACCCTACTGATGATTATTTGTGTCAGGGAAGTTTTAACCCTGAACTAATGAAACACCGGCTTGATCATATTTGTCATATGTATTTCAACTATCCTAACCTCCACTGAACACCATAAAACTAATATTTTCTTATTCTTACATACGTGATTTTGCACACTGATTAAAATTCCTTGTGTATCAAAATTACCCTGGAAATGCCAATGATAGCCTTTGAAAAGAAAAAATAGTTAACTGTACTCAAACTATAATCTTTAAAGGCAATGCGTAGACAATTTGAAGCTTTCAAATAATCACAGCTCGTAACAAAACTTTTAAAAGTCAAAGTCTGAAAATGAAACACGAATACAGAGACAGTGAATAGTTCAGAACAAAGTTTAGATGCCTAAAACTCCCTCTCTCTCTACGTAACTGTCTGTCTCTGGAACTCTTGTCGCTCTATCTCTTTATCTAACTACCTCTCCCCATCTCTGTCTCTCCCGGACTCGCTCTCTTTCACTCTCTCAACTTTCGCTGTCTCTATCAGTCCCTCTCTCTCTCTGTCTCTGTCAAATCCTCTCACTCTTTTTCTAAAATGGAGCTCAATTAAAATACTGAACAAAATTTTTCATTCTCCTTCGAAAACTTTATCTGTGTCTTTCCATTTAAGTCAATTTCCACTGATTAATTTAGAGGCATTAGCTAGGCTTAGAGATGTATATTTCTTTGTGCAGATGACCTGCTTGCTGAAATGGTTAAATTTTTGTACAGAATCGAAAGTGGTGGAGAACTTGGCATGATGCCATCTCCATCCGCTACGTGACCTCAAACATTATCCATCCTTTCTTTCAATTTTCAATGTTCGTTATTTAACCGATTTTTGGAAAGAGACATTACTGGATGTTTATTTTTCTTTTATTTCAAATGAGTTGCCTCCCCCTAACTGTCGATCCCAGAGGGCTGTGGAAGCTCAGTCATTGAGTATGTTTACGGTAGAGCTTGATAGATTTCTGATTAACAATAACATAAAAGGTTATGGGGATAGTGGGTGTAAAAGGCATTGAATTGTCCAATCAGCTATGATGAATGGTAGAGCAGGCTTGACCGGCTGAATGGCCTACCCCTATTCCTATGACCTGAGGAAGGAGCTGTGCTCCGAAAGCTAGTGATTCAAAACAAACCTGTTGGACTTTAACCTGGTGTTGTAAGACTTCTTACTGTGCCCACCCCAGTCCGGCATCTCCACATCCTGTTCCTATGTTGTTAGCAGCATGTGATGTTTGGACTAGGTAACCAGACTGAATCTAGATTGGAGATCATCCTGGAGATTGTTTCTGGGAAGCTCGGCCCCATTGGTGTGATGTCCTGCATTTGCTTGTCAATCGGATCTGGATGAGACATTTCTTTTTTTTTACTGGGGCCTCGGGTGGGGTGACTGGGGGGGGGTGGGTGACTGGCGGGGGGTGACTTGGGGAGGGTGACTGGAGGCTCAGGCGGGGAAGGGGGGTGACTCTGGGTGGAGGTGACTGGGTGTGAGGTGGTGACTGGGTGTGGAGGTAACGGGGGGTGGGTGACTGGCGGCTCCGGCAGCGGTTGGGCTGGCTTGGGCACGAGCGGATCCTAACGGTCGCCCGCCGTGGGGTTTCCCAGGCTTTTCCCTGTTGCCCGCCCAGGGCCGCTGGCGGTGACCCCCCCACCCGTCTGTCTGTCTGTCACCACCAGGGCTCCGCTTACCCTCAGGTTAGTGTCTCCTCCCTCACAAAGTGTGTCTGATCCGTCCTTCCTTCCTTCCCTCCCCCTGCTCCTCTTCACCCTGTCTGCCTGTTTCCCTCCCTGCTGCCCGTTTCTGTTGTTGTCGCTTCGGCCACAGCTAATGGAGTCCTCACAACCTGTCAGCGCAAATTCCCACATTCGGCGGGGCCTGGTGGATGAGACATTTCTGACTGAGTTTCGGAGCAGATGGAAGCTTCAAATTCATTCAGGCTGACCGCATCTCATCAGCAAGATGACATCTCCTGGGCCATTGAACAAAGAGATCCATGTAAATTCAAGTCTGGGGCCTGATCTGCAGGATTTCTTCCTATTTACTTTACAGTACACAATTCCATTTTTTTTCCAATTAAGGGGCAATTTGGCATGGCCAAAACACCTAACCTGCACATCTTTGGATTGTGGGGATGAAACCCACGCAGACACGGGTAGAATGTGCAAACTCCATACGGACAGTGACCCAGGGCTGGGATTCGAACCCGGGTCCTCAGCGCCGTCGGCAGCATTGCCATCCACTGTGACACGTGCCGCCTGCCTGGGATTTCTTCCTAGTTACTATTGCTAAATTTATTCTATAATTTCTATCTGCAGCTGTGGTGAAGAATCTATTCCAAAGTTTAAGTACATTACAAGTGGGCTTGTGATATGTATTCAAATCTCATCACAGTCCCAGAGGAACATAGGTTGCTCCCCCCGCCTGAGAGCTGACTGGTGGTGATTTAACCTGAGTGAGGGTCACCACATCTCTGGCGAGGGGCAGGGTTGAGAAGGTGAGGCCGGTACGGGAATTGAATCCACTCTGTTGGAGTCGCTCCACATCACGGATCGGCTGTCCAGCCAACTGAGCTTGTGATATATTGGGAGGCAAAAGATATTATCCAGGGTTTCTGGAATTAGCTGAGGATCAGTGGCTATTGCACTCTCACCTCTGAATTGGAAAGTCTTGGTCCTGTTCCACAGACCCAAGCACCAAGTCTAGGCTAACAGACCGTTGCAGTGCTAAGCGAGCGATGCATTGCCATTTTTCAGACAGGGCATCAAACTGAAGCAAATCAAATAGGGCTTTATCTTGGATGATGCCAAAATTCTTGAGTGTTGCTGGAACTGAGCTCATCCAGGCAAGTGCAGAGTATTCCATCAAAGTGAAATAACCTCCGGGTTCCCCAGGGTCACACTTAGACGGTACCCCTATGATGTGCTGAGAATCCCTCTCCGAACTTCCCACATAAGGGACGCGATTTAAATTGCTAACTTCAGATTCTTCTGCCAGTTTTACCCTAAGAGTTACTGTGAAAGAGTTAGAAAGGAAAAAAAAACTTTGAACTCCAGAATAACTATTTAAACATCCAGACCCAGCCTCACAAGGGACACCCCGCACAAACATGATTCCTCCCATACCCGGCCCGACCACCCCACCTCGCCCCCAGCCTGACCCCCCTCCCACCAACCTGACCAATCCCCGGCCCGACCTGACCCCGAC